>NC_056747.1:1143194312-1143351812 GCF_019279795.1 Protopterus annectens | reverse complement strand
AGAAGTCTGATACACAAAGCCATGGAACAGATTAGCATGTAAATGATCATCAAGGACATTGCAACCTACAGACACTGGACCCATCTCAGTTTGGCTTTGATAAGGGAAGATCTTGCCTACTCAGCCTGGTAGAATTCTACGAGAAGGTCACCAAGGCTATGAATGAGGGGAAAACAGTGCATACTGCCTACCTTAACCAGGCCAGGGCATTCAGTACAATACCCCTCAAAGGTATTGTTGACAAACTCTCAAACTAGGCATAAATCCGTACATAACTCACTAGATTGCTTGCTGACTCACAGATAGGACCCATGAAGTCAGGATCAGTAAGACCATCTCCACCAGGAGACTGGTCAACAAAGAAGTACCCCAGAGCTCTGTGTTGAACCCGCTCCTGGTTGTTATCTAGTAATCAGAAGTAAAAGCTAATGTCAAAGGCCTGTGGCTTGCCAAGTTCCCAGATGAATATAAATTGGGAGCTGTCATGCATTTCTCCCCACAATACCGGCATCCTAAAAAAGTGTCTAACTCAAACAAATGACTAGTGTCAAAGTCATGGATTAAAACTCAACATGAAGAAATACATTATAGTACCCTTTGGAAAATCATCCACCCAAGATAATTACTTTATCAATAAAACAACCCTATCAGTTGACCAAATAGTTAAGGATCTGGGAACATATCTAGACAGTAATCTGGCCTTCAACCAACATATAGCCAAGATAGTAAGAAAATTACCCGATGTTGCCCAACTCATAAGCAAAGGTATGGCATCAAGGTTCAAGGAAGTTATAGTACCACCCTTATCAGACACATCATTGAGTAAAATGCCCCATTTGTCAAGTACCTATCCAGACACTTGCAGCAGCTGGAATGCCTTCAAATGTTCCTCACCAGCAGAATCTGGTGCATGTATACTTTGTCTTACACAGATTGCCTTAAGGCCTTATCTCTTTACTTAGTCTCCTACAGGTTACTGAGAGATGATCCGTGCCTAGCATATACGGCATCCTCAGATCCAGCCCTGATGGACCTCTTGCATATCCACAAAACAAACAGCACCAGAAACACTACATCCAAGGACCTGAAAATTTCCTGTAATGTAAAATAGAACATTCTGGAGAAATTGATATGTGTCTCAAAGGATCCCTGCACTATGGAATAAGCTTCCCATCTAAGTGAAGCAGTGTTCATCCCTGACCATATTCAAAATAAACCTTGAGCAATGGATGGGAAATCATAAATTCACTCCTGGTCTGGGTCCCATGTCTGACAGGCAGAGGATGGCATTAAGTAAATTAACCCCCAGCTAACATACCCCCCCACACACACATATAGCCCTAAGCTACCTCATTACTAACAAACCCCACCATATAAATGTACAAGGAACTCAGGGACAAAACTGGGTTGGGTTGCATAGCTGTGCTTTTAAAGACCCTGGTAGGCATTCGCTTACTATAAACCTATGAACCTATGAACCCATGAGTTGTTAATGAGCTACTTCCTGTGGTATAGAGTTTGATTCATTCAGTTTTCATTTACCTATGGTATGACTTTGAGCTAATCACTTCACCAGACAGTATTTTGTGGCTATTAGGAATTTGGGCTAGGCTCCTCAATGGCTCCCTGGACTGCATGGCTGGTAACTTTCTGTGAGCCTATTATAGGGGAGACAGTTTGTACCAAATATTCAGTTTGAGATTGTAAAGCTTGTGAGTGGGCCGTTTGATTGCATGTTACAGTGCAAAATCTGAGAGCAAAAGCTGTTTTGGCACTACAAAGGTAGAAGCTCCACAACATCTCCAAACATGTGGCATCCTCCCCGTGGTACAAAGGAATGCTTTTGGGCCTGTGTGGCAATGTTTAACTTTGTTCTGAAAGTAATGTTTTATATAGAAATGTACCAAAAAACTGTAACCAAGTGTTAACATTACTCATTGTCTCTCAGAGAAAAGTGGTAGGTACTGAAAAATATTACCAAAGAATACATTAACAAGGGTGTCACACTCCTTAACTCCTCCCTTCTCATCTCATTAACCAGGGTTAAGAAAGGGTGCCCACCCCCTTGCTAAAGAAGCAATAGACACTTTTTATAGCTTTTTTTCCAGGAAGAAAGAGGCATTTCATTGTGAAATCATTAAAACAGGTTCCACAATCCTCTTAAGTTACACTGTGATGCATCAGGAGACAATGTAGTAAGGCATTTCCACTATGTCCTAATGATGCGAGTGTGTGTGTGTGTGTGTGTGTGTGTGTGTATACATATTTATAATCTTACATTCACAGAATGCTCTCTAATAAATTAGCTGCTGATGCAACAAGAAACAAAGAAACAATGTGTTGACAACTGGTTGAAGGTATTTTTCACAAGTCCTATACTTCCTTGGAAAGCCGTCATCGATGTTTTTCACTGACAAAATCGCATAGATAGTGCATTCCAGTGGTATATCACAGGGTATAGCAGAAGCAAAAACAAACTAAAAATCCACGAAAACAGGTAGAGCGAAGCAAGGCAGCAAACACCAACAGATGAAAGTTAATCTTCTTTAACACAGATAAAATGTGAAGCGCTTTTCGTTTGAGACTGTGCTCAAACTTCTTCAGACAAACTGATTACACAAATCACAAGTATATATGCCAATTACAAAAAGTTTTTTTCGATCGTTTGTTTATATATACCAATTAGGTGAGCTGCTCACACAAGCACTACATCAATTAAGCAATTAAAAACTGCACCAAGGTAATAAAGCATTTAAAGGCATATAAAACAAAACTGCCTAAATGCTCTTAATACATGTTTGTACTTAAAACCACCTTCAACTGTTGCAAAATAAAATAAAAATAAAAATATAACCGTCCAACATGTTGATTAAATAACCTACTGAGGATAGATATATATATCAACTAATGTATACTACAAAAAAATAAAAAATATATCATATAAAAAATATAAAAAATGTGAAAAGTATATATGTATATATAAGCATCTTATCTTGATAAACAAATACAAACTTGTATTAAGAGCATTTAGGCAGTTTTGTTTTATATGCCTTTAAATGCTTTATTACCTTGGTGCAGTTTTTAATTGCTTAATTGATGTAGTGCTTGTGTGAGCAGCTCACCTAATTGATATATATAAACAAACGAACGAAAAAAACTTTTTGTAATTGGTATATATACTTGGGATTTGTGTAATCAGTTTGTCTGAAGAAGTTTGAGCACAGTCTCAAACGAAAAGCGCTTCACATTTTATCTGTATTAAAGAAGATTAACTTTCATCTGTTGGTGTTTGCTGCCTTGCTACCCTCTACCTGTTTTCGTGGATTTTTAGTATATCACAGGGTAAGTAACGTAGAGTAGAGGCTTTGTGCCTTCTGTTTATACTGCTGTCAAGGTTTCTTTTTGTTGACAGAGCGCAGCCTACATGAATGGAACAAACCCTCAGTTAACTTTTACTTACACTACAGTCTATTGCTGTTGCACTCTGTAGATGTCCGTGTAACTGAAGGGGGAGATAAACCGTTCTTACTTTCTCTTTCACTGTGAATAAGCAGCAGTAATAGTGTTCTGCCTAGAGAAAGTGGCAGTGATGTAGAGGAAACTGGCCTTTTCTCCACCATTGTGTGTTCTCAAAATTAGTTTATTTAGAGTCACAGGATAGTAGGTTTTGCAGTGTGCTTGTCCCTCTGTAAAAATACTTTAGTGAGTTTGTACTTTAGAAGTGCACTTTAGTCAAAGGTTGAAGTTCAATGTACTGAATTTCCCCTGCTAATTTACTTCACTGAATCAATGCAGACTTGTGTTATACCACAACATTATCCAAGCAGGCTGCATAGTAACTGGTACAATTCTACAGATGTAATAAATACCATTTATCTCTAGATTTTTCAGGAAGGGAAACTGTTCAGTAACCACTGCTTTTCTTGATGGTGTTCGATACTTATAGCCTACCAATTAGAATCATTTCCTGTATACACACAGTCTAACAAAATGGATACTTGCCTTTGTTTCCCTAAAATTAATGCAAACTGTATCCCCTGCCATCTTTTTTGTTTGTCTATCTACAGTCAAAGACCAAAGACTTTTTGTTACTTCTAAAGTGCCCAGCATTTTCATGCAGTTCATTTTTTGAACTGTATATCTGGTAATCTTTAACTTTTTTGTCTTATCAATGCAAGTTTATCCCAGTCACTGTGCCTTATTCAGTTGGTCTTTAACACAGTGCAAATGTTGTGGTTTATCTAGAAAGTAAAGACACATTCACTTTATAATATCAGCAGTTTAATTTTGTTCTTGTCTGTTTTAAGCTAAGGCAATCAATGTTTTCTCAACTCATTTTCCCAAGGAAGTTTATGATGGTAGGATTTTTTTTCCTATTGACGAATCTGTATCTATATTTGTTGCGTATGTTTGAGTTAGTACAACAGTGCATTTCGCCCTTCATGAAATGCCTTTTTTTGTAATGTGTAACAGTAACTTGACATTTTTAAACTTCCTCAAAGTTTTTTTTTTCCTTTTAGTCATTGGTCAGTATATACCTCATGGAGTATTTTGAGACTTCCTGTTTTCTAATGGCAATTTCAATACAATTGGATACTTTCTCCTTCATGACACATACACAAGAATGACACATATTTGTCTTTAATTATGTTCTGACACTATTCAGTTTTATTGCACAAACTGTCCCTCAAAACTATTTATCGCAACTATTTCTACAGATAAAAATGTGCACTCTCTGCAGGCAAAATATAGCTAAGCATGGATCTCAGAAGCCTCTTCCCTTTTCGGCAAAGATTTTTGAAATGTGCATGAAAGGCTGATATATCCTACCACATTATGAGTTAGATGGTGCTAAGAAGACTGTCTTATGACACTAGTACAACAATGTGGTAAGAGAAGGAGAATACAGTGAATAGAATCTAGAGGCCATTTTTTAACCATATGGTCTTCTGTTCAGTTTGATTGGTAGATTCCTGATCATTGGCAGTACATATCACAAGGTTCAATCACCACAGCAGCTAAGAGGAGCCCTTTACAGTTATACAACTGATCACTACTCATTATTTTTGTAGCATATTGTCAAGCAAAGTTTCGTAAATAAAGCCATAATTTTGCTTTCATTTAATTGCCCTTGCAGAGGAATGTGCCAGTACTCATCACCACTGATACCTCTGTGCAAAAACAGAGCATGCATGTTAACTTGCTACTCATTCGTTACACTGCAGATGCTATAACGATGCTGCAGTAGCTATAATGATGTAGTTACTGCAACACTGTAACACCGCTAGCAGTGTTCCACCCTGTGCTGTAATCTCTTCATGTCAGCAACACTAAACACAGTGTTCTACCCTGTGCAGTAATCTCTTCATGTCAGTAACACGGAAAGCAGTCTTTCACCTGCACTGTAACCTCTTCAGGTATATCCACCTTACTTAACATACTAGTGAGCATGATATGATCAAAGTTACAAGCAGACTAACAAATATGTCAAATAGAGGAGGACACAAGCCTGATGTTCTTTGTTTTTCACTGTTGCAGTCATCACATTTGGGTTATCTGCTTGCAGTAGCCCTCAGTCGGCCTGATTATCAAAGTCTTGGGTGCTGCGTCGGTTGCTGTCTCATCTTCCATGAAGTCAGGTAGTCAGGGGTATAAAGCATGCAGCCAATGCCATTACATCAGTCTTTCTTGCCGTGTGGTGCCTGAAGCAAAAGCAGTTCGCAAGTGCCGGTCGACCGACTCCTGAAATTTTCATTTTCGAGTTTCAGAACCAAAGTCTTCAACTAAGCTAACTTTTTCTTGCTCTAAATCGATGTCAGTAAAAGTTAATAATTGTATTTCTTGTAGAAAGCAAATACCTCATAAAGATCTTCATTCATACTGCATTCCTTGCTTAGGCCCTGACCACGACGTACCTTGCTGTTGGTTTTGTGCCTTATTTAAACAACAAACTATTCATCTTCAGTTTATTTACACTTCTAAATATTTTGGTACTCGGTTCAATTATCCAGATATAGCTTCGGTAAGCCACCTGACTACCGACATTCCGGAAAAATGCAAAGATAAAGACAGAGACAGACCGCATAGGTCCAAAGCTGCTGACGACGCTTCTCCTAAGCTAGTTGCCAGTTTGCCGGTACTCAGTGAGGCACTTTCGCAGCACCTGATACCTGCTACTTCAGATTTGCAGGCCTCTACTGAGACCCATTTGTATGGCGTGAGATGCTTCATCTGTGGAACCTGCGGATGTCTCTACCTTGGATGGGTCTAGAGCCGCTGTGCAGGCACCGGCTTCTGAGGGTGTATTCAGGCCTACTGACTTGCATATTAAACCAACGCCATCTTCTTCAAGGCCTAAAACTTGATCCATGCCTAGAAAACCGACACCCAGACCGCATGGTCAGGCCTCTATGTCTAAAAATCAAATGATAAGAATGGCTGAAGACCTTATTACTCTAATCAGGGGAAGCCACCCTTCCCCCTCCAAAAGACCTAGGACTGAGTTTCCTTATGATTCTTCTGATCAGGACTCTGAAATTTCTGTTTCCTCTGATGACCAGGATTTACCCTTATCTACCTATGAGGATTCTGATGCAGAGGACTCTGTTCCCTCTGCTTCCCCTCCAGAGGATTTCTCTTTTGGTGAAACCTTACATACTCTTAGGGAGCATTTTCGCTGGGAAAGCCAGGATTACTCTGAAGAGGCTTAGGGATTACTTACTCCTGCCCCAGCACCGGCCTTTAGCTATCCTCCCTGTACTGGACATTGTTGATGATGCCTTTTCGGAATCTAGCTTGGCCGCTGACTTTTTACCTCCTGCTCCCAGAAAACCTGATAGATATTACAGGGTTCCTAACTCTCACAAGTTCCTCTTTAAAAATCCTACTGCGGATCCTGAAACCATTTCACAGGGACCCAAGGGCATTAAGGCTACTACTGCAAAAAATCCTACCCCCCTCTGATAGAGATTCCAGGGCACTGGATAGATGGGGTAAGAAGGTATACACTTCTGCAACCTTGGCCATCAGGGCCTTAAACTGCCAGTTCCATATGTTAAAGTATCAGAAGCATATTATTGGATTGCTTAAACAGAAAATGATGTTGATTCCTGACTGTGCTGGAAATAAAGATTTACAGGATTTAATGCATTCTGCTGAACAAGTTGGAAAACATACTTTGCAATGTGGTTTTGATTCACTAGAGGCATCTTGCAGGGCTGCTGTCACTGAATCTGTACTTAGAAGGCATGCTTGGCTTAAGGAGCAATCTTTGCCAGATCATGTTAAAGCTAAATTGCTGGATGCTCCCTTAAACCAAGACCGCCTGTTTGGCAACAAAGCAGAAGAAGTACTTAAAAAGATGTAGGAAAAAGCTAAATCTATGCACACTGTTAAAGATTTCCTGCAAGTACTGCCTCCCAGATTTAGTAGGCACTGGCCCTCTAAAAATTGGTCCTTTCCTGCCTCTTCCAGGCCTTCTCATCCAAACCCAGAACCAGCAGAACACCCAGGCTTCAGTCCCAAGGTACTTACAGGACTAAGCAGTGGGGGGCTCCCACTTCCAAAGCAGGGAGTGGTAAGACTCCCCCCATGGTAAACTGTCTCAATGACTTAACTTTAAATCTTCCAAGCCCTGCACAACTGACTGTTCCTTTAGGGGGAAAGATTGCCCTGCAGGCAAAAAATTGGGAACTCATTACCCAGGACAAATGGGTTTTAAATATAGTTTCCCAAGGATACAGATTCCACTTTCACTCCTTACCAACCCCAAATGGTTGGGCAGATCTACCCCCAAATCAGTGGGCAGAGGCTCAAAAGCAAATTCGCTCTCTCTTAACCATCAGGGCTATTCAGTCTGTTCCAGAAGAGGAAAGAGGACAAGGTTTCTACTCAAGACTTTTCCTAGTGCCCAGAAAAGACAACTCCTGGCGTCCTATCCTGGACTTCTCTATCCTAAACACATTTTAGTTGATTCCAAAATTCAAGATGTTAACTCTTCATCAGCTGCTTCCTATGCTAGGCAAGGATGCCTGGTTGGCAATACTGGATTTAAAGGAAGCCTACTTGCACATCCCAATAAGGGAATCTTGCAGAAGATACCTATCCTTCAAAGCAGGCTGTATGCACTATCAGTTCTCTGCACTGCCCTTTGGCTTATCTACTGCGCCCAGGGTATTCACAAAGTGCCTAGCTCCAGTCATTGCATTTTGCAGGCAAAGAAATATCCAAATATATCCATACCTGGACGATTGTCTAATTCAGGCAGAAAGCCAGGACATACTATTGAATCATCTGGCATTTGTACAGAAATTGCTAACTTCTCTGGGGTACACCATAAACAAAAAGAAATCACATCTTGTACCCTGCCAACAAATTGTATTCCTGGGAGCAAGCTTGAACACAGCTTCCCAGAGGGCTTTCCTCACGCCAGAGAAACAAGTTCATTTGACAGCCTACTTCAAACTACTGGCCACAAAGACCCAGCTATCTGCAAGGAAAATACTGCAAGCCCTGGGGTTCATGGCCTCCTGCATTCTCCTAATTTCATTTGCAAGACTGCATATGAGGAAACTACAATGACATCTAAAAAGCCCATGGTGTCAAAATTCTCAGGATCTAGAAGCAATGATTCCTATCATACCTTGTCTACAGATAGAGTTCCTTTGGTGGGCAGAGGCCTGCCACCAAAACAAGGGACTGCCATTCACTCTACCCCCTGCCGCCCAAACCCTAACAACAGATGCATCAGACATGGGGGGCTCACTTGGCAGGGAAGTGCATTCAGGGCAAATGGAACCCAAGTCAAATGCACCTGCATATCAATCAAAAAGAAATGTTAGCTGTACAGAATACTCTGACAGCCTTCAAGGACCACATTCTTCCAGGGCAATTAATGGTAAAGACGGACAACACCACTGTTATGTGGTACATAAACAAGCAGGGGAACCCACTCATATCATCTCTGCAGACTAGCCATGGCTCTGTGGAACATAGCCTTGAGATACCAAGTGCACCTACAGGCTCAGTTCCTGCCAGGAAAGCTAAATACACTGGCAGATGAACTAAGCAGAAATCTCATGGGCCCACATGAGTGGAAAATGGAACCAAAGATATTCGACATGTTGAGAAACAAATGGGGGAGCCCAGAGATAGACCTGTTTGCCTCCCCCCAGAACTACCAGTTGGAAACATTCTGCACAAGGACTCCCCACAAACAAGCCTGGAAAGTGGATGCCCTGTCCTTCACCTGGAAAAACCTATCAGTTTATGCCTTTCCCCTCTCTGCCTCTCCTCTCCAAGGTACTACTAAAGATCAAACAGGACAAACAAGGACGATACTGATTGCACCAGACTGGCCACGCCAACACTGGTACGCCATTTTGCGCAGTGTGTCACTGCTGGCACCATGGCACCTGCCTCAGACCCCTGTCCTGCTGTCTCAGCAGGAGGGCCAGATTCTGCACGCACAGCTTCAAACCCTGAACCTGGCAGCCTGACTAATTACCTGACTTCTCCGTTACCATTCCTTAGTAAGCAAGTGTTGGCTGTCATTCTGGAGGCAAGGAGGCCTAGTACTAGAAAATCCTATGCTGAAAAATGGAAAAGATTCTGTTCCTGGAACCAAACTCAGGGGATGGGTACAGCAGCATCCAATTTACCTCAGATTCTGCAATACTTAACTGAGATGCTTCACAAGGGCCTTTCCTTTTCCTCAATCAAAATTCATGCCTCAGCCATTTCAGCTCATTACAACACAGAACCACCCCTCTTCTCTCATCCACTGCTGAAGCAGTTCCTCAGAGGGACCAAAAACATAAGACCACCCAGGAGATCCCCTACTCCAGCCTGGGACCTTATCTTTGTACTAGAAAAACTCACTCTACCTCCTTTTGAGCCAGCTGCAAATGCAGAGTTGAAATTCCTTTCTTAGAAAACAGCCTTCCTTTTAGCCATCACTTCAGCAAGAAGGGTGTCTGAATTACAGGCCCTCATGGCAGTGGAGCCTTTCATCATTTTTTCATGCAGACAAGGTGTCCCTCGAGATCAATCCCTCCTTCATGCCCAAGGTGGTATCCAGTGTAGCCCTTAGTCAGTCCATTCATTTGCCAACCTTCTTTTCTAATCCACAGAACGAAGGGAAATGAATACTGCACTCCTTGGATGTGCACAGACAACTTACATTTTATTTGGACAGGACTAAACCTCGCAGGAAATCTGAACAGCTGCTGATTGCATTTGCCACAGGGACAGAGGGGAAGGCCATTTCAAAGCAAACCATTTCTAAATGGAGAGGTAATTTCATTCATTTCTGCTATAAGCATCATGGAAAACCTACCTACAGGGGATTAGACCACATTCAACCAGGGCTGCATCTACCACTACAGCTTTTCTCAGAGGGGTCCCTACCAGGGACATCCTAGAAGCTGCTACCCAGAGTTCTGTATATACCTTCACCAAGCATTACCATTTGCCAATTTTCTCTAAATCCAGAGCTGGCTTTGCCACTGCAGTCTTGCAGGACCTTATATCTGGTCCTAATGCTATCTAATTTCCTCCTCCCATTCTTAGCTTTGGGAATCTACCCAAATGTGATGACTGCAACAGTGAAACACGAAGAACATAGTACAGTTGTGCACACTTACCATAAATGTAAATGTTTGAGTGTATTCACTGTTGCAGTCCTAGTTACCCTCCCTCCAGCCCCCTGACTTCTATTGGCTCTACCTCTATTCTTGCTTACTACGCTTAAAGCTTTTTGGTGTATTTGCTTTTTTGTTGGAGGTGTAACCTTGTATATATAATTGCTTCCCATTATGGGGGCAACTGACATCTGGGGCAAGAAAAACTGATCTAATGGCGTCGGCTGCATGCTTTATACCCCTGACTACCTGACGTCATGGAAGATGAGACAGCAACTGACGCAGGACACAAGACTTTGATAATCAGGCCAACTGAGGGCTACAGCAAGAAGATAATTCAAACACAATGACTGCAACAGTGAATACACTTGAATATCTACATGTATGATAAGTGTACACAACTGTACTTTTTGCTTGTTGCAGCTACAGCCCAATAGTCGCTCTCATTTTATTTCCAGTGCTAACCCATCTATTGCACTCTGTTTTAAAACTGTCTGCTGTATTCTGCTCCATGATCTCATCACATAATCTGTTTCATTTTCCAGTGAGTCCCTCAGTGAAATAATATCTCTTCACATCCATTTTGAATCTAGTAACTTACGTCTGCCACCTTATGTCCTCTTACTTAACCAACCCAGGTGAAACCTATCCATAACATAACGCTCTGTATCCTCCCATGTATTTTCCCAGTTTTGCTCTTACATCAAACCAGGACCTGTGACCTTCACACTCTTTAACTCACTCCTTTCTGATCCTATTTGCCCTGGGAGTTAGTAACATTTTAAGGAAGGCCACCAAGTTTCCTCTGTTCTTTTTTTTTCATTTCATAAAATTGCTTAGCCTTGACTTTGACTCTTGCTATATTTTCTACTTCAGGATTATTTGTTCAAAAATATAAAATTGAGGATTTCTACTCACAGTCTCTGAAACCCTCATTATTATGATCCCAGTTGTGAACAGTCGTCTCTGAGGCACAGAGGAATAAAGTTCTCACTATAAGTGAGATGACTCTGGTTTGATTAGTAACCTAGGAACTGGGGGATACAAAGACAGAGGTAACGAGTGATGAAGCAATGCCTGCTTACCCCTGTTGGAGGGTTCAGGGGTAAGTTGGGGGCATGCCAAGATGAATGCTTGCTTGCCCCTTTTGGAGGAACGCAGGGGTATGTTGTGGGCAAGCCAAGGTCATATAATCCAGTGATGATACTGTAGCTGTGGCAAAAAGTAATTGCCATGACAGGGTATATCAGTTGTTGTGGAGTCTGTTACAAGCATGTTCTTATCTTCATTAACATAACCCTTCCACACATCTCTACACATTCTGCACCAAAGCTGCAGTTGTCTCTCTCTTCTTTTCATACTTACTTCCTGTTATTTTTTTCCTCTCTTATGCTACCATCATCTCTGTTGTTATCTATTTAACTTTCCTTACGTGTCATCCTGTCTACTCCTCTCTCTCTCTCTCTTTCCACCTATTTCCTCTAACGTCCATTTGCTTACCTCCCATCCTTTTTCTTATTACTACCTCTGGGACTCCAGCAGACGTTAAATACCACCTTCACTTCTTGTTAACCCTGACTCATGCCTTTGATCTTCCTGATTATTCCATATCTCATTCCTTACAGATCTTTCCTTACTCAATGCATTCTGTCTTTTCAAATCTGTCATGTTTTTTTCTTCCTTCTTCTCTGCTTCTCTTCTGGTGTGCTCCATCTTTAACATAATTTTACAGTATATCCTCCTCCCTGACTAAAGTGTTTTGAGAAGGAGACTATGGCTCCAGTTGCATGAAATAAAATGTTTGTGCTTCAGGATGCATATCCTCAATAAATCACATCTAATATTTTTTTTTCTTTCAAACCATTCAGTCTAATCATTCTGTAAAGGAACTGGCTCTCCTAAACAGGTAATTCCAAAGGGGGTAATCTCCACCATTACCAATCTCCTCCCCTATTTTTCCTTGAAAGTTCACTTCCTATACATGATGTAAATATAAATGTCGCAAATATATCTTATTTATTAATCAAATAAGAGAAACAGTTCACCACTATAACAAAACTAGGCTGTCTTCCAATGGAGGCTGTCCACAATGTTGCCACAAGTTAGAAAATTCAGTCCACAGCATTTCGCTTCATAAATTTATTCAATGTATCTGCTTCATTCTGATGGAGTCTCTGGTTATGAGATGAAAGCGCTTAATCCTTGAACTGTATAAAACATATGGGTCTATTTCACAAGTTCGAATTTCTTATGGTTAAGACCATAAGATTAAACTTTCAAACTTGTGAAAGTTTGAACCGTTTAAATGGAGCTCGCCATACAGAACAGAATGGTATATTTACCATTTTCCTCACTGTAGTGTGATCTTGCAGATGGTGTATTTAATTAGCGGGGGGGTGTGGAGACACAGGGGGCTTGGCCCCTGCAAAAACGTAAAAATATTTTTTTGTTTATTTATTTATTTTTTTATTTAAATTTTGAACTTTCACAAGTCTGATCTTATGGTCTTGATCATAAGAAATTCGAACTTATGAAAGTTCAAAATTTACAAGTAGACCCCTATATATATATATATATATATATATATATATATATGCCTGTTTAGGAGAAAACTCCCCTTGCTTGTAACAGATCAGGTAGTCGATGTTTGCAGATGTGAAATCACTGCAATATAGCAGTAACCCATGCCTGGGTGTGGGTAATGTGGGATTTACCCACGGTTGGCGTGGTTTGGTCCCGAGTGAGCCGAGGACCAAACAAAGACAACCGTGGGTAAATCCTGCATTACCCACACCCAGAAGTGGGTTATTGCTATTATACTATGACATTATTTAAGAAAAGAAATAATTACTTTTCTTAAATAATGGCATTGTATAATGCCTCTTTACTGCCCTTCCGCAGCTGTCTGGTACGTTGCTTATTTTAAAGCTGTCTCGCTATGTTAAACCCATTTAACATAGCGAGACAGGTTTAAAAAAAAAGCAACGGAGAAAGCAAGATCTCCGTTGCTTTTTACACACTGTGCCGCTATGTTAAAGGAGTTTAACATAGCGAGACAGCTTTAAAAAAAGCAACGGAGATCTCCGTTGCTTTTTTTAAACCTGTGTCGCTATATTAAACTCTTTTAACATAGCGAGACAGTATTTTAAAAGAAACTTATACTAATGAAAAAAGTCCGGGCGACCGGAACTTTTTCCATTAGTATAAGTCGATTTACAACGTGCACGCTGGCCAATCAGCATGCACGTTTTGGAATATTAATGGGGGTCATGGTATAATAACCGTGTTGGTATATATGCCCTTTCCTGTCACTGCACAATCTATGGAGCTGTTTTATATATAATTAACAGGGGTGTGGAGCAGGACTTGTCCTTCCTTCAAAAAAATGACATTTTTGGAGTTTTATGCTCCTTATTAATGTGTTGCAGCATGCACATTCCACTGTCAGCAATGTGTATGTAGATGAGTTTTTCATAATAAAGAGTGCTTACTTATTGTGAAGGCGCGCAGACACATACACACACACACACACACACACACACACACACACACATATGTGCATGCACGCGCACACAGACACACACACACACGCACACACACACACACACACACACACACACACACACACACACACACACACACACATGCACACATATGAAAACATTCATTATAGACGAGTGTTCAGAATGTTGAACATTTTTAATGACAGCAGAATTGATGGGATATGGTCACTTCTGCAGGCATTACCTTGTGGGAGGTTACAGAACAGTGTGGAAGGGCAATTTTCCCTTTCCCCGCTGTTGTATGATCTCAGAGATGGTAAATAGAATTAGCAGGAAAGGTGTGGTAGGGCACAAGGTGACTAGCCCCTCCAAAAAATGTGAGAGGTTTTTTTTTTGTTTGTTTGTTTCTGTTGTTGATGTTTTTTGTTGTTCTGACTTCCAGTTCTTTATGAAGTATGTTTTGGTGTTCATAGTTGTGGTGGTTCAATATTATGAAGTACATCTGTGTGTGTGTGTGTGTGTGTGTGTGTGTGTGTGTGTGTGTGTGTGTGTGTGTGTGTGTGTGTGTGTGTGTGTGTGTGTGTTTGTGTGTGTGTGTCCATGTCTCTGTGTATGTGCGTGTGTGGATGTATATGTATATATAAAGAAACATATAGTGTGCTGTTACTACTTGTGTAATATCATATGTTGTTTCATAGAACAGGTTGGCTACTACAACTTTTAAACATGTCTGTGTTCTAAAAAGAAAGAATCTTACAAATGCATTATATAAAAAGCAAATGTTTTTGCAGTGCTCTTCAATGAACCCCAGTATTCTGTAAGTGCACATAGGTTCATAGGTTCATAGGTTCATACTAGGCTATCTGCCCAAGGGCATTTATAAGCCTAGCCCATAGTTATGTGGTTTTCACCACCCCTTTAGTTTGAATAAAAACTATGCCTATCATTTTGCTGTGCCTCTGTCAAGCAGTGACACTGAAGTAATCCCTGGGGTATATCTGCGATCTCCCATCCATTGGTCAAGATTCCTCTTGAACAAGGCCAGCGAGGTGCTCTGCCTCACATGTACCGGGATTTTGTTCCACAGCACAGGGAGTCTCTGGGTGATGAATCTGTCCCTCCAGCACGTTCTATTTATAACCGTGTCAAGGTTTAAGTCTCCCGCCCTTGTGGTTCTGAGGGATCTAGATTTTTGAGGTGAAGCATATTCATCAAATCTGGGTTTGACATGGCCTTATATGTCAGGCACAGGTCACCTCTGAGCAAGCGGTATGAGACTGAATAGAGCTGGAGTTCTTTCAGTCGGGCAGCATAAGACATATTTTTGAGACCCTTTATCCTTTTGTTGAGGAACTTTCGGGGCCTTTCAAGCTGCAGCAGGTGTCTGGTCAGACACATTCGAGCAGGGCATTGTACTCAATCATAGGTCTAATGAGTGATGAGTACAGGGGACGATGACCTCCCTTGATCTAGATGTGAATCCCTTCATGATCAGGTGGGCGATATAGAAGGTTTTCCTAACTACTTTAGCAACATGAGTGTCAAGCGAAGGCTACTGTCAACCTGGGTCCCCAGATCCCTGATGACTTTTTCTGTGCTCAGTGGATTGCCACCTATATGGTAGCTAGGGGTAACCTTGTTTTTCCCGAAGGGTATGACTATGCATTTTTTGGCGTTTAACTTCAGGCCATGGCTCTGGCACCAGTTATCCGTTTCTGTGAGGCCCTTCTGGAGGATATCTGTGTCAGATGTGTTTTCGACTATGGCGCCCAGTTTGCAGTCATCTGCAAACTTTGTCAGCCATAACCCTCCTGTGTTTGCTTGTACTTCAGAAAAGTAGATGCCGAACAAGAGTGGACCCAGGACTGAGCCCTGTGGGACACCACTTGTGACAGGCTTTGAGTCTGACATGGCTCCAGCAACTCTGACCCTGTGGGTTCTGTCACTTAGCCAGTTTGCAACCCATCTTGTGATCTTTCTGATTTCTCCATTTTGCTTGTAATTGTTTAATCTTTGCTATTGCCTTTCTTTCTTATGCATTCATATGCACTGTGCTCCTTCCTTCCTTGCTTTACTGACATCTACTTTGTCATGGGGGTCTGGCATGTCTTGATTTTTTTTTTCTTTTTTTATTTGTATTAATTTCAGGTTTAACTAGTACATTGTCAAATATTTGCTTATCACATGGAATACCAATTTCGTAATAGTGAATTTGATAAAACTAGATCATCGACAGCATTAGATTCTAGATGAACTCCCTTTAGTTGTCTACGTGAGACAAGTACAGTGAACAGCTTTTTAAGTTTTTTCATAACCAAGGTATTTTACTTTGCAAACCCATTTTGTAGAGTAGCTTTTATTCTCTTTCTCTCTCTCTCTCTCTCTCTCTCTCTATGATGGGATGAGATGTTTAACCACATATAAAAGCTTCTTAACTAGTGAATTCACTTGATGAAAATCATTCACTTTGGGAAAAACAAGGTAAACCCTAATTACCACATAGGTGGTAATCCATTAAACACGGAAGAAGTTATCAGGGACCTGGGGACCCAAGTTGACAGTAACCTCTCTTTTGACACTCACATTGCCAAAGTGGTTAGGAAGACCTTCTACATTGCCCACCTGATCATGAAGGGATTCACATCCAGATCAGGAGAGGTCATTGTACCCCTGTACTCTTCACTTATCAGACCAATGATTGAGTACAACGCCCCATTCGGAATGTACCTTACCCGACACCTGCAGCAGTTGGAAAGACCCCAAAAGTTCCTCACCAAAAGGATAAAGGGGCTCAAACATATGTCATCGATGCCCGACTGAAGAAACTCCAGCTCTATTCAGTCACATACCGTCTGCTCAGAGGTGATCTGTGCCTGACATACAAGGCCATGTCCAACCCGGAATTAATGGACATGCTCCACCTCAAAAAATCCAAATCCACCAGAGCCACAAGAGCAAGAGACTTAAACCTCAACACGGATATAAATAGGACGTGCTGGAGGGACAGATTCATCACCCAGAGACTCCCTACACTATGGAACAGAATCCCAGTCCATGTGAGGCAGAGCCCCTCACTGACTCTGTTCAAGAGAAATCTTGACGAGTGGATGGGAGATCGTAGGTTTACCCCGGGAATCATCTCTGTATCACTGCTGGACAGAGGCACAGCAAACTACTGGGTATAGTATTCTCATCCTAAGGGGTGGTGAAAGCCACACACACTCTGGCTAGGCTTATAAATGCCCTAGGGCAGATAGCCTAGTATGAACCTATGAACCTATGAACCTATGAGTTAATACTTTATTCATAGGTATTCAAGTAAATACTTTTCTGTTTCCAACAAAGCTGGTGCAATAAAAAAGCACATTTAAATATCAGTTATGTTATCTAAAACATTAAATGAACAGACAAAAGATTCTCTCCAAATCACTCATAAAAGTGCCCCAAGTGTCATTAATAATATTAAAGTGCATTAATGGATTAATAATTAAAATTGTGCAGTGGAGACTGATGAAAACAATTAAAACACCACCAGCAAAATGAATGTGAATGTGAAAATGTGAAAGTTGTATGTATTTTTTTTAACTTTATGTGTATGGATCTTTTCTCACTGGGCTTCCACGGAAAAAGGGCCTTGTGCCCAGCTGGACCTTCTGTGTAAACAAAATAATAATAATAATAATCATAATTAACAGCTTCTGAATGTCATTGCTAAATTCTTATTTTCCTGTCTAGTCAGATTTCTGGTAAAAGTTTCATTTCTAATGCTATTTGGTATAAACATTTCTGTTTTCAGAAACACCCTTTAATATTTCTGTAAAGACTTTAGCAGGGTAACTGTAGGTCCCAGTTTTTTTTATTAAGCCACTAAAGTTCCTCTAAAAACTTTCTGCTCTATCATCAATCTGCTAGAGTTAGTTATGTTTTTCTATTTACCAAATTCTCTTTAATGTATTAAAGGATGCATACTATTCCATTGAAAATATGAGTTACTGCTCACATTCTTCCACCTCTGTAAATAATAATACTCAGGAAAGGTATTTCAGTGTCGTGATTAATAACATGTATTCTTGAAAAGCAGCAACTAGATGAAAGAAGCGTGCAGAACAGACCACCAGCAAAAATTCAGGTTTATTTAAGCGCTTTCCGTCAAGTTTCACACTCGAAGTCTGAAACTTGATGAAAAGCTTTGAAATAAATCTGAATTTTTGGTGGTGATCTGTTCTGTATGCTTCTCTCATCTAGTTGCTGCTTTTGAGTGGTTTTACTTTGATTATTTCTACACATATTCTTTAGATGCAGATTATTTCAGAAGCATTAACAGGAAGTGGGAGAATTCTAACGGGTCAGCTAGATACTTTCAATAAGTGAACTTTCAGATTTTAACTAAATGAGCGCTAACTAGAAAAAATATTTTTGAAAGCAATGATAGTATAAGTACAATCTTTACCCTTTTATGTATGCTTCATGTAAAAAAGTTGTTTTTTTACCATATTAGTTAGGAAAACTGCTGTTATGAAAGCTATATGTGCAGTCCCTTGTATGTGCAGTCCCTTGTGTCTTTTATAAGTTATAGCCAGGTGTATGGCATGTACTAGTCTCTTTACAAGTCAGCTACTTGAAGAGGGTATCTACAACACACAAACATGTCTATGCGCTAAACGTCTGTGCTCTGAAAGAAAGAATCTTAAGAATGCATTATATAAAAAGCAATTGTTTGTAAAACTTGAAGAAATATATTCTTTGTGTTATAGATGAAGCTTTATTGGATGTTAGACAAGGGGATTTAGAAGAAATATCTTGTAGATTAAAATATTATTTTTAATTACGTCAATCTGATGATATTTTTTAGAAACACAAAAGTGTTTACCAGTGTAGCTATCAATAAATTATTACTTTGTCCCTTGAGTTCACTAACTTGTACATTTATTTTCTGGTTATTGTCTATTTTTAATTTTCTATTAGTGATTTGGTTGTATTGGCTTGATTTACATACAGGTCAGATGAACATTTTTGAGCCAAGTGTCAGTGATTATGAATTCTGCTCCAGCAAAATGTTTAGGTGCTAGACAAACAAAGTGTAGGGGAGATACATAGGTATCTACATATATTTGACATAAATTGGTTATATTTGCCAATTATAATAAAGAAATCTTCAAATCTGCAAGACTTCCTACCAGAGAAGTTATTAAAAATAAAGCTATGATGCCACTCACTGATCACAATACTTTCCTCTGCTAAACACTAGTGAAGCACCAGGTAAAAAAATATTCAAATGCCACTTCTCAACACTGCTGCCAGGGGTTACCTAACCCTAGCTAGTTGTTTAGAACCAGATGGAATTTTTATATTCAAGTATAAATCTTATGAGTTTATATAAAGGTATACTTGTTAAAAGATGATTACCACAAGCTCTCAGCATGCATTTCTAATTGCCCTTCCAGTCAGCTAGGATTTTGAATATAGCCAAGGAGTCCATTTGTTTCATATAAAGTGGGGCTATTCCAAAGGCAAGGAGTGCACTGGATCAGGAAATGACTGCACCTACAGGTGTTGTTAATTCTACATTGGAGGTTAAGGTCTTTAGAATGGGCATTTGTAAGACTGTTGGTTTGATGAAGGTGGAAAATGTTTTAAAGTGTAGGGCCTTTCATTGTGCAATGAGCTAAACAGAAGTTATGTTACTCCTCAGCAGTCTGTATGATGCAGAGAAAAGGGGCACTTTTAAACTATCGGGGTAGTTTAAGTTGACTTAGCAGGAGATAATTTGGTTCAGAATAATTATACTCATTTGTTAAAAAAGGAGGACCACAGTGTCTTTTTGGGAAGTAATGTCTGAGTGAGTTGCTCAATGTCACAGTAAGCAAGTGATGCCTGAGAAAATCAAACTCTGTACCACAGGGACACACTTCACAACCTTAACCCTCTGTGTCAATTGCTCTGACAGATAAGAATCTTTGGAACATCTGAAGTTGAACAAGATGCTTAGACATCATCATCTTCACAATCAACTCAGTTTTTCCCATTTTCTACATGGGATTGTGCTATCATGTCAGCTGTCGTCATACGTCTCGATTCAATGCAACTCTTCTACCTTCTTGAACAGGCACACCTACCTGTCACAAGTCTTCTCTCAAGCAAACCATCCACCTCTTTGGATGCCCTCGTTTCCTTTTGCCTTCTTCCTGTCTGTCCCAAGTCTTCTTCACCAGGTTGTCTTTTGCTTTTCTACAAATGTGCGCAAACCACCATAATTTGTTCTGTTTGACTTATTCTGCAATTGGAGCTACTTTGGCTTCTGCTCTGATGTCCTCATTTCTTTGTCTGCCCCATAGTGCATATCCTACTATTCATCTCAGGTAGCTCATCTCCATCACCTCTAACTTCCTCAACTACTCTGCTTTTACTGTGCAGGTGTCTGTACTATATAGTAGTGCTGGGCACACCACTGTTTTGTTCAGCTTACTTTTCAGCTTCTTTGGCATTTTTCTCTCACACACTACCCCTGACACTCTGTGCCAGCTGGCTGAAACCACCTCCTCTTTCAGACTTCCTTTCTTCTTAACCACCCCTCCCAGATACTTGAAGCTGTCAGCCTGTTCAACTATTTTCCCTTCTATCCCAAGTCTCATCTTCTCCTTCTATCATGCATTTCCTGCAATTACAGTTGTCTTATCTGTGTTCAGTTTCATCCCATGTGCCTTCAGTTATGGATTCCGTTCCTCTAGCCTTTGCTGAAGTTGTTGCTGAAGTCTGCCTGTAATGCCACATTATCTGCATACAGCAACTTTGTTCCAACCTGTTTGCTGATGTAGTTCATTACCAGTATGAACAACAGTGGACTCAGAGCTGAACCTTGATGTACACCCACTCCCATTGAGAGCACCTCCGGGAGTCCCAACACTGTTTGTACTTATGTAGTTGGATCCTTATCATTGCTCTCAACCTTTCATACTCAAAATAAGGAACACCAGCCTTCATAATTTGGAACAAATGGGCAGAATGTGGAACACATATTAATGGCTTACTGACAACCTCAACTGGGGGGGGGGGGTCATAGGATGGTTAAAACATGCAGATTTTACTTATAAAAAAAGATATTTAATGCATTAATATGATTTATTTCTATTTTCCATGGATATTAGTTAAAAAATTCCTAACACAGAATGTGTGCCAGACACTTTTAATGTGGAACTTCGGGGAACATGAACTTTTTAAGACCACAAATGAGGTACGTTCCTTGTAATGAGGTACACTTGAGAGGTATGGTCCTTATACATAGCCTGCTCTAATTCTACCGATGTTTCTGGGGCTTCAAACCACCAGAGGACTGCCCAAATCAGCTTTCTTGGGACCTTGTCATATGCTTTCTCCAAGTCCAGGAATGCCCATTTGGCCTCTTTCCTCATCTCTAGGTTATTCTCAGTTATTTGTCTAGCTGCAAACATCGAGTCAGTTGTGCTGCATCCTGACCTGCATCTGAACTGCTCATCTCTCATCTTACTTTCTACTACTTAGCATATTAATTTATAGTCATCTTCTTCAGAACTTTTGTGCAGTGTAACAGGAGTTTGATACTGCTATACTGCTCAATTTCTTCTTCCATATTGGCACTAGTATATTTATTCTCCAGTGATCTTGGATATGCCATTCTCTCCATACTATGAGTACCCTCAGGAGTAATTTCTCCCCTTTCTTACCCCGAATCTTTATCATATCTGTTGCGTCCTCATCTGAGCTTGCTGCTTTCCCTGACTTCATTTTCCTTAGTGCTATTCTTTCTACTTTTAGGGCAGGCTCCTCTTCTTCTCTCATCATATGCTCTGTCTGGGGTAGTACAGTTTCTATGGGGTTTTCTTCATTCAGAAGCTGCTGGAAGTGCTCTCCATCTGCCTTTGATTTCCTGTGGACTGGTGAGCAGGTTGTTGCTGGCATCCTTTATGAAGGGTGTCTGACTATCTTCTTTATCTTTCTGTCTTTGCTTTTCAACCTGATAGAATTTATTTTTGCCACCTACTGAGTCCCTTTCCAGAAGCTACTAGAGTGCCTCCGATGCTTTGTTGTTTGCTATTGCAACTCTTCTCTTAGCCTGGTCTGTCTTTTCTGTCTCTCACGTTTCCTGCCCTACTTTCTTTTGATGACTTCCTGGACTTATGCATTCCACCACCAGCTTTCCTTATGTACCTTACTTCCACGCCTGGCGTGACCACATATCTGTTCTATAGTTCTTAAGCATACTGTCTGGAGGTGCTGTCATTCTTCTTCAACTCCACATATTTGCTTTTCTTCCTCAGGTGCTAAAGCCCTGACTGTTTCTGTGAAATCTTGTGCTTTTTCTCCATTCAACTTCCAGGTCTTCAGCCTAGTCTCTATTGACCTTGGAGTCTTCTCTGACCACTGCTTGCTGCTAATTGTGGCAACCAGTGGTGTATGCTGTGATGCCAACTGTTTCAGTGGGGGATCACTTTGTAATCACTGAGTCTATCCCCAGTGCCTTTTCCTTATGAAGAGGAAGTAATTTTGTGACTGCCTCTCTTGCTGAACCATGTGTTGGTCACCATCAAGCCGTTTGCCAGACAGAAGTTTAGAATGGCCTCTCCTTCTTTATTCCTGTAGCCCCACCCATGTTAACTCAGGCAATCCTTATATCCTGTTCTGTCTGTTCCAATGTATGCATTCAGATCACCTATTATTAGCACCAACTCATGTTGTCCTGCTTTATGTAGTAGGTCCTGCAGCTGCTGCCTGAATGGACTCTTTTCCTTACTATCACAACCCTGCGGTGGGATATATGCTGAGATTATGAATACTGTCCTTTCATTACGCTGGAGTCTCATTGCCATGAGTCCTCAGTAGGAACAGGAAACACACCCAAGGTGATGGAAATGCAGGCAAATTCCAAACACAACCACAGATAGAACAGCGAATGTATAAACGATAAACCAAACCCTGAATATCTCGTGAAAAACTGAGATATATTTTCACGAGATATTCAGGGTTTGGTTTATCGTTTATACATTCGCTGTTCTATCTGTGGTTGTGTTTGGAATTTGCCTGCATTTCCATCACCTTGGGTGTGTTTCCTGTTCCTACGGAGGACAATTGTTGTTCGTTACTGTGGTTTGCCATGAGTCTATCATTAATTCAGATGACATCCCTCACTGTCTTCTAAAGCCTGTCCTTCACCACAATTCCTACATCATTTCTAGTCTGTCCTCCTCTGATGTAGTAGACGGCCCTTCCATCTTACCTCCTGGATACAGAGGATGTCCAGCCTCCTTCTTACCATCTTGTGACCCACTTCCAAGCTGATTCCTGTCAGTGAACCTACAAAGTAACAATTCTTAGTTCATGTTTGGCAGGTTGATTGGTTTTACATCCAGCTTTAGCTCAGAGCTATCCCAGATAACCCAGGCTAGGCAACTGGGCACCAGCTGGCTAGAAGCTCATTAACCCAGGGTGCTGGACTTTATAAAAGGCAAGCAGTGACCAACAGCAGCAAAAACACTCCTCCCATTGTTAGCATGGGTCCCTAGCATAGGTTGGAATAGGCTGAGTCCTCAGCCACCTTATCATCAGCAAATAACCTTGCCCATATTTGGCAACATTAGTTAAGAGGCTCAAACCACCTAGAGCCACTTATTACACCACAGAGTGGCTAGCCCTGCCACAGCATGCAGTCTGTGATCCATGTTATCCTATCTAGAGGATATTGCACATCACAGTTGATGCCCAAAGCATGCCCCTCAACTGTACTTCATTACGAGGCACATTTTGGGTCTTAAAATGCCTATGTTTCTCGAGGTTCCATATTGAAAGGGTCTGTCACACATTCAGAGTTAGGAATTTTTTTTAAATGATATCCATGGTATATAGTACTAAATCATATTAATTCATCAAACTAACTTTCTATAAGTATAAAATAGCACATTTTAACCATGGCCTGAGCTTCCTAGTGGAAGTTGTTAGTAAGCTGTTAGCAGGTGTTGCACATTTCGCCCATATTTTCCACATTATGAGAGGTAGAGTTTCTCATTTTGGAAGTGAAAGGTTGAGGGCTGTGGCTCAAAGCAGTGGGCCTATACAAATATTCCTTCTGTAAGGTACCAGCTAGAGTCTGTGCTGCTGTCCACAGTTCCATTCTTAGATGTGTTTGAGGTGTAAACACTCAGCATGTTTTTGGGAGGTAAGAGGAATCCCAGAGTGACACAGGGAACACATGCAAACTCCATTCAGGTATTGTCTGGAGGTCAGTATCAAACCGTTTACCTTGAGCATAGGAGGTGAAGAATTTAACCATTATGCCAACTGTCTAAACAAGATATTTAGGCAGGCATCTCCCAAAGGAGGCATTGTATTCCAGGATAGTTATAATCAAGGAAGAATATAGTCTGATCAAGACTTTCTTGGATGTGGATGAGGTACTATGATATGTAAGCTGAACAAGTTACATGGACTTTTCAACAGGGCAGAGACATGATGGTCAAAATGAGAGCTCATTATCAAAATAAGTATGCAAGTGCCAGATGATTGCTTCAGTTTTGAGGGTGGTACCAGATATGCACGAAAAAGAGATAATTGTAGTTGGGCCAAAGTTAACTATACAATTTTTTTAGGGTTATAAATGAGCCAATGACTAATATACCCTGAACTGGTGTGGTCCATAACCTGCTGGAGACATTGCAAGTCAGAAGGAGGTTTGACAACTGCATATAATTTATAGTTGTCTGCAAACTTAGTGAGCTAAAATCCCTCGATGTCATATTTTGCTTCAGAAAAGTGGACTCCAGATGGTAGGGGGCCTAGGATGGAATCCTGTGGAATACCACTAGACACATGTGGGCTCTATCATTCAGTCAGTTTGCTACCTACCAGGTGGAATAGGAGTTAATGTTTAGTTAAAAGACTTTGTCTATGATACCTACACTGGGGATGGTGTTGGTCAAGTTTAGTTTATTGTCTAGTTGTTCAAAGACTCTCCCCCAGATTTACTAAACTGCCATGCAGGACTAATCTAGTCCTGCATGGAAGTGGCAATTTATGAGGAGGATGGCAGCGCGCCATGCATATTAATGAAGGAGCTATGCCTGATGCTACACGGAGCGTGGACGAGTGCAGGGGGCATGTCTGAGAGCAGAGCTCTTAGAATAAACATGCCCCTGCAAAGTAGAACAGAAGAATGTGTAAATAAATGAGCGAGACTGCTCATAAGTGTCCACTTATCCCCACCAATAGTGGACATGTGTTCAACTGCAACAGTACATTCAAATAAAATGAATAACCCCTTTATTTATTTTTTCTAAAACCCAGAGTACAGCTAACTGTAGGTGCGCAGGTGTGCCCATCTCTTAGCTATGGTTAAAGCAGCTGAAAAAGGCTGAAGAGGATAACAAGGAATATATATGCAAATGAAGCAGCACAGCAATAGGATAGTGGTTAGAGCATCCACCTAACGAACAGGCATTTCCGGTTCGAGTCCCACTGCAGCACATATCATTTTCCATGTGAAATCTATATATGAACATATTTTTACATCTTTTTGCCATATATCCTACATAATAACATTTAAATGTGAACTAGAGTACTGCATGAAATGCACATGTGAAGTGTCAGTATCATAATGAATAAGGTAGTAAGCAAGTTTAACTAAAAATAAGCAGTAGTAATCGTGTTTAAGTGTGTTTCTGTGGGGGTAAGCATTGCCTACACAGATTAAGCAAAGTAGAAGCTAACTGAGTGTAAGAAACTGTAACCGGAGGTTAGCAGTGCTTACCGTCTCGCAAAACCACTCACAACTGCTTTAAAGTGCCTTAATCACTCTGTATCCAATGACCCATGTTCTGCCCAGCAACAAAATAAACTGCCTTTGCAAGGCTCAAACTAAGGACCCTGTACACTATAGTCACAGTAGTTAACCACTAAGCCATCATAGCAACAGATATGAATGAGGTATCAGCAAACTAATCCTCACCACAGGAATATTAAACCAAACATGTGAACTGAATCTATGTACAGTGTCAAGTGGTATAACCTTCTATATAACATAAATATGTGAAATGGAGCACTGCAGTAAGCATAGATCTGAGGAGTGATTGTAACAAAGTGTAGAAGTCACCAGGTCCCCATACAGTGTATGTACACATGAATCACAGATACCAGACACATATATAAACTGTAATGAAGAATAAACCATTGCCAAATGGCAAATAAAGTGCTAATTAACTAATTAGCAATGCTAACCGCAGCACAGCTCAACTTAGTAAGTGTAAGCAATGTGTAGTGGAGCCAATTCAATCTGCCTAGTGGTATACCTCTTTAAGCAGTGCCAACCTTATGTAAGCAGGTGTGCCCATAGCTTAGCCTTTTCATAACTGGCCAATCATGGGAAAGTGTGGGAAAATGGCCGTATTTAAACCCCACAGGCGGGAATACATCTCATAACTGGTTGTAGCTTTCTACTGCAGGCAGAATGGCTGCTGTGGGTGAAGGCACTCGATTTAGAGTGCAGCACTGGGGTATCCAGGAGTCAAAACTCATGGTATGGCTCCTGGTAAACCACCATGAAGAGAGACTACTGCAGGGCCAGTACCAGGGCTCGCAGTATAAAATGGAGGTCTGGGACAGTCTTGCCCATGACCTCACCAGTGCCACAGGTATCCCCTGGGCTGGTGAGCAAATAAGACACCACCATGCTGACCTGAAGCGGTGGAGAGAGGATGTCCTGGAACAGTCTCGGCAGATGCCCAATGCCCCAGGACTGAGTAAGTACTCATTCTACTAAGTAGTAAATAATTTCATAGCTTGTGTATACTATGGATAGGTATGGCTAAATATCGCTGCATCTCTCTGACAGCTGCAGATGAGCGGGCTGTAAACCGGCAAGCCCATGATGCTAGACTGCAAAGGCTGTGTCACGAGGCAGGTTAGTAATCAGTCTGCATGTACTGTCATAACAAATAAATATAATAGCCTTAGAAATTGTTGTAGCAATAGAAATAAATGTGTAATAGTCTGTGAATCAAGGTATAACCCCTGGAGTGCTTCTGTTTACTCTTCTCTCATATGTTGCCGATCTGTTCCATACTATAAATAGTACTGTTGTATCTTAAGCAGTGTCACCCACACCGTGGTATGCGGATAAAATGGGCATGAAGTCCTGCATAACAATGTTGGAAGTGCCAAGAGGTCAGTTATATTGTACAAGTTAGGGAGACTTGGATAGAACAGAGTCGAAAACTTTACATCAATTCCCTGATAGCACAGTGTACTGTGATGTTAGCAATAATATTTTGTCACACAGCAGGGGTTTGCATCCTGGGAGTGCTACTAAGGTGTATGCATAAGCATAGTCCACAACTGTACAGATTTTGATACAATGTTCAGATAGAAAGCTGTATGCATACTTGCACCCAACAGTACAGAATTTGCTAGAATGTTCAAATGGTAAGTTGTATGCATATTCATACCCCACAACTGTTCCAATCTGTCCAGCATGTCCAGATAAATGGCCCTTATCACCATCCTGATACCCTGTTCCCCTGAAAATCCACTGTGATGTTCCAAGAATTGTAGGCAGCTGTCAAGCACATATAACTGATATTCAAACATGTACATAGTCAGAGATTGTATATGGAAACAGACCTGTCATTCTAGCACCTCACCCAAAGTGTATGACAGCAATTCTCAACATATGTAGCATTAACACCTGCAGCCTGTCACACCTGTATGTAAGACACAGGTCATGTATATAATAATTTATAAACATACCAGTGTACAAAATAAGACCATTGTGTAGTGTAATAATACATGTCAGGGAAAGACCACTGCAGTGACTAAGAATGTTGTGAAAACTACAAGGATATATTAGTTAATTGCTCTCTCTCTCTCTCACCCCTACCATATGTTCATAATAACTCAATGACACTCCTCAACTGGTATGTGTACACTCCAACTATTTGTTGGGACATATGTCCTAATGGTTTATAAATATTCACACTTCTTTCTATGCATGTGCCATGTTAAAACACACCCATATTGGTGGCCTGTTGCCATCAATGAAACCTGCATGCTCCTGTAATTGCCACTGTTGTTCCATATATGCATGTGTTCTGCTTGCTGTGCAACTGTATTAAATCTGGTGTTAGATTAATGGGAATACCTATGCATGCTGGTATAACTAATCCTGAATGCTGTTAACTGTTACTGACCCATATCTGCCATAAACCTGCGACAACACAGCTCGTATGGGAAGGCCGGTCCCAGCAGACCCACCTGTCCCTCCTCAGCTGGTCATGGCATTAGGCACCAGCACATCTGGGGCCCAGCCTGGAATGTCCTCCTCCGTGGGCCTTGTATCACCTTCAGGAGGAACTGCTGCAGGGGATGGGGCTTTCCCCCCACTCAGAGCAGGCGCGGAGGGGAACCTATCAGGTCCGGGCCATGGTATGTAGGGAGCTCGATCTGGAGTATCGAGAGCGGCTATGCCAGCTTGAGGGCTGAGTGGCGCTATTAGAGGGTGAGCTTGCCCCTCCTACACAGCCCCCAGCACATCCACCTTCGGGGCCGTGAAGGTGCAGTGGTGACTGCCCAAGGGTGGGGACCTCAGTCCCACTGTTTCCAGTTGGGGGCTCATGGGCTTGCGACTCCCAAACACCCCTCCCTGTTCAAAGTGTTTACCCCCCACATGTGTGATATACCGGCCCTGTATGCGTCTTGTGTGTCTTGTCTGTTAACCTACCTAACCTCCCTCCCCAAATATACCTACTACCCCTCCCCAATACACCAATCTCATCTGAAGAAAAAAAAAAGGGCAATCTGTTCCCACAAAAAAATCTCGCCCCATACATAGCTGTCCATTTTGCACACATGTCCACTGGACACATGTAATGTGGTCTAATTGGCATCACAATGGATATAAGTTGTCCTCACCCCTCTCTCAGGGGTTTGAGGGTCCAAAAGTACCTGCAAATATAGTGTATATGCACAGCTGCTGCTGTAGTAGAAATGGGCAGCTATGGACTTTTCCTATACCCTTCCTGCACATGCCTAGCTATTTTCCCTACTGTCTTTCCCACTTTGTGCCCCATTTTTCACCACTTTCCTACCAACCCCTTTTTATTTTCTTTTAAAGGAAATAACGTGGGGGTAAGCAGCAGTAAGCACTGTTAAGCAGTGGTAAGGGGGTTTGCGTGGGCGTAAGCTATGCCTACGCAGGTTGAGAAATCTGAAGCTGACTGTAAGAAAACATAAGCGGAGGTTGGCAGTTCTTACTGTCACGCAAACCTGCTTACAACTGCTCAAAAGTGCCTTAATCACATTGTATCCAAAAGCCCTTGTTATGCCTAACAACAAAATAAGTAGCCTCTGCTAGGATCAAACCCAGAACCCTGCACACCATAGCCAAAGTGATTTACCACTAAGCCATCTCAGATATACATATCTTTGATGTATTCACAAACATATCATCCAGCCTAGTCATTCAACAGTACAGAGAATGTATTCCAACATGTAGATATAACGTGTGTGAGTAAATATATTAATGTCTAAATGTTTACAACATATTGATATATCTATATATATATATATATATATATATATATATATATATATATATATATATATAGACACATATAAATATTTATGAACATATAAACATGCAAATGCCTACATCTATAGATATGTATGTCCACGTCTACATGTGTAAATATGTACGGCAGGTTATATAATTATGCCAGCAGTGATATATATATATATATATATATGGGTCTACTGCTTTGCATCGAAAATACACTTCTTTGAAATAGAGCAGTAGACCCTACACTTCAGCGAAAGCCCACTTAAACAAAAGTGCACTTTCACTGAAGTCTAGTTCCCCGGGCTACCCAAAAAAAAAAAATAAAACACTAAAGCATGTTTTTGCAGGGGGCAAGCCCCCCTGCACCCCCCCATGTGGGGGGCTGTACCCTCCACACCCCCCTACTTAAATATACCAACTCTGAGATCGCACTACAGCATGTACCCGACGTCGGATGAAGTTAACCTGCTTACCGTGACGTTACAGGAAATGGCCTGTAAAGCGCAACATTTACTGGAAAGGATGAAGGGGAATGGTAGACGGCATTTGAATTTGTGTGAAGTCACTCATCTGAAGAAGGGACTATTATAGCGGATGCTGTGTTTGATCATAGCAAACCTATTATTGACTTTTTGGAAGGTACTGTAACGGACCCTTTTCATGATTTGTCTAACAGTAGTGATTTATTGGTTGACTCACGACTTGCTCGCAAAGAGGTACCTGATTTTAAAAATCAGTTTCTCCAGTTGGAGAAAAAAATTTTGAGGTTCAAAACCTTGATTTATGAAAATCAATATCTAAATAAATGTGTTAACTTGTCAATTGTGCCTTTAGGGCTCAGAGTGTACGCATTTCCTAATGCAGTTAAATTTGACAACAACTTGTTTTAAAAAATTTAAAGAATTATACAATAACATGGGTCTAAAAGTGTTGAAAACGTTAATAAAATGGAACAAAGAACAAATGGACATTTTAAAAGATGACATTATTAAAATGAACAACAGTTTAAGGGAACATCCAATGATGCATTTTTATCAGTATATGTTTGACAAATTAAGTAATAAGGTCAACAAACTGATTGATAGTATTATTATTATTAAGAAAAAGAAAAAAAAATATTGAGAGATTTGCAAGCTTACCAACAAGAACAGGCATATATGATTAATAAAAAAATATATAACAATAATTTGAATGAAAACAACAGAAAGAAAGAATTTATAAAAACAGGTTCATTATACAGACTTGATTCTTTTTCTGATTCAAGTAATAAGAATATTTTACAAGTTAATGACAATAATAGGGATCAGGTGTCTAGCGTCTCAGGTGTGAAAAGTGAGGAAAACACTCTTTTTCCTACTCAGACCAGTGGGACAAGCAGTCCACCTCCAAATCAGGAAGCCTTTATTACTGGGGGAAAGAAAAAAGGCAAGAACAAAGGACGTTAGCCTATACACAAGAAAGTTTTAATCTCAGTCACAGAAAATTTACAGATGTTGAAATTAGAGTGCTTAAGAAAAGGTTCTCATTTTTGCCAGCAAGGAAAGCAAACACAACAGACATTATTTTAGATTTTAAACTATATGTACGAAAGTTAAATCTTAGTTTACAAAAGTTAAAGTTAAATATTTGTTTCATGGTTTGCAAAATTATGAAGGTGGATTTTTTAGAAAGAATAGAAATGTTAACCCTCCATTAGTTAATACTTTAAATATGTTTTCTAATTTGTGTGAAAATGAGATATACAGGCTACAAAGTAGTAAAAAAAACAATTAATTATTTAGAAAATCTCAATAGGGAGGAAGACCTGGCTTTAAAACAGTTAGCATCATATAGTGACATTAGATACATGAAGGCAGACAAAGGACAAGGGCTTGTTATCATGGATAGTCAAGACTATAGTAGTAGTATAAGGGGCTATTAGCAGATGATGACAAATATCTTAAAGTGTCTAAAGATTTTGTTAGGAAGAAATTTCAGGAATTAGACATTATTTTATTGGATTTGTTATATCAGCAATATATTTCTATTGATTTGTTTGAATATTTAAATGTTGAACAACCCCAATTAGGGATGCTTTTTGGCATCCCTAAAATACACAAAGATGTGGAGAATCCTCCTTTCAGGCCCATTGTGTCTGCCTCTTTCAGTAAAACTTTAAACATTTCTATGTACTTAGAATATTAAATCCTATAGTGCAAAGTAGTAAGTAGTACCTTAGAGACTGGATGTTTTTGGATGAACTTCAACACTTTGAGTTCCAGGGAAATGAAACCTTGTTATATACATTTGATGTTTGTTCCTTATACAGAGCTATAGATCAAAATGAAGGAATAGAGTTTATGAGGTTATACTTGAACAAAGTGGAATGTAAATAAGATATTTTTGTGCTTTGTCAGCTTATGGAATTAATATTACACAATAATTTTTTATGTTTGGCAAGGAAATTTACCAACAGTTGAGTAGGGTAGCAATGGAAGCACATGTTGCTCCCGTCTTTGCCAATTTGGTCATGTGTTGGTGGGAAGTCACTTTTTTGGAGAAGATGGATTTATTTAAATACGTCAAATATTATAGGCGTTACATAGATGATTTGTTTTTTTGTAAGGGCTGGTAATAATGAACAGCTAGATGAGTTTTTCCAAAATATTAATCAGACAGTGGCTTGGCTTCAATTTACTATAGGTAGTAGAGGCACAAAGGTTCAATTTTTGGATGTGGAAGTTGAGATGGATGTTATTAACAGTACATTTAGAAGTAACATTTTTAGAAAGAAAACCTTTACTAATAATTATTTGCATTTTGATAGTTTTCACTCTAAGCATATGAAAGTTAATGTTTTCAAGGGACAAACCATTAGATTGAGTAGAATGGCCAGTGATGACCACCAGTTTACAGTAGAGTTAGATGTTCTCAAACAGCTATTTATTAGTAGAAGATATTCTAGTGACATTCTAGAAGAGGCATTACAATATGTTATAGAACATAGGAGTGATAAATATTCACCTATACTGAAAACTGGGTTTCAACAAAAGAAATTTAGTCAGGATGTGAATAGGGATGATGAGTTGAAACATGCATTTCCAATACCTATGAGTATTGATGGACCTACAGTTAGAAAAGTAATACAAGAAAACTGGAAAATCATCTTGGGTAATGACGAATTAAGTAAGATTACTGGGATGCAATCAAATTGTATTAATAAAAAAACTAGAAATTTAAAAGAAATTTTGGAAAATGGACATAGAGATGAGAGCCAGAATAGCGTTATTACACGTTTGGGAACATTTCCCTGTACATACTGTAGACAATGTAGATTTATGATGGCTGTACAAAGTCATTATTTTAAACATTTAAAATACACTGTGATAGCCAATGATAGATACGGTTGTCAGAGTGAAGGATTAGTTTATTTAGCAGAATGTTCTAATTGTAAAAATTTCTACATTGGAAAAACTATTAGAAAGTTAAGATACAGGGTTAGGGAACATTTATTGGCTATTAAGAAGAAAGATATGAGTAATGCGTTAGCCAAATATTCAGTGTCATGTGAAAATTTTAAGAAGTTCACCTTTTTTGTAATTGAGAAGATGAAGACAGACAAGTTTGTAGGTTCATTCAATCACTTTTTAGAAAAAAAAGGAATTGAAATGGCAAAATGTTTTAAGAGCTGATATAATGCTCAGTATTAATGATAAGGTTTCTGTTAAAAGTCATTTAAATGATGTAAATTTTTAATTTAATTTTTCTTTGTTATATAGAACATAGTTTTTGTATGTATTGTTAGTTTAGTTAAATAATGAATATTATTATAAAGTTTACATTATGTATATAGGTTTTCATTAGTAGTCATTGTGTTAAAAAGTGACAGTATTGTTTGTCTGAGTGAACTTAAAATTGACATGTCCTTTTAAGGATTAACACTAGCAGGAAATGATGTTGACATAATGATGGTATAAAAGGAAATTATGTAAATGTTGGATTTTGTAATTCTGAAGAAGTTCTGTAATAAACAGGACGAAAGCGCTAAATTTATTCTGGCTCCAGTGTGTGTTTTGTTTATAATTTTTTATACATATATATATATATATATATATATATATATATATATATATATATATATATAAAGCTATATGGGTATATATGGCAATACATCTGTAGATAGCATTGTCAGATTAACAAATACACATATGTCCACATGCACCGTTAATGGGGTTGAGAGGCCCCACACACTATACGTCTTGTACGAATAGGCATCCCCCCCACAGCCGAACAAGTAGATGGCCTTGATGTCACATGTATGGGTATGGCTTTGCACCCCAGCCTCTCAGCTAATTTACACCAGTTATCCCTGTATGGTTGACATTGTGATATATAGTAGGGCCACCATAAAAAAATAAGTAAAACCCCCTTCATATTGCCCACAGGTGTCACACACTCCCCTCTACCTAGGATCCAAGTTACAAACACACACACCTGTCAAGTCTGGGAGTTGCACCCCTACCTAATTAGTTTATTACACTACAGCACTATTCAGTTATAGTACGTGTCATGGACATTACTGAAGCCTTTCTTCCCCAAAGGTGTATTTCACATTGAATTACATCAGCAGGATTACCAAAGAAGGCCATTTCAACTGTACTGTGAATGAGTAGCCTAAAGTGTATTGCTCCCTACTCAGACAGTGAGACACACATAAAACATCCACAACCGACATGTGTGGGTATTGAACCCCTGACCAAGGCCTATATCACACTTCAGCATGGAGCAGTTGTAGGTCACACCACAGGGATTACTACAGACCTTTTTCCACAATGTTGTATTTCACAATGAATGACATCAGCAGGATTGCCAAAGTAGGGCATTTGAAATGTAATGCGAGTGTGTAGCCTATAATGCATTTCTCCATACACAGACATTGGAACACACACAAAACATCCAGAGCTGCCATGGGTGGAGATGGAACCCTACTACAGTTCTAAATTACACTACAGCAGTACACAGTTACAGGACGTGCTACAGAAATTACTGAGCTATAACCATCCCAGAGGTGTACTTCTTGTTGGGTGACATCACCAGCCTTGCCAAAGATGAGTATATGAATTCTAAGGAGTGTGAGTATGCTAAAAAGAATTGTTCTTTACTCAGTCAAAGACAGACAGAGACACAGATTCATATACACACAGTTGCCAAGTCAGGGATTTGAACACCTACTTAACTAATTTATCACACTATAGTAGTACACAGTTACAGAACGAGCTATGGAGAGTACTGGGCTAGGAATTTCCCAGAGGTGCATTTCTAGGTGAGTGACATCAGCAGCCTTGCCAAAGTTGAGTATATATATATTGTACGGGGGTGTGCATGGGCCAAAAAGCATTGCTCTTTACTCAGTCAGACACACATACACAGATTCACACAACAACACACAGAGTTGCCAGGTCTGGCATTTGAACATCTACCTCACTACTTTATCACACCACAGCAGTACGCAGTTACAAGGTGTTTTACAGAGATTACTGGGCTATGATTTCCACAGCGGTGTATTTTTAGGAGAGTGACATCAGCAGCCTTGCCAAAGTTGTGTATATGAACTGTACGGAGTGTGAGTAGCCTAAAAGCATTTCTCTCTACACAGTCAGAGACCGAGAGACATGCACACAAACACACTCACACAGTTGCCAAGTCTGGGGTTAGGACTACTGCCTAACTAGTTTACCAGTACAGTAGTACACAAGTATGGACACTCCATAGGGATTACTGAGCTACAGCTCTCCCAAAGGTGTATTTCACATTGGATGACCTCAGCAGGCTTGTTATGATACTGCTATGGGGAGGGCGGTGTGTCCATGGGCCATAACACATTCATGTAGGGGTTGACATGCCACATGCAGGCACACATGGGGTCATATGCCACAGGTATGTGTATACAGCTACTAGGTGACTACTTCCTTGTACATTCATGTTGCACAGCTGGCACATGCTACACGCCATCATGCTGACAGACACTGGTGGCTAGTATCTGCTTTGAATGTCACCTGCGCCTCATGTGTTTGGGGCCCTTTGGCTGTGTGCTGGGTGGGACAGGCCCAGATGGCTCCTTGTCATGGTCACCCTCGTCAACACATCTATGTCCATCTACCTTTGGCTTATTATGGTGTGTTGCCCTTGCATATATGTCTGTATGCCTATCCACTGTGCGTGCAAAGCAGGAGTGGTGCATACTGACATGTGTCTGCAGTAAGAACTGCAATTGCCAGATATGTCTGGTCCACTGGTGTTTGCTGACATGGCCTTCTTGTGTTTAAGTGTGTGAGCATGCCCAGTGTGGCCTTTCAGTATGTTGTTGACTGACATTGCCTTCATTCCTCTAAGTGTATGAGCATGCCCAGTATGGCCGTCTATATTGCATGTGTGGATCAAGTCCAGGTAGTTTGTACTGCAGTGCTGACCTTTGTGTTGTACACTGACAGGTAGCATGCTGTGTCTGCAGGGTATACGTCGGTCATTTGGCATTAACTGTCGCTACCTTTCTGCATAGCAGGGGGTAAATGGCTGTTTCTACAATTCTACACAGGGGTGGGGGGCACACCTGACTGTTACTATAAGTGTACGTAGCATGGTGGGGCACACCTTACACTTTTACACATTTGCTAGGACTGTACTGGTATGTCGGGTACACCATTTCAGTCTGTTGTCTTACCTATCGTGCTGGCTAGAGGCATAACAGTGTACTACAGATCTTAGCTTTCACTACCTACATATTAGTTTCTGACTTCCCAGCTTTTACAACTTACATCCAACTGGCTGGCCTGCTGTAGTCTGCCTGTGTAGGACTGGGGTAGAGGTTACCCATCGGGCTCATTCGGAGGCCATAGTACAGCATTTCTTTGTGTTTGTTGACACCTATCCTGCTGTCTGTGACTGTTGTTGGGTATGTGCCCCCGGCCCAGCTGGCATGTGTGAGTCACTTACCTTGTGGGTGTCCCAGTATTGAGGGTGGTGCTGCAGGGTTGCCTGTGTCAGATGCACATAGTACACTCCCTATACATGGCTGAGCACAGGTAGTGTCATTTTGGCATCCCTTTCACTGTATGTGCGAGTTGGAGAGAGCTGTCATGCCCTGAGTCCCTACTGTATCAGTGTATGTGCTTTGCATTGCCTCTTTGCCAAGGCCAGGGCATACTGGGCATGCCTCCTTCTGCCTACTGGGGCAGGATCAGGTTGTTCCTCCTCTGAGTCACTCTGCACCTGTGCAGGCCTTAGCACTGGTGAGGGGCTGTGTGGCCTTGTCCCATGCTGTTCCTGCTGCAGCTGTTTCGGCAGGATCATATTATGTAGCATGGCACATACAAGGACAATTTGGGTACATGTAGTTGGTGAGTACTGCAAGGCTCCACCGGATGTGTCCAGGCACCGGAACCGTGACTTGAGCATCCCAAACACACACTTTATAATGATTCGTGTTTGTGTGTGTGCGTCATTATGGAGCTCTTGTTCAGGTGTGTGTGCATTTCTGATGGGTGTCATCAGCCATGGCTCCAGTGCATATCCAGCATCCCCCACTAGGTGACTGTGTGGGATGTCCCCATTGGCAAATGTCTGGTACAGCTACGTCAGATGCCAGATGTGGGAATTGTGGTAGCTTCCAGGGCAGCCAGCACACACATTCATTATTATGCCCTGGGCACTGCACATGACCTGGCAGTTAATGGAGGGGAAGCGCTTGTGGTTGATGTAGACCCAACCCTGCTCACCTGGTGGTGCTTTAATGCATATGTGCGTGCAGTCTATTGCACCCACTACCTCAGGGTATTCTGCTATTTGGTGGAAGAGACGCATATTGCTGGCCAACTCCTCACGGGTGATGGGGAAGTATACATGCTCACCGACATGTGCTGACATGGCATCCAGGAACTGGTGGAATACCCTGGATGCTGATGCCTGTGAAATCCCCATCATATCCCCAGTTGACCTTTGGAAGGTACCTGTAGCTAGTATTCGGAGGCCTACATATACCTTGGTATCCACTAGGATGGGTTCCCCTCTGTTAATTCTGTGTGTGAGGCATGGCTGGCAAAGCTCAAAAATTTGCTGTAGGAGGTTCTTGTCCACCCTATAGCGCTCCACCCTTGGTAGGTTACCCTGGGTCTGTACACTCTTCTCTGTCTCCTCTCTGTGGGTTGCTCAGCAGCATTCACATCCTCACCACCCTCAGCCTCTTGCACATGCTGGTTTATGATAGCAAAAGCAGCCCCTAACATTTATTCTCTTGCTTTCGTTTTGTAAAATTTCCCCGTCTGTATACACCGGTGGTGCAGAGTTTTTGGGAAAAACAACGTGGAATGGTGTTTGCATAGTTTATAGTGGTGTGCTGGGCTGGGCTGGGCTGGTCTGCTGCCTGTGTAATTGGCTGATTCTGATACATTTCACCTGTCAGCTAAGCTAGTTCTCCTTGATTAAATTCCTACTGCTGTTTTCCCTTCCCATTGCCTCCCTGTTTAAGCCCGTGTGCGCGCTGCGCAAATGGAGTGCTCATATGTTCACAGAGCTGCTTTTTCCTGGTTTAACTTCCTTTTTCTTCCTGTAAAACCTGGTGCATGGCACGCACACCCGCTTACACTTTGTAAAGTGTGCTAGGCAGATTTAGGCACACCCTAGCTTAGCTGTGCTAACCTAGAAGCAATCTCGAGCCACAAGTCTCCAATCCGCTTACAGTATGCCTGACACACACCCCCATGATGTCACCTATAACCTAGTCTTGCACCCAGCTATTTATACTCTTACACTCTTGGGACCTGCCTCACACCTTGGGAAAATCTGTGATTCACTAACCTTTCCTTCATTTGCATAGGATTGCCTACTAATGCATAGTTACATGTCCCATACCAAGCCTCCCCCCTTAGCAACCACTACTCACTGGCCAAGTTGTCATTTGCCTGCCATTGCCTTGCATGGCAGAATACTGATTTTTGTTAGAATGCTCATTTTCAGTTTATTTTATTATTTCCCCCCATCCCGTTTGCACGCCGCTGCCCAATGCTTAACCAACCGAGATCGGCGAAAAAAAAATAAATGTTGATTTTTTTTCATTTTTTAAACAGTTTACAATGCCAATGGCCTTATACTTGGCCATTGGCATGCTTACCCACTGATATGCAGCCTTTATTTGGAGCTGTCATAGATCCATTTTGTAGTTTGCAGAAATGTACTCAGTTACTAACCGAGTACATTTCTGCAGATAGCACTAGTCTTGCACGGACTATTGCAAGCTTCCTGGATTGCAAAATCACCTCATTTGCATGGATTTCTCCTGCAAATGAGGTGATTTGCATACCAGGGCTTAGTCCATGCAGGATTAGTGCTGGAGCTCTCATGCACACCCCTGCAGGCTGTTCCTGGATTGCACGGCAGACATATTGCCTGCGTGGACTCCTGCACTCATTTTGCACTCCGTGCAAGCTTTTGAGAATCCAGGGGTCTGTTAAAGAAACTTAAGAGATAATAGCCTCTTTACCAAATGGATATTTTCATTACCATTTTTGAATCAAGAGTTAAATCGGTTAGAAAAAAAAATTGAGGATATCGTTTATCTCTAGATGACTCCTTTTCTTTGGTAAGTATGAGAAGAGTCCACTGTTTACCATTCTCACTATTTAAATAGTTACAGAAGGATTTATATTTATGTTTTACTTTGGTTACTATTTCTAACTTGTATGAACTCCTATTTCTCTTAACTTTCATCTTAAGTTTGGATAAAATGCTTTCATTAGAGGCATGTACTTTCATCAAAGACACTGTCACTTCGTGGTGCGTCATATCAGCAATATCAGAGTGCAGCTGCCATTATACTAAGTTCAAGGATACTGACCCTTGGGAGGTATGGGAACATATTTTCTTAATATTAGGTTGAACAGCTTTAGCGTTAATATATTTAGAGTTTAAAGTTATGGTGGTATTAGTAGGGTGGGGATTAGTACTTACTGACCCATAAAATGATTTTTCCCCTTTTTTAGAGTTATTGCTTAATTTAATAGCAATATATTGTCAGTGTTATCCTTTACATTGTTTTAGAGTGCAGTGTCTGTACTTTCATTGTTATGACCTCAATCTGTTTTTATTATTAGGGTATTATCTCATTGTTTCTCTTTCTTGTATTAAATATTTTTAGTGTAATTCCACCACTTTTTTTTCTCTTTTGTATTTCTTCCAGAAGGGGGTGAATTTGTATGACTTGGTTATTATGGTGTTATAAGATATCTGGGTATTTATTGCTAAATAATGATTATCAAATAATTAAACCCGGCTGTCCCAAACAGAGTGTTGCTGGTAACTAGATAATCAACCCCCACAAAGTCCTGCCACAGACTAAGGTTTCAAACATTAAATAAAAAAAAACAGGAGGGTTATATCAGGACTAGCGCACTCAGCAGAGGGCCACCATCTCCAAAGCTAACAGAAGGATAGTCAGCACAGGTTTAAATGTGTCATATCTTTCCGCACCTAGAATTACCCTGGTGTTACAGCTGCTTGAGCTCTGAGGGCCACAAGTATGATGAATTGTTAGGACTGGCAGTGTACTCACTTCTTTAAACTGTTTTATGATCTCTTTCCATTGGTGACTGAAGGACTTCTGGATGTGGTAGAATTATTGTCTATAGTTGTGATGATAAAATATATTTTAATTATCATTTGTTAAATCAAGTAGGCAGGTCCATAACCCTTTTCAGCCATGACCCATGCCATATAGCAAGCACAATAAATATCTATGGCAGATACCACAGATATAACAACAAAAATACAGAATGGTACGACCTCATATGCTGTAAAAAGAAGGCAGATTAACAGAAAATTACAGTAAATATGAACAAACTACAAAGAGTCACAAAACAAACATCTGTAATATACAAGTCAAAGCCAAAATTAACAGACATTAAGACTGATTATCTGCAAAAAAAAAATCTCACAGATCCAAAACATCTCTACCTTTGCTGGAACTTTAAACAAGTTGCTGAACACTTGTTACATTTAATGAAGTCGACAAATATTTAATTGTACAAATTATTGCTGTGGTATCATTTCCTTTCTATGCTAGGATAACAAATCAAACTAGATTCCACTACTACAATCACCCCTCTCTGCTGAAATGATTCTAAAATCTGCAAAACAGTTTTAATAAATGGACATTGTGAAATTATCATAATGATAGACCTGTATGACTCGCATTCATATTCTGTAACCTTCAGGACTGGATGTCACAGAGGAACTTTCCCAGGTTCTAACTTCTTGCCTTTAACCCTAACGCACAACTTGAAAGTAAAGCTTCTTCACACACAAAATTGCTATTCTCCTAGACCTGATCCAGTAATACAGCAGAATCAGTCAAATGTCTGTTTTTTTTATGATTGTTGTTTTCTTTTGGCATTTAGCCACCTAGTTCCAAAAATGGGTGTGCTTTCAGACATTGTTATAAAAATAAAAGGTGCTCCCCCATTTGTGGGGTGTGAGGATGCAGCAACTTTTCTCACCAGGGCTAAAAAAAGTGTGCCTATATTTACATGGAATGGAAACCACTGTTGCCATTCTGTTGTCCTCTAGTACAAGTGAATATGTGAGACTGATGTAAATAAATAAATGTTTGTCACAGTCACCTAAAGCTATTTCTTTTCTTATGCCATCAGTTCATGCTGAATCGTTTTTCTTTAAGCATGCATTTCTGACCCACTAGGAGATTCCTTGCTACAAATGGTGTTCATGAAAAAGATTCTGCAGAAGTATTTTCACTGTGTTATATCCCTTTCCGAAAATTCCGAAGTGTGATTTCCAAATGTCTGTACAATACTTAGATTTCGCATTTCTTCTGCAATCATTTTGACATGTCTACCTTAGTGCAACTCCCTGATGCTCTTTTTAAACATAACTAAAAGGTCAGAGTATATTCATTTTGCACTTTCTCTGACTTTTCTGTTTTCTCCTTATGTCTCAGAAGATTAATATTAGGTGGGTAGCTTGACTGCTTGGCTGCCTTCCATTTCTTATATAATATTTTTTTCTTTTTTATCAGTTTTTTAATACCCTCGAGACCACTCTTTCTGTTCATATTCTCTTCTTTTTCATTTCATTCATTTCATCATGTCATCTGATAACATCAGTAACCAGACTGATTTTATGTTTTGTTGTTTTATTTTCCCCATCTATATACTTTCTGTTCTTATTACTCTTACCTGCAGATAATATGTTTTGGATATTTTAATGAGCACAAGGACACCATCCAACAATGGTGGATGCAAGGAGTTATTGCCTGGCTCGTTACATAGATTCATAGGTATTTACTAGGCTAACAACCACAAGGGCCTTTTTAGGCCTAGCTATGCATCCCAAATCTCTGATAAGTTCTGGTACCCTAGATAAGTGTAAGCAGGGGCTTAGGAGGTAAAACATTTAGAAACAGAGGCCTGGGAGATGAACCATTTACAGGCTGCCTGTGGGAAGCCTGTTCCAAAGAAGGGGGTAGTCTCTGGGATACATACCTCTCTCTTCAGTAGGTCCTATTTATATCACAGACAAGGTTTAAGCCTTTAGAACAGGTAATTCTGGTGCTGTTTGTTTTGCAGATATGCAAGAGGTCCCTCAGTGTAGGGTCTGACAATGCCTTGTATCCCATGCAAAAACCTCCCCTCTAAATATTTCCATATGTTCATAGATTAGTGCTAGGCTAACTGCCTTTATGGGCCATTTTAAGCCTAGCCAATTTCCCCATGTTAGAATCAAACATTGTGCCTTGTGTCTGTAAGGTAAACACCTTAACCATTATGCCAACCTTTATACAAATATTTGTCAGAGGGATTTGAAGATACACCTCTATCTTGAAACCAGAACTCCCAAGAGCCATGGAAGGAGGTTTAACTTGTTCGACACACCACAGTTTTACAAATTCTAGGTTTACAGTATTTTTCTCCTGTTCTAGGGACCTTTTATTTGTTTTAAAGAAATCTATACTGTGAATGAAACAAATTGTAATAATTTGATATCACATACTGTATTAATGCATCAGAATCACTTTATATATTATTATGTTTAATTTCTTATACCTCAGAATGACTGTCATTGGGACTGTCATGTCAATTTGATTTGGTTTTACAGCCTCTTTATTTTGTTCTCATGGTATAGTTTATATCATCCTAATAGGACATAGCCTAGACATTGAAATAAAGTGTTTTTTTTTCACACTGAGTTACAGTCTCCTTAATGGATAGCTATTTGAAATGGCATGACCTGCTAGAACAAGTCCCAAAACATGGAGATTGAAAGGCTGAAAAATGGACTTACATATATTAATTTCAAGATAGGCCATTTCCCAGAATATTTCATTTTTATATAGGACTAGGTTTGCGGGTAGGGGCTTGCCCCCCACATTAAGGGTGTACAAAAAATAAGTTTGTAGGAGAAGAGTGATTAGATTTGGTTTTCTTCTGCAGTTTTTTTTTCTGGCTTGTCAACACTCGACATTTTGAGTGATGATATTTCACTAGGGAGCTGTGGTAATTTTGTAAAGCACTGAGTTAACACACTATATGCAGAAACATTGTCGGTGGTTATTTTCAGTGATTTACTCTGATGTGATAACTGTAAGCTGGTACAAAACATCTTACTGACTGTTTAAAAGTTCTTTCATACAGAGTAGGAATCTAGATGGGTTTTATTTAATATTTAAAGCTGCACCCCTTTGTCAAGACTCCCAACATAGTTTTTCATAGGTAAGAACAGTCTAGCAGCTTTGCTCATTCATTTGTGACTTACAGCTGTCACTTCAAATAGCCTATTAAGTGAAATGAAAGCCACTTGTTCTAGATCATACTGCCCATATGTTTTTTTTTACAGTTAGATGACAAAAAAGACTTCACTAGCCAAAACTGAGTGTAGTGCTGCAGTATAACTAGGCATTGCTCTTCATATAAAAAAATCAAGCATTTAACACTTTGGAAAAAGCTTTACTTTGGCCATTATGTGCTCTTTATGGTGCTGTACTGTACTAATCTGAACAAGACACAGTGTCATTATATAAATCTATGGACAGAAACCAAGTGAGAAGTACTTTATGGATACCATATGTCATGCAGACTAAGTTAAATTCTTGTCGCAAACAATGTAAGACTTAAACAAAAAAATGTTGAGCCCTTCATGATCTTTACCAGGGCAAAAATGGCAATAAAGAATATGAACGTTATGGTTTCAGTGGGACAGTGTTGATGCATCTACAACTGTATCAGTCAGTTGCGAGTGATCAAAAAAAAATGCTTGAAACAACTTTTGTCAACAGTGAAGTTTTCTTTTTCTCCACTATTGTGCAATCTTGGGGTAAGTATATATAACTCTGGGGGACTTCCCCCTGCTAAAGTAACTTACCTCTGAGGTTTGCTGAAAGTTGCTTTGGCCTTTGTTTTTTTTGTTTTTTTGTTGTTGTTTGTTTTTTTATCTGTTGGCACTGAATCAAAATGCTGTTGATCCATGCACATGAATCCATCTCTGGGTAGTAAGCTACTTCTATATGTTATTACACCAAATAAGACAAAAAGGAGTGGGACAACTGATCAGGTGCTATCTCGTCATAAGATATGCTTACCGAGTTGGTTCTCCTATTGTGACCACAAAGGATGGATATATTAGTTGGAGGTGCAGCCTGCTACAATATCCAGGGAAGATGTTAAAAAGTTGTTCGAGCTCAACTTTAGAGTTTGGGAAGAGAGAGAGAATGCAATAAATTATTGCAGTGCTTGTGTGTAGATCTAGCAAAGCCATTGTCCCCATTTACTCAGGCATCAGTCGGTCTGTCACTGAATATAATGCCCCTTTTGGTATGTATCTGTCAAGACACTGACAATAATTGGAACTCCCAGACATACTACTAAAATGATGCAAGGCCTAAGCAACACGTCCAATATAGACCAACACAAAGCCCTGTCACTATGCTTGGTGTCCTACAGAGTGCTAAAAGATGACTTGATTCTGGCATACAAGGCATCCTTCAACCCAGCAAGTCAAACAGCATCAGAAATATTCAACCTATGCATCTAAACCTCTTCTACAACATCAACACAACTGTTTGGAAGGACAGGTATATCTCACAGAGGATACTGCTACTCTGGAATAGATTCCCAGTTGACATTAAACAAAGTTCATCCTTGTCCATATTCAAGCAAAACTAGGATCTAAAGATGAGAAAGAGAAAATTTACCCCAGGACTGCCCCTTGTATTGCTAATGGACAGAGGCACCTCCAAAATGATATCCCGTGTGTGGTTCCCCTCTAGTTATCTATGGTATGATCCCTGTTGTTCTCATTACAGGTGATATATAATTATTGACCATTTGACGGGTAAGACAAATCTCTAACCAAGTGGGAAAGGTTAATTTGAGCACAAAAAGGGAAACTGGCTTGGCTTAAAATAGCCTGCAAGGGCAGTTAGTCTAGTACTTACCTATGAAACTATGAATCTGTCATTTAACAAGTTGGCTGTTGAGAATTTGTCTAAAAAACTCTAAAATAAAGTTGTTTACTACCAGAAAATCACTTAAAAGCAGCACACCATAGCATTGATATTTGCTCAGCTTTTCTTCAGCTTTCTCTGTAAAAAAAGAAGAAAAAAAAAATATCCTTGTTTTCCCGCTTTTCTGAACTAGAATAGTCCAGTCCAGATTTTGCTGATCTCTGGGCTTTGTCTTAGTTCCTGTGCTATCCATATCCTTATTTGGATAAGAGGAAGCTTCTTTGTTCACCAGTGGGAGTGGGGAGCACTGAGCAACCTATTTGTCCCTAGAGGATTGGTTCCAGCCCAGCAACTTGTAGTTTATTGGCCATTTTGGGTCAATTCCCGGCTCTTTTCAACCCCCTGCTATAAAGCCCGCTTTTGCGCGCTTTAGCGCGTTTTAGCGTGAATTAGCGCAAAGTTGCTCATAGAGCAGCATAGGGCAGCGCCGGTTAATCAAGTTTAAACTATTTCTGGCTCTGTAAAGTGTACTCTTCAATTTTTCCCTTAGAACTGCTCTACTTGCAATCTAAACAGCCTATTCTCTATCTGAAAAGCTCAGCACTTGCTCCTAAAGCATTTTTTATACAGGTAAAGCACTCTTAAACAAAAGAAAGTACTTCTTTCACCTAAATTCCCTTGAGTACCCATTTCCCTATAGATCCTTTCTGACTCAGTTACACAACAATCTTTTTCACTATTTCTAGCATGTCTAAGGGTCAGTTGCTGGCATCCTCTCCTGTTCAGCTGGTGAATCTGGGAATCTTGAGGCAATGTTACAATTGCCTCATGTACACAGACAACCCTCTCCTCCTCCCAACAAATACAAATATATGCGAGAGATGCAACTATATAGCCAAACTGGAGGCTGAGCTCTCTCAATTCAGTACTGGCAAGACCAGGCAGGAGGAGAAGGTAACCACGCACACCACAAATCCAGTCTCACATAGAACTATCACAACTGCAAACCAAACACATAAACACACAAAAACATACTCGGAGGAGCTGATAAAAAATCTACCAAAACAACAGAGGCCTCCAAAGCAGACACCCAAGCAACCACCACCTCAAGACATAGCACATGCAACACATATTTCACAAAGTCAGTGTGCTAAACAGTCACAGCCCTTAAGGCCAAACAACATGCTAGACACACTTGTAATAGGTGACTCCATAGTCAGACACACTGACGTCCCGCTCACCAGACTGAACAAGGAAAAGGTCACAGTAAGCTGCCTGTCGGGAGCTAGAATCCGCCACATAACACAAGCACTCAGGTCACTCCACAGCAAGTACAAATATGACTCAGTCATTGTACATGCCGGTGTGAACGACCTGAGATTTACCTCCCTGGACTACATGAAAAGAGACATAGAGGAGCTCTCTGATTATGTAGCCCAGGCCAGTACGATCCTGACCCTGAGCAGCATCTTACCCTCACCAAGAATGATGCCACAGTACAAAGACAAAATGATCAGTTTTAACAAATGGCTTAATTACTGGTGTCATTCAAAGGGGATCCAATGTCTGTCTGCTTGGGATGACATGCTCGACAAGCCACGCTGCTTCGCAAGGGATGGCTTGCACCTGTCACCCCTGGGCTTCCGGATATTGGCCAAGGCTCTTGCCACCCCATAGTGCCTTTTTAGGCAAGGCTCAAATGACAAACCTACCTCCCTAGAAAACACAAGTGGAAAAAAATAAGGGTAATGCTGCTCAATGCCAGAAGTCTAAACCTCAAGATGCATGCCCTCGAAGCCCTCCTCAGTATGGAGAACATCGATGTCTGTGCAGTGACTGAAACCTGGTTCAAGGCTCCTGAGAGCACCCCAGCACTATCAGGTTTTACCTCATATCATGCTTTCCGGCCCCAAAACTTGGACCGAACCACAAAAGGAGGGGGAGTATCCATATTCATCAAAGATACCCACACCTCCAGGTTAGTGGCAATGCACGAAGCATCAGAGACCATCCAGGTGCAACTAACCATAGGCAAAACTGCCTTACAAATTGTAGCATGCTACAGACCACCCTCTCAAACTCAGGAAACCCACACAGCCTTCCTGAAGACACTGGAGAGTATGAATGTTTCTCCAAATACCATCATATTGGGAGACTTCAACTACCCAAACATAGACTGGGAACATTACTCAAGCCAAACACCCTAGCCCAAAGGTTCCTAGAATTCATAAACTCCAATGCGATGGAACAACTAGTCACCATTCCCACAAGAGGAGACAATATACTAGACCTGATCATCACAAACATGGGGACAAAATGCTCCACACCGGAAGTATATCCCTCATTGGTAAGATCAGACCATAAATTAATCTCACTGGAAATCCACATCCCACCCCCACCCCCTGCACAAAAGACCACAGTGAAGAACTTCTCAAAAGCCAACTTCACACTTCTTAAGACTGAAGTGGTATCCTTGAAGGTCCCTGGGCCAGTGGAAACCACAACCCACACTGCTGAATCCTTTGCAAATGCCTTCTACGGGCACCTTCAAGAATGCATGGCTCATGTAATCCCAAATAAAACCAAGACCCATTCCCCCAAAGGCAGGCGCCTGGTCTGGTGGACCCCAGCCATAAACAAACTTTACAACAGAAGGAGGAAGCTACTACATGACAGAGCAAAATCCCTAAATGGGAAGGCATCTCTGATCAGTACTAGCAAAAAACTACGATCACTCATAAAATCATCCAAGGCCAACTTTGAGAGAAAAATGGCAAAAGACACAAAAGACAATCACAAGGCCTTCTTTAGCTATGTTAGAAACCTGGGTGGAAACTCCCAGACATGCTCAGAGTTAGTCCAAAATGACAATAAATACACTGAACCCACTGACATTGCCAACATTCAGGCAGATAGGTTCAGTGCAAATTTCTCCTCCCCATCCCCCCCAAAAGGAGAAATAACTATCCCAGCAGAGTGTAGCCTCCCTAACATCTCAGATGCCCAGGTGAGAGCCGCCCTCTCTAAAGCTAAAAACACAGCATCAATGGGACCGGACGGTGTCCCGGGCTGTGTGCTACATGAACTCCAAGAGGAACTAAACCCAAACATAAGGCTGCTGTTTAATCTTAGCCTTACTACAGGATACGTACCCAGAGAGTGGCGTACAGCAACAGTGGTCCCACTTCACAAAGGCGGTGCTTCTACAGACCCTGGAAATTACCGCCCCATAAGCTTGACAAGCCTGGTCTGCAAAGCTATGGAGAGGATCATTATGGAACTCATAAACAAAGACATTGGGGACCTACAGACATTGGATCCTACCCAATTTGGCTTTGTCAAGGGCAGATCCTGCCTTTTGAACTTGGTCGACTTTTTTGAAACCGTCACTAAGACCATTGATGAAGGTAAGGCAGTTCACACAGTCTACCTTGACCTTGCAAAAGCCTTTGACACAATACCACACTCGGGCATCATAGACAAACTCACCAGCTTAAATGTAAACCCATATGTCACGAGATGGGTTGCAAACTGGCTCAAGGACAGAACCCACAGGGTCAGAGTTGCTGGAGCTATGTCAGACTCTAAGCCAGTCACAAGCGGTGTCCCACAGGGCTCAGTTCTGGGACCCCTCTTGTTTGGCATTTATTTTTCCGAGGTACAGGCAAACATAGGAGGATTGTGGCTGACAAAGTTCGCAGATGACTGCAAACTGGGCGCCATAATTGATACTCCATTGGACACAAACATCCTTCAGAGAGGACTCATAGAAATGGATAATTGGTGCCAGAGCCATGGCCTTAAGCTTAACGCCAAAAAATGTATAGTCATACCCTTTGGGAAAAACAAGGTACCCACAAATGACCACATAGGTGGTAATCCATTAAGTACAGAAGAGGTAATCAGGGACCTAGGGACCCAGGTTGACAGTAACCTCTCATTTGACACTCACATTGCCAAAGTGGTTAGGAATACCTTCTATATTGCCCACCTTATCATGAAGGGTTTCACATCTAGATCAAGAGAGGTCATTGTGCCCCTGTACTCATCTCTTATTAGGCCAATGATTGAGTACAATGCCCCATTTGGGATGTATCTTACCCGACACATGCAGCAGTTGGAAAGACCCCAAAAGTTCCTCACCAAGAGGATAAAGGGTCTTAAACATATGTCATATGCTGCCCGACTGAAAAAACTCCACCTCTATTCAGTCGCATACCGCCTACTCAGAGGTGACCTATGCCTAACGTACAAGGCCATGTCCAATCTGGAATTAATGGACATGCTCCACCTCAAAAAATCCAAATCCATCAGAGCCACGAGAGCAAGAGACTTAAACCTCAACACAGAAATAAATAGGACGTGCTGGAGGGACAGATTCATAACCCAGAGGCTCCCTACACTCTGGAACAGAATCCCAGTCCATGTTAGGCAGAGCCCCTCACTAACTCTATTCAAGAGAAGTCTTGACGAGTGGATGGGAGATCATAGGTTTACCCCAGGGGTCATCTCTGTGTCACTACTAGACAGAGGCACAGTAAACTAAACCCTAAATGGGCGTAGTATTCTCATCCTAAGGGGTGGTGAAAGCCACACACACTCTGGCTAGGCTTATAAATGCCCTAGGGCAGATAGCCTAGTATGAACCTATGAACCTATGAACCTAGGAACATGGCTAAATTTGAAATCACCTAGTAATATAATCTTACACTCTTGAATGGCTTTATAATCAGTTGTTGCATCATGTTCTATAAACTAAAGCTATATACTATTTTCCTACATCTTTACCAGGTGATATACCAGGTGGTTTTATTTAATGCCTTCTGCTGTCACCTCTAGAAAGCGTTTAATTCATTGTTTTTGTTGAAGTGCAGAGGTACAAACCTGCCTGCACGTTCTTCATGCGCCAAAATGCAGTGTTTGTTTCAGCACAGCATTATGAATCCTGCAGCCACGTTTCCTTTAATGCTCTGTGTCTGCCTCAGGTTTCCTTAGTTTCATTACCATTTTTCTCATGTACTTAAATAGCTTCTGATGCTTTGCTTATAATAATGGTAAGGACTCCTCTACATCCCTTTGTTGTACTAAGTCATGCTTTGCCACTAATTTTAATTGTGTTATCTTTTGTTGTATAAACTCTTTTAGAGATGTAATTTCTTTTTTATTTTTGTATGACTGTAATTTCTTTTTTGTATGACTGTAATTTGTAATTGGAGCTTTTCTCCTTGCTTCTCCACTGGAAATGGGCCATTGGCACAGTTGGACCAACCTGGTTAACAAATGACAATAAATAAATAAAAATAATACTATCCCTCAGTACTCTAACCCCTCCTATGTTTAAATGTACTCAGGGTTTCCTATACCAATGCAATTTGTCCCTAAATAGTAACTGCACCACCAATAAATGTCAATCCATTTGAAAACACATTAGTGATACTGATTCGAGCAAGCGTAAATGCTGAAAAGATACAGTTTTTACCTTAGTTATTTATAAAAACATCTTTAAGGAATTTGCTGCCTCTTTTTTGTTGCACATAATTATTTTGGAGTATGCTAGTTAGCACAGAGGACTGAGGCTATGAATAATTAACAACCTGCTTTCTGTGGTTCAAATATTGATTCCATTTGCTTACTGTGTGACCTTAAACAATTCATTTAACCAGACAGTGCTTTTGGGCAATTGGGAAAAACTGGGCTAGGCTCCTCGGTGGTTTTCTGGACTGCATACCTAATAACTAGCTATGGATGTGCAAGATTTTAAAGTACAAGATTAAAACAATCAGTAGTCTATGTTCATTGAAATACAGGATTTTCTTATGCATCCATTAATAATAAGGAAACAATATGTCTGCATTGAACTGCAGCTGTTTTATGTATGATTGTGTGTTCAGTGAATTGTACTCTGCAGTTCTCACTGATTCCCTACAACCATTAAGATATCCATGCAAGTACTACCAATAAAAACAATAATAAAAACAAGTTCAACCACTAGTTAAAACACCTTCAGAATACTACTGCTCATCATATCAGTGTTTAATCCACATACACCAACCACATACAGTTCAAGGGCTCGAAGACAAGCAATGGACATGTGGTTAGAATCCGCATGTGATTAAGTACTAAAGCTATTTCAGGGTGGTTGTGTGGTACTGTTAGTTAGCCAGCACTGTTTAGGGTAGTCATGTAGTACTGTTAGCACTGTTCAGGGTGGTCAGGAAGTACTGTTAGTTAGTCAGCACTGTTAAGGGTAGTCATGTAGTACTGTTAGTTAGCACTGTTCAGGGTAGTCAGGTAGTACTGTTAGCACTGTTCAGGGTAGTCAGGAAGTACTGTTAGTTAGTCAGCACTGTTTGGGGTAGTCATGTAGTACTGCTAGTCAGCACTGTACAGGGTAGTAATGTAGTACTGTTAGGTAGTCAGCACTGTTCAGGGTAGTCATGTAGTACTGTTAGATAGCACTGTTCAGGGTAGTCATGTACTACTGTTAGTCAGCACTGCTCAGGGTAGTCATGTAGTACTGTTAGTTAGTCAGCACTGTTCAGGGTAGTCATGTAGTAGTGTTAGCACTGTTTAGGTTAGTCATGTAGTACTATTAGGCAGTCAGCACTGTTCAGTGTAGTCATGTAGTACTGTTAGTAAGTCAGCACTGTTCAGTGTAGTCATGTAGTACTGTTAGTAAGTCAGCACTGTTCAGTGTAGTCATGTAAGTACTGTTAGTAAGTCAGCACTGTTCAGGGCAGTCATGTAGTACTTTTAGCTAGCACTGTTCAGGGTAGTCATGTACTACTGTTAGTCAGCACTGCTCAGGGTAGTCATGTAGTACTGTTAGTTAGTCAGCACTGCACACATTCCGAACAGTGATAAGGACATTACTTTTGAATTATACACAGTCTTAGATCCCTATGTCCTCAAAACCCCTGGGGACTTACATGCACGTTCTGCTTTGAGTATACAGGCATGTTCAAAAGGGGATATACTACTATCTGGGCAAAAGCAAAAGTGTAGTTGTAGTGGCTGATTTTAAAGCAGTTCAGGCTGTCAGACAGATAAAAAGGCTAGACTGAGGGTAACAGGTTGGGCTTTCAGACAGGTAAAAAGGCTAGACTGGGGGTAATTCCACTACAGCACTTCAAGTAGTTTTTAGTATAAAGAAGAAAAAAGAAAAATAAGCATGTTTTTTCTAGTTTCTTCCCCATCTATTACCCCTGGTGCCTTTCACCACAAGTATGTTTCACTAAAATTGCTCGTGTGTGTGGCTGTATTCAAAATAGAAGTAGTCTGGCAAATGTCCAACGGAAGACACTTCTTCCACATTACGAAAGTGATCACAGCATTCTACTAGGTAATGTTCAAGATTAGTGGGCTCTCAGACAAAAGCTCTAGGAGTAAACTGAGTATAGTTGTTCAAGAAGGGTTTAAGTCTAAGAAATAGAAATCAGCAAAATGTATTTTTTATGTATTTGTTTACTTTCATTTCTGCCTACAGTGGCTGATGTCATTTACCCAAAGTATCTTTTGAGAGTTCTGACTTCAGGGTTTTTATGCCTTCTGTTTAATCTCTGGAATATACTTGTGAATTCCCAGGCCAGTGAAATATGTATAACATTTTAGTAAGAGTAAAGTCCCTTTCCTAGTCACCAGTCTTTGAACTACTGAGATATTTGTAGTGATTCATTTCTAAACATTAGAGGAGTAATCAATTTATTTAACTGCTCTTGGCATCTGCAACTTAATACAAACTCTTTTCAGTAACAGTTCATGTTTTTAGGTATAGACACTTCAGTTTTAATCTCATATAATTTAAATAGCCATGGGAATAAATTATTAAATCTGAAGCAACATGCCAATCAGTTCATAGTTTAATTTTAACATTTTACAATGCGAACTCATTGATTCAAACAATTTGCTTTTTGTCGGAGATATGAGATGGAAAAGTGTCAGGTTCTCTGTAGCAATTGAAAGTCTAAGGACAGACAAATGACTGCTGCCAAAATCACAGATTAAAACTCAGTGCCAAGAAATGCTAGTGCCTTTTGGGAAAACTAACATCTAGACTAATTACTCCATCAATAAGATACCACTACAATTTGACCTAGTAGTCAGGGATCTTGAAGCATATGTAATCTGGTCTTCCACCAACATTTGGCCAAGGTAATAAGAAAATCATTCTGTGTTGTCCAACTTATAAGTAAGGGCATGGCATCCAGGTTCAGGAATTCTTAATGACACTTTATTTGGCCCTTATCTGAACCATCGAGTATAATACCCCCTTCAGCATATACCTGTCTGGTCAGTTATATACCCCCTTTGGCATATACCTGACCAGACATATGCAACATTTCAAATGCCCAAAAACATTTGTCACCAGTAAAATCCAGGGTATAAACACAGTGCCCTCTATCAATTGCCTTAAAGCCCTATAGCTTTACTTGGTATGCTACAGGGTACTGAGAGGCAACCTATACCTGGCATACAAGGCATCCTCAGATCCAGCTCTGATGGACCTCTTGCACATCAGTAAAATGAACACATTCAAACCACTAGATCTAAGGATTTAAATTTTGCTTGTTACTTAAATAAAGCATGTTGGTGAGAAGGATATGTGTCTCAGAAGATCCCCATTCCCTGGATCATGCTGGCCATCCATGTGAAGCAGATCCCATCCCTAACCCTATATAAGTGTAACCTTGACCAATGGATGGGAAATTGGAAATTCACCCTGGGTCTGGTCCCCTTATCTCTAATAGGCATTGGCAGACCGCAACCATGCCCAAACTAATGCTCCCTCCTATATAACCTCCAGAAACTTTCTAACTAATGTACCTTCTCCTAATAAACACCCATGATACATAGGGTTATAAAAGCCCTGGTGGTCATTGGCCTGGTATATATCTATGAGCCTATATATATATATAAATATATATATATATAGATATATATATATATATATATATATATATATATATATATATATATATATATATATATATATATATATATATATATATATATATATATATGTGTGTGTGTGTGTGTGTGTGTGTGTGTGTGTGTGTACATTCACACATATATACATGTGCATTTATGTTACATTATCAAAGTTTTGAAACTTCTAAATTCATATGGCGAAGACCATATGATCAATGTTTCAGAACTTCAAGCATTAAAAAAATTCCATTTTTAATGTTTTGCAGGGGGGAAGCCCCTCTGCACCCCCTATACCCCTTGCTATTTAAATATACCAACTCTGAGATTGCACTACTTTGCAGAAAAGGGTTAATATCCCATTCCACAGTGTACTGCGATCTCCATTCAAAACATTCAAAGTTTCAAAATTTCGATCATAGGGTCCCGACCATATGAATTTCAAAGTTTTGAAACTTCGATAATCCAGTAGGGATCCATACACTTATATGTATAACTGTGTGTGTGTGTGTGTGTGTGTGTGTGTGTGTGTGTGTGTGTGTGTGTGTGTGTGTGTGTGTGTGTGTGTGTGTGTGTGTGTGTGTGTATTATGTATGTTGGGAAGGTTACTACTACAGTCAAGCCCTCTTTTAAGGAAGTTAGTGCCTTATATCCTAATTTCTTACTCCCAGACCTACATTTTGTTACATTCTTTTGTCAGAAAGAGGTTGGATTTGTTCCTCCAGCACAGCATCTCTGATTAAACTAGCAACTTGTGCTTAATATTTTACCTGAAGGCATGGGGATTAAAATTATACAAAGATAGGTATGTATTAAAATTCCAGTGTCTGGGATTTTATAATGCTAACAGATACACAATATTCACTATTAAAACTGATACACTTCAAGGAAGTGTCAGCAAAGTAAAGTTCATAGTTCAGCACTGAAATATAGTGCATTCAGCATACACATTTACATGTGAGTTAAGGAACCGAGTATCCTGCACCAGCATGAAGACATGTTGCATAAGTCAGACTGACTGCATTTAGTGAGAGTCTGACAGTGTACTACAGTGCTATATATTTATATATATATATATATATATATATATATATATATATATATATATATGAAAAAAGGATGGACTAATTGCACAGGAAAGTGAAACAAATGACAGTCAGAAGGTCAAGATGAAGGTTAACAGGTAAAAGTTAGGAGGGCAGAACAGAATAAGACTCCATCTCTAGTTCAAGCCCACTTGGTAGCTGCTTGAAGGCTACTTCAAAATTTACTCCTCTGTAGCTTCTAGCAAATTCTCAACAACTTACCGATTTTCAGTATTTCTTAAGAACCTTTAGTCTATGTTTAGCCTCTCCGTGGCATAGTTGTAGAACAGATTCAGGCATGTACCAATCTGCATATCATTAACCTATTTAGTCTCTGGAGCTCTCAATTATACAGACTTCTGATTCTGGCCCACTACATTTTAGTATACTCAGGTGAAGTCACATGGTAACCATGTCTTTTGTAAAGTACAGTTAAGAACTGCTTTACTTATCAAAGCAGGTTGGCATCTAATCATCACTGTGTGTGTATGTCTGTCTGTGTGTTTGTGTGTGTGCGCATGAGTATGTGTTGTGAATGGGCTGAGCTGTTACACAAAAGCCACATTGCAGTCCTTTATCGGTTTTCTCACAATGCTTTCTTTCTTGTTACAAAGAGAGCCTTCTCATCAGCACAAAAAAGATTCTTTGGAAAGTGAGCTGAGAAGGTTAACCAGAACAGACTTCAAGTGTTAATTTCAGGAATTGTTGGGTGGAGAGGGAGAGAGAGAGAGAGAGAGAGAACTCTAATCAATAAAAACATTGTAGATACGGTGAAACTGATTAAATAGTAAATTACCTACTCCAGAACAATGGGGTTACCACTGTTATCCTACTGTAGTTACATATCTGCAGCTTGGAGTTCATGTTCATGTTGCACCCATTGCAACTACCCTTTTTTTACATTACGGTTCCAGATGGTCCAAATCATCATCATCATCAAGCCCTTTTTCTCCATTTTTTACATGGGCTGAGGGTGTCGTGTCAACTGTCCCCAGGGTCCAAATGAAACTCTCAAATTCATTTAACTGTAGTGGTCAGAGAGCATAAGAAATTAAATAATTCGCTCATAATCATACATTATGTAAAATGGAGATGACAGAATTTAAGTTCAAGTCTTCTACTTTATATGTTATAGCTTCCTCATAGAGCTAATTATTTATAGCAAACTCACCTTTGGTGCAGAAGGTTGTGGGTTCTATTCCCACACCAGTTAGACAGATTTCCTACCCAGCAGTGCAGCATAAGGGGTTGTTGCACTCCTGAGTGTGTCATCCTTTAGATGAGACATTAAACCAAGGTCCTGTCTGCTTGCATTAGTGGTAGCCTAAGTAGATGTAAAATATTCCACCTATTGAAAAAATAGGAGAAGTTCCCAGGGCCTTGGTCAAATTTCCTAGTAGTATAAATATCACGTTGGGTCTCCCTTGAAAAGAAGCTACTAGCCTAGTGGAACTAACCCAGTCAACAAAAGGATAAATAAAAATAAACATATAAATAAATAATTAAATAAATAAAATGCTGTCATCAAAATATAACCTGTTTAGGAAATAATTGTGAACATCTGCTTGTGATGTATGTGTCCATTGCAAGTCCCATTTTAGTCTTTTGAAGAACCAGACAACAGTTGGAGGTGATATTGTTCCAGTTACAGTGTGATAATATCCGGGGAGGGCTTCAAAGCACCCTCAAAGTTTGGTACTGGGACTAGTACAGATTAGGTAGCACCCTGAGAAGGACTTAGTAATGGAGCAAGACTAGGTTTAAGTCTCACAGCTTCCCCTTGTATACTTTATGACTCTGTCTAAATGTCATTCTGGTGGATTCAGTAAAGCCTCCTTGATAGTTTTGACCGTGTGCTTTTCACAGCACAATTTTGCGCACATGTCTGTAAAAAGTTTTAGATTCAATAAACTCCGATTAGCAGCACACAGTGGTACAGACTCATGAACAAACACGGAAACTTTCATGACATGCAAATTACAGTATAAGTAGCTGAATTTTATGCTAATGAAGCAAGTCAACATGGTGGAGCAATTCAACAACCTCTAAAGCAACCATGTAGAGTCCATGTCCATATGGGCCATGTATTCCAACACTTTCTGAATACAGCCATGGAAAGGAGTCAAGATGGAAACAAGAGCAAGCAAAAACTCTTACATTTCTACAGAACTGACCTTAGCATGCAACACCATACATATTCTGACCTATTTATACATTCATAGGTTCATAGGTAGGTACTAGGCTATTAGCCCTAGGGCCTATATAAGCCTAGCCAAAAAGGTACCCTGGCTTTCGCCACCCAAGAAAATTATTTTCCTGTGCCCCTGTCAAGCAGAGCCACAGACGTGATCCCTGGGGTGAATTTCCTATTTCCCATCCAATCATCAAGATTTTTCTTGAAGAGTGCTAATGAAGAGTTCTGTTTGACATAGATAGGTAGTCTGTTCCAGAGTATGGGAAGTCTCTGGGACAGGAATCTATCCCTCCAGCATGTTCTGTTTATTGTAGTGACAAGGTTTAGGTCCCTAGAGCGTGTAGCTCGGAGGGACTGGGATTTCTTTAAGTGGAGCATGTCCAACAGCTCTGGGTTTGACATAGCGTTGTATGTTAGGCAGAGATCGCCTCTGAGTAGGTGATATGCGACGGAGTAAAGCTGGAGTTTTTTGAGACGGTCTGCATACAGTATCTGTTTGAGGCCAGTAATCCTCTTTGTGAGGTATTTCTGTGGTCTTTCCAGTTGTTGTAGATGTCTTGTGAGGTACATACCAAAAGGGGCATTGTACTCTATAATGGGTCTAATGAATGATGAGTAGAGGGGAACAATGACCTCTATTTTTCTGGATGAGAAACCTTTTGTGATGAGGTGAGCCACGTAGAAGGATTTCCTAACCACTGTGATATCCTTACACAGGGTGGATGCTAGAAAATCAGCGTAACAATCATAATAATTCCTTTTTTAAGTGCCATGACATAAATGCAGCTCCGATTCCCCACCCACAATGAAGATTATACTTGCAAGTAATACAGGCTGCTAAAATGTTTAAACCTCCATGAAACAGAGTATTATACTGTAATGTAAGCATATACAGGATGTAGCTGATGGATTACAGTATTCCTCTGTTACAACACTGGGCTCCCGTGCAGTTTCCCTGCCTACACAGTTACTAATCGTGTAGATTCCAAGCTGTCAGCACAGTGAAGATGCAAATAAAGTCAAAACTCATTAGAACTGTTGAATCTCAAAAAAAGAATAACCATGTAGGGATGTTCACTTCATGTAGGCACTTCCACAGTGTTCATATTGAATGCATGGCAGCAGTGAATGCTGACATCAGGGAGGCTGTGTCTGGTTACACTTGCAGAGATGAATGAACATGTAGGGCAGTGAAGGGAGAAAGTGTATGTAAACAGAGCACAATTCCCAAGTTTTGTGTCATCTTCATTATTTGGTTGTTAAACTGTGTGGTGTGTCCAGTTTATTTAGTTTTTTACTTTGCCATTGTTTGCACAATACAGTGCTTAGTGCAATCATGACAAACAGAGGAATGAATTGCAGGTTTCTCTGGGTTGTTATGTAACTACTCCTATGGCAGCACATGTATGTGTTAGGGCTGAAATATAGATGGTCCTGCATTCGACTACAAGGTATGCAGCCTTTCCTTCACTTTTTTATGATCTATGTTTGCAGGATATCGTGAGAACGGAGAAAATATCAATTTTGCCTATGCTTACCATATTTATGGGAAGGTGCGCAGAGGTGTGTGGAGGTACACAGAGGTGCCCATAGCACACTAATGAGCAAACAATAGGTGTGTTTATTAGATGCTAGTTATAGCATAAGCAGGTGAATTTCATGTTAATCAACCAATGCAACACGGTGGAACTATTCAACAATGTATAAAGTATCCATGTAGCCTCCATCCTGGTTTTTCCTTTATCTTTCAATGCCACTGGAGCAGAGACAAGGAAATTTTAATTGACACAATGCTAGAGTCTGCTGCAGCTATTCTTCATCTCTATGTGCTAGAGGCTGAAGCCAATGCTGCTGATGCTGCTGACAATAAGCCTAGGCCAAGAAGGAGAAGAGTGTTCAGGTCCAGGTGCTACATGACCTGTAGATTGTAGAGTGCTACAGGGTGGACAGGAACACAATACAAGAACTCTGTGAGCTTTGCCATCCTCAGCTCAGAGCCAGAGCCAACTGAGGGGAACCCATCCCAGTGGAAAATAAGGTATGTGTAACCCTTAGAATATTAGCTACCGGTACCTTTTAAAGACCAACTGGGAGCATGATGGGTGTGTCACAGGCTTCAGCCTTCAGGATCCTCCACCAATTTCTGGACGCTATGCCAGTGGGCACATATTTTTCCCCTGTAGTTCTGAAGAGAGGGCCAGCAATATGGAACTGTTTTACTGTGTAGCGTACTACCCTGAAGTACTGGGTGTCGTAGATTGCACTCATGTGCACATTAAAGCACCACCTGGTGAGCAGGGTAGAATCTACATTAACCCAAAGGGATACCACTCCATCAAATGCCAAGCCATGTGTAACACCCAGGGAATTATCTTGAATGTGTGTGCTGGCAACCCTGGCAGTTATTATGACTCCTATATCTGGCACATATCACAGTTGTAATAGATGTTTTCTAGGAAGGACATCCCACAGGGCCATTCACTGGGGGATGCTGTCAATGCCGTGGAACCATGGCTGATGACACCCATCAGAAGTGCACACACCCATGGAAGAACACCATAATGAAGCACACACTCAAACTAGAAACATCACAGAGCATGTGTTTGGGCTTCTGAAGTCACGGTTCCAGTGCCTAGATATATCCGGTGGAGCATGCACATGTACACAAATATTCAAATATTCACAGTATGTGCTATGCTCCACAGTCTGATCCTGTGGAAACAGCTGCAGAAGGATCAGCAAGGAGAAGGAACACACATGTCCTCACCAATGCCTAGGTCACCACAGCCACAGTCAGAGGAGGACTCAGAGGAGGAACCTCTGGCTACTATCTCTGCAGGCAGATGTAGGCATGCTCAGTATGCCCTTGCTTTGGCTAAGAGACAATGCATAGCACATTCACTAACCACCAAGGGATGTAATACCTTTCTCCTACTCACATATATATAGTAAAATTGATGCCAGGAAAATCACATAATCTTTACCTCCCCATATATTGGCTGTGTACTGCTTGCATCAGACAGAGTCAGCCCTGAACTAAAGGTGTGTCAGCTGCTGAATTTGCAAGGTAAGTCCTGAAACTAAAGTGTATTCTTTAATTATATTATAGCATATCCTTGTATTTCCTAACTTGGTACAGTAAGCAAGTAAGTAGTTGTGGATTTGTATAGAAAGTACCTTTACATGTGACACTAGACACTTATTTTACTTATATTTGTCCATTAGTAATTAATAATTAGTAGGCCTCAGGCAAGAAAAAGTCACGCAGTCAAACCTCTGAAGAATATGGATGTTCCTTGCATGGCCTCAGTTTAGCACCATACATTTGTACTAGTAAATCATTAAAAGCAAAAACTAGAAAGTGATGATACACATTGCAGTTTCAGACATCAGACTTATTTGTGTCATAACAGTAACTGAGCTTTGTCCCCCAAAGGAGTATACCCTTGTTCCTGCCATAACAGTAACTCAGCTATGCTACCCCCAAAAGAACAGTATATGCATGTTTGTGCCACCCAACATGGACTTCATTTGCTGGCAAATGCATATCATATTATTCCCAGTTAATATCCTCTAACATGTTAAGGCCAATGATATAGAATGGCTTCCACACCGTATATGTTATATAACTGCTGAATGATCAAGAGAAAGGTAAGACAGAGCTGTATATCTGTAAGCATAAGTATGTCAGGTTGTGTGATCACTAACTGCTGTATGTCCAAATATAGTACACAGAATTAAATGTACAAATCACAGCTCATGGTTTGATAGCAGTGTACATTCTCAAGTAGTTAGTTGTGTGAAGAATGACTTCATTTCACTGATGCTAAACTGTTTGTGTGGTGAAGAGGACTAAGGCAATCCCCTTTTCTTTGAAGCTGTATTGGTGTGAGGGTTTACATCCTGACATATGTAGAAATTTGTGGTGCACTGTCAATTTTCACTCTATTTTTACAGATTTTGTGTATATGTTCCTTAGTTTTGGTATATTTTCCGCTTTATCTTCTTTTAATTCCATTTTTGGGCATTGTGCCACATCCCAAAAAATGGTTTGGCTAAGCTTATCTTGTTTGCATAATGTGCAACACTGAGAAAATAGGGAAAGCCAGATACCCTAGAAAGCAGACCCCCAAAAATAGAAAATGGATACATTCAATTAATACTCCTAGCCATTGAGCCATTGAAAAAAGCTGGCCTGGAGTACAGATGGGACTGGAGTATAGTTGTAAACATTAGCAATGTGGCTTGAGTTTGCTCACTGCTTCGCTAAACGCAAACAGGCCTATCTCTTATTCATGTACACTTTGTTAACCATCTTCTAGTTCTTGTAGTGCCTGACAGTGGTGGGCTCAAAAGGTGGGGTTACTGGCAAACTTAGCGATTTTATTATAACATGATTTGAGTTTAGCAAGGTCAAGTTTTCTAAGGTGGGTAAGAGTTGGTGAAGAATATGTTAGAGTGGACAAAAGGTGAGTTTGGGCTAGGGTAACTCGTGCTTGTCGAGAGAAGGATTTCTTGTGTCTGTATAGTGTTCCCATTTTTTTATGCACTTTTATGATCCTTTGAGAAATATGGACATCAAAGTATAGATTTTTGTCAATTTCAATGCCTAGGATTTTGGTATAAACAGATGGAGAAATAATAGTGCTATTATTGGCAGAGACAGTGAAGGACACTGGTGGACATAGTTTTCTTAGGGGTGAAAAGTAGCAATTTGGTTTTGTTAGGGTTTAAGATAGGTTCAATTTGTGTGATCCAGCTTTCCACAGAGCTAAAGGATTCCTGGGTGAGTTGTTGTAAGTTTACAATGGTTGGAGCAGAACAGATAAGAGTAGAGTCATTAGCATACTGTATGAGTGAAGCATGCTACACGATGGTATGGAGGTTATTGGTAAAAATGGAGAAAAGAAGTGAGCCTAATATTGAGCCTTGTGGTATGCCTATAGTAGTTGGGAGTAAGGGGGATAATATGCTTTGCCATTGGACCATTTGTTGCCTATCTGACAGGTAACTTTTAAACCAGGTTATAGAGGCAGGGGTGAAAGATAAGGAGGCTAGGTAGTCAAGTAGCAAGGAATGTGAGATCATGTCAAATGCCTGAGAGAGGTCTAAAATTATTGCAGATACAAAGTTATTATTATTTCTTTGTTGGTTGACTAAATCAGTGAAGGAGGGCAGAGCAGTTATTGTACTATGATGTTGCCAGAAACCATACTGAGTAGGTGATAGTAGATTATGCGAGTTTAGGAATTTCATTACTTGAGGATGTATACGTCTCTCAAGTATTTTAGATAACGGTGACAGAATTACAATGGGGTGGTAGTTTGAGTAATCATATGAGTTTCCACCTTTGTGAAGAGGGATGATATGGGATATTTTCCAAAGTTGTGGAACATATTATTCTTGTATGGAGTGGTTGATAAGGGTGGAGACGGGGTAGGATAAGGATTCAGCAGCTATTTTTAGGAAGTTAGCTGGTAGGTTGTCTGTGGCAAGGATGGTAGGTTTTAGTTTTAGGAGGAATTTTTTAACTATGGAGGTGGGAATGGTTGAGAGTGTGAGGGATGGGATGTTATCAGGGCATTTTGCAGGGTCGAAAGGGGGGTTGTTTTTGGATAGATGGGGGGATAGTGTTAAGATGGATTCTGTGAAATAGTGATTAAATTGTGAGGCAATGTCCTTATTGTCCTTGGATGAGTTAGGGGAGGGAGTGGATATTTTGCCTGGTTTTAGAGGGGTATTTATGGCATGCCAAAGCTTTTGGTGATCTTTACAGTGTCTATTTTGTATGTTAAGAAAGTAATTTTGTTTATCGAGTTTGGTTTGTCTTTTGGCCTGATTTCTGAGTTGTAGGTAAATTTGTTTGGTTAAGCTAGTATTGTCCATCTTCCAGGTCTTCCAAGCCTTGTCTCTAGTTTCCCTGGTTAGCCATGGTGCATAGTTTGCCTTGGATCTAATTTTTCTAATGGGTGCGACTCTGTCAAGAACATTGATAAGTATACTGTTAAAGTAGTTTACGGCCTGGTCTAGGTTTAGGTTTTGTAATGGCTTGCAGTTGCTGTGTTTTAGAATATTGTTAAGTTCTTGTATATTTAGTTTACAGTCTTCTCTGACTTGTCTATATACTATGGGTTTGCTTATGTTGGTACGTTGTCGTAGGAGGAAAGTTGGGAGATGGTCACTAAGACCATCTGGAAGGGTGCCTGTCTGGTAGTTTTGTTTAGGGCACTTAACTAGTGTGCAGTTTAGAATTGATTGTTTCTGGGTTTTTTGTCGAGTCTAGTGGGTTCTTGAATAAGTTGAGTAAAACTGAAAATATTTATATTGTTTATATGGTTATTACGGCTACAGGTTAACCAGTCTGTGTTTAGGTCACCTAGTAAGATGGTTTATTGAGGGAGAGTATCTGTGGCCCATTGCAACAATTCTTCAATGGTGGAAGTGTTGCACCCTGGGGGAATGTAACAGCATAGAATTATGATAGTTTTTGTGCCATTTATGCTTAGGGTAGCACCTAAGGTTTCGGCATTTTTAAATTTAGGTATTGGGGTTTATAGAGGTTTAATGTTAAGTGTATTTTGAAGAGGATTGCAACCCCTCCTCCCCTTCTGCCTGCTCTATCTAGTCTTAGGATATTATAAACTGGTGGTGGAATTTCTTCGTCTTTGATACTTGGTTTTAGGCAAGTTTCAATAATGGTTAGTAAGTCTGGGGAATAGTGTGCTATTAAAGCATGAAGGTCAGGAAGCTTGTTAGATATACTTCTAATGCTGATGTTAATGATTAAGAGGTCTGAGATTTGCCTGGATGAGAGTAGAGAGTTATGAAGCCTGGGGTTTGGGTGAATATCACCTGATGTTAGTAGATTTCTATGGTATGTACTAGGTGATTTTATGCCATATGTCTATGTTAGATTTTGGAGGTATTTCTTTAGTGTAGCATTGAGTTATTTGAGACTTATAACTATGTAATATTAAACTATCTTTAAATAATGTAGAAGAGATTGGGAAGTTTATGTGTGGGTAAGTATTTGTTTGAGTAAGTGTTATATGATATTTTGTATTTTCTAGTAATCTGTTTGTGTGTATAGATGTGATGTTTGTTAGATATGTGAGGCCTAGGCAGAGAAATCCTATTATTAGTGGTATTTTTAGAGGGGGTGGTAGTTGGGTTTTGGTGGACTTGGAATTTTTGTATGAAGGTATGTATGAGGGCATGGCAGGTGGTTACTATGTGTGTTTGAGGGTAGAAACTGGATATGAGGTGTGTATAAGGGAAAGGATGAGGGAGGAGTGTTAGCTAGTAATCTGGTTAGGAAGTGTGGATTGGGGCATTTCTAAGAGGTCTGTGATTGGCTGAAGGTATGGTGATATAAGGGTTGGAATAAACCTATATGTGGCAAGGTGTGTGTGTGGGGAATGGGGGTAGGGTAGGGCAGCTTAGTGAGCCAAGTGTAGTGAGGCGAACAGAGCAGGGTAAACACCAGTCCTTGAGAGTATAAAAAACTATCTATAGGACTGGACTATTAAAGACCAAGAGAGGGAGATGATCTCCATAAATAAACCAGCCAATTTCTTGGAGTTGTTTTACTTATTGTCCAAATTTGTGCTTATTAAGGAGAAAGTACACTACTTAAGGGATACCTAGAGAGAAAAAAGACAAATGGTGCCAGTGCTGCAGAACCCCGAGCGGTAGAACAGTACACTACATTTAATAACCCGCAGTTTGTATTTGCAGAGTGAACAAAAATTATTTAAACTTGTTTCTTCAGACAGGCAGGGTAATTTTGTCAACAGTTCACTTTATTCTTTGAGCCAGCTATCCCTAGCATTGCAAGCCTTTCTTGGGGGGTGGGAGTGGGCTTGTTGAATGTTGGGTTAGTCCTAGGAGGGAGAAAGGGGAGAAGAAAAAATGCAAAGTTTGCAGGGTAAACTAGATATATTTTAATCACTTCCAGATTGCAGTCTTTAGAACAAACTAGAAAGACCACACTAGCAACATATAGTAATAACAATTCAGAGATATCAACAGTGCAATGCTAGTGAAAAAATAGCCAATGTTATTCCAGTAAAAGAAGTTTTAGTAAAGGCAGATAATACTCTCATATCATCAATAACAGAGCCTGGTAGAAATCTTACACTAATCTTTGCTACATTAATCATTAATTCTTGCTACTATGTGTGGACATTTAAGGTATATTTGAGTAATTAAATGATTTAATAATTATGTAACAGCTTCTGCTTTAATTGGTTATGCCATAATTCTCTGTGCACACCACAAGAATTAGTTATGCCATGCTTCTGTGTGCCTACAGGGTTTTGCAACACTACTTTGGGCCCGTTTGTGAGTGTAAGTTAGATATCTAGTTTGTAATACAAGTATGTGAGTTCCTAAGCATTTTGACTCATTTACAGACTACATCTTTGAATAATATGCCATGCTTCTCTGTGCACACAGTGCTAATTAATTATGCCACGCTTCTCAGTGAACACATAGTTAGGCCACAGTTTTCAGTGCACGTTTGTAGCTACAAAACAAGTAACAGTTGCCATAAGCAAGGTTAGATGTAACTCCTCATCCAAAGTTACATTATAAGTTACATTCCAGACAGCTCTGATGATTTCCATTAATTTTAGTGCACAACGATCTATTGCACAGTTATACAGTACTCTGTTCTGCTGTATATGTGTATATCACAGGTAAAAATATGCAGTAATACGAAAAATCCAGCCAAACCCTGGGAAAACAAAATACAGTTACAAAAAACCCAGCACCCTCGAGTACAACAACTACTAATCACGCTATATATAATGTTGCATGCTCAATTATGGACAGGGCCACTTAGTGGTGCTCACAGCCTTGCTCTGCAAAACTCAAACACCCAAGTATGCTTGATAAGGGTACTTGTGTTGTTACACAGCTAGGCTTTGAAACAGCCTACTGCTATTAAGCTACTAGCCTCAGATGACACTATGAAGCAATGTAGCTATGCAGGCCTCCAAACCTCTTGTCTCTCACATGGCCTATCAATTTCAACTGCTATAAGTTCACCTGCAGTCCTGTCAAAATCAGACTTGTGCCATGCTACGTGCTTTAATTCCTGTGTTCTGCAGACTGTGTACTTAGATAGGTAGGGGTTCTGTTTTCACTGCAGTAAACTGTGTGTGTGTTTATGTCTAGATGAAGAGCAGAAGTATGTATCTCACAGCTAACTGTCCAATGGTATGGCCTGCCAGTTTTGTGAGACTTGCACAAGCCTACACATCAATTTCAGGCAGGCCTCCCAACCTCTTCTCTCCCACATGGCCTGCCAATGTCATCTATTATAAGTTCACCTGCAGTCCTGTCAGAATCAGACTTGTGTCATGTTGTATGCATTAACTCCTGTGTCCTGTAAACTGTGGACTTAGGTAGGTGTTCTATTCTCACTGCAGCCAAGTCTGTGTGTGTGTGTGTGTGTGTGTGTGTGTGTGTGTGTGTGTGTGTGTGTGTGTGTGTGTGTGTGTGTGTGTGTGTGTATCTAAACAGAAGAGCAGAATTCTGTATTCCTCAGTTACCTCTCCAATGTCATGGTCTGCCAGTTTTTTGAGACTTGCCCAAGCCTACGCATCCATTTCATGCAGACCTCCCAACCTCTTTCCTCCCACATGGCAGCAGATGTCATTTACTATAAGTTCACCTGCAACCCTGTCAAAATCAGACTTGTTTCATGGAGCTTGTGTTAAGTGCCGTGTTCTGTAATTTGTGTACTTAGGTAGGAGGTGTATCCTCATTGCAGCCAAGTGTGTGTGTGTGTGTGTGTGTGTGTGTGTGTGTGTGTGTGTGTGTGTGTGTGTGTGTGTGAGTTTGAGCTGTTCCTGGACTTTACAGTGAACCTTTTACAGCAGCCTGTGGGACACTGTTATCTTGTCCTGGACAAATATATATCTGTCATTACTAGGTTATACAGTAAGCAAAAGAAGCTGCTGTCTACAAATACAAAATTGAGAACCCAGAACTGGAAGACCACCCTCCTCAGCCTAAACAAGCAAATAAGACAACTTGCACAACCTCTCACACCAACCCTTACTTTCTCTTTTGTTTTTTGGGGGTTATTTTTCCCCCCACAGCACAGTGGGGTAGGCCTGGCCCATAGGATCCATCTGCCCCCACTCCATTGGCTATGGCACCAAGGCCCAGCATGTCTGAGCTACAATGTGATAGACCCCTTGTGCTACCCCTGAACTACCTGGCCCCTCAGGTACATCTGCCCTGGAGGGCAGGCCTATGGTTCCCTCTGGGAGGAGTGGCAGAGGAGTTGATTTTATCACCCAAGAAGAACTGCTGGGGATGGTGCATAGGATTGTGTGCCACCCTGTGAGCACACAATTGTGCTGGATGGAGACAACTGCTCATTGTACGGAATAACACAAGAAGACAGAGACATTAGACACTGTAGCCATTGCTGCAGTGAGGTGATAGTGATGATAGTCCACTGGGGTGAGGACTCAGTTCTCACTATCACCCAGCTCAATGACAATGAGTTTGCGAGTTTCACACCCTTACCCCAACCATGGTGTTCACCCACTTCTTGTGTTCTTCACTCTTCCTGTGTCTTGTCTTGTATGTCCTGTCTGTCAGCAATTGCTTCCTCACCTTGCCAACTTACCTGCTGCAGACATACATATGTCCATTTGCCAACATTCCTCTCTTTCTCCAAAAAAGGGTTCTTGTCTTCAAAAAAAAAATCCCATACATAGATCTCCATGTCAGAAACGTGTCTGCTTGACACACTTCATAGAGTCCCACTTCACTATGCAACATGATTACTTTGTTGTCACCTCTCTCTCTCTGGAGTTGACATTTCAAATTCAGCTAATCTTCTGTAGATATGATCAGTTTTTGCAGGGCACATTCTCCGTATGTGTCATATATTCATAATACATACATGTGTTGTCCACCTACCCAAAGAATGCAGTATTTTTTAAACACATATATCAACCACACTACAAAGTGTAATATATAATGTTGTGTGCTCCCTCATGGACACCCTCAGTGGTGCTGACATCCTTACTCTGCTAAACTCAAATATCCAACTATGCCCACTAAGTGTACTTGTGTTTCTACAGAGCTAGGCTTCTACACACCTAGGCCACACTCTACAGTAAAGCTACTGGCTTCATATGAACCTATGACTCTATATGCCTCTGCAGGCCTCACAACTTGTTGTCCCCAGATGGCCCACTGATGTCATGTACCATACGTTCACCTGTAGCCATGTAAATGTCAGACTTGTGCTATGGCACATGCGTACAGTACTGAGTTCTATAGTCTGTATACTTAGATAGGTAGGGGTTCTGTTCTCACTGCAGTTAACTGGGTGTGTGTGTGTCTACACTCAGCAGAATAGATGTGCCATCCTACAGTTACTTCTCCAGTGGCATGGCTTGCTAGCCTTTTCATACTTGCAGAAGCCTACACATCTGTTTCATGCAGCCATCCCAAACTCCTGTCTCCCACATGGCCTGCTGATGTCATCCACTATAAGTTAACCTGCAGACATGTAAAACTCAGACATGTGCCATGCTGTTCTATAGTTTGAGATCTTACATAGGTAGGGGTTCTGTTCTTTCTGCAGTCAAGTGTGTGTGTGTGTGTGTGTGTGTGTGTGTGTGTGTGTGTGTGTGTGTGTGTGTGTGTGTATTTGTGACAGATGTTACTCGATATTACAGAGATCCTTTTACACCAGCATGCAGGACACTGTTATTACCTTATGTCCAACAGACAATGCTGATGTAATCAGGTATATCATATTATTGCATATGTAACCATCCCGCCAGGGTAGGATCAGACACTGGCCTGGAGCCCAGGCAGATGTCACATTAGGTTCATAGGAGGTTACTAGATAGAGGACTGGTGACATGTATGCTTTGGGGTATGTTTGGTGTGGATAGGGGATGGTGAAGTTTGCCTCAAACTCTCTGGTAGCAGGTTGGCAATGTCCTCATGGTCAGTATAAGTGGTACCATCCACTACTAGTTCAGCACAAAGCTGGGCCTTCACTTTTAGATTTCTGACATAGCTGAAGAATGCCTCCTGATTATCTTTCATTAGAGATGCTACTTTAGATTTGTACGTGACTTTAGAGGACTTTTCAAGACAACTAATTTCCTTGTTCAAGCTGTGGATGATGTCCTTCCTCTGCCAAGTCAGTTCCCTCTTAGATATTACTTTCTTCTATTTGTTGTCTTATCTATGTGTGTTTGAAGCCCACCAGGGTGGCTTGTTTTCTTTGAGGAACTTGTTTTGACCTGTTCACATTCAGCCGACTCTATACATTTGTATAGCTGCTTATAGTGGCCATTTTTTACACCTCTGTATAGCAGTCATTGTTGGCAGTGGTAGCAGGGGGTTTACAACTCTTTATGCATTGGTTATGAGCCTATAGTTTGCTTTGGATAAATGTTTCAACCACTCTGCTCTTGAGGGTATTATTGTGAATGTGAACGAGACTGAATTGTGATCTCACCTGACCAAGGGGGCCAACACACAGGGGTTAGTGTAGAGAACCAATATGTTGGTCAGTACTAAGTCTAGGACATTCAAGCCCCTTGTGGGGGTGCAGACTATCTGTTACACAGCATGTGTATTAACAAAGTCCAGGACAGGAAGCTTAGGGTGAGTGTGTTTGTGCACATATATGACTCCAAATCGATAGAAGGATAGTTGAAATCATACATGACCAGGGTATTTGATTGTCTAGTGAGTGACTCAGTTAAGTCCAAGTATGCAGAGTTGTACTCGTGGTTCATGGTGGGAACCTGTAGCTAACAATGATATGGAAGAAGGTACAGTTAGTTGGACTTAAAGTAGAGCTACGGAGTCATACTCTTTGACAGGTCTTGTGGTGTATTTGTCTTTAATGAAGATATATAGATCTCTGACTTTGGTTCTTTCACTCTCATTTTGATGTGTGAACATGTGGAAGGCATTGTACCCTTGTATGGCCAGGGTGCTAGCTACGGCCTTGAACCATCTCTGTGTGACTGCACAGTCATGGGTATCTTCCAAAGTAAGGAGTTCTTCCAGTGAGTGCAGTTTCTGATTTACACTCCTGGTATTAACCAGCGTAACCTTCAGTTTGTCTGTAGTGGATTTTTTATGTTGGAACTTTATTTGTTCTGACATTGCCTAAAAAGGATACTATGGGGGAGGCAAGCACCTTCATATAGTACAGTGAGGTATGTCTCCAGTCATTTACTGCAACAGGGACTATGGCAGAGTCATAACAGCACTTGTTCTTGAGAGATTTGAGTGCATGCATGATCTGATAGATCCTAGCACCTGACAAGCAGCAGACTGTGACCTTCTCATTGTCCAGCCTGGTGAGGGGGACATCTGTGTGTCCCCCTCACCAGGCTGGTGAGGGGGGCATCTGTGTGTCTCAGATGGAGTTGCTTATAAGCAAGACATTTGATTTTGAGATGTTTTGACTGGTGAGCTTATTGGCTGAGACACTGGTGTGTTTATTGTTATGTGTAGTGGACTCTGTGGGGTCTGAACTGTGTGCAGTAGGTTTGTGCTTGGGAGGTCTCTGATTTTAGTTTGGTTTCTAGCGAGCACCTCCACATATGTGGGCTTATGTGTTGTGAGCTTATGTGCAAGAGGTGAATTGTGTGCACTGACAACATGTTTGATATCTGGTTTCTTGTTATATTAGAGAATTGATAGTAAATTCATAGTATAGATACAGCTCTCTCTCCTGTTGTATTAGTTTGTTTTAGCAGTAACTGGTTGTCAGTATACATGAGTCTCTGTTTTCTCAGGATGCCCATGTAAATCATGCTGCCTGGAGAAATAGTGGGAAACTATCCATTATGGAAGGTATATATTGTAGTAACTTGTGGGTAGTGGGTTAGATTGGCAGGTTTTGGTGTAAGACTAACAAAATGTGTCTATTCTATGGAGGGCTAGGGTTACAAAAATGTGTCAAAGTTTCACATGCACAACTAAGTTGCTCATAAGGCAGCAGTGCAAGCTCTGAGCAGCTATGGTAAACTGAGTAAAAACACTCCAAAACACATACAAGCAAAGTTAAACTGTTTTAAACAAGTAAACAAAGGGAAAGGCCAACAATGAACCTTATTCCAGCAATCCCCAACTCAGATGGGTTATTGGCTGCACAATTCTGCCACAAGGGTGCAGGGGGGCATTTTTAGTAAGAGGCTGGTTTTACTGTTCCAGTGATACCAAATATTCTAGATTCAGCAAGCCTGAATCGAGATGAAGCTATAAAATGCAGAACTACTAGAAATCCAAAGTGCAGAAAATCATATTCACAACAAAAGAACAAGCAGTTTAAATAAAGCAGCAATTCAGTAGAATACTCCAAAAAGAGTGTAGATAACAAACCTTCCTAGCATGAAATAAGTTGTCTGGAACCCAAGTGCTTAAACACGAACTAAGACACTTTCAAAATAACAGACACAGTACCAGAAATTCCAAGCTTAGAAGGGTGTATGCTATTCTCCCCTTCCACAAGAGTCTACACCACAAACCTTCCTAATGTAAAATAAGTGGTTTGGAGACCAAGTGCTTAAACCATAATAAACAGCATTTAAACAGCAATTCCCAGATCAGACGAGCAGAGGCTACCCTCTCTTCCCACCGGAGTGTAGACTACAAACCTTCTCAATGTAAAACAACTGGCCTGAAACCCAAGTGCTTAAACCAAAAGTAATAGGCTTAGAATAACAGTTACAATGTAATGTGATACCAGACAGATGACGGTGACATGTCTTTTAATCTACTCACATATATCTAGTAGTGGTTAGTAGGCCCTGTGTTACCTTGATGAGAAAGCCCTGTGGTCTGTCCAGCTGCTGCATGTGTCTGGTGAGGTTCCTGCAAAACAGAACATTATACTGTATTACTGTTCTGATGAGTTTAATTACAGTGCTGTCATACAATCCTGAGATCTGCATGTGATGGCATGCCTTATGATGTGCACCATACGTATGTACAGGAAAACATTAAAGAGAAAGTTATAAAGTAATGACAGACACCGCAGTTCCTGACTTCACAACCCTTCCAAGAGAATACACTAGAAAGTACTGACAAGATGATGCTATCCACTGTATAATATGGCAAGGCAAATATAACTGACGGGTACAATTATCAGTTCAACAGCACAAATGCAGTTATAAAAAATTAAATAAATAAATAAAATATATACATATTTTATTCAGCTGCTCTTACTGTAACTGTCTTAGTTGCTGTTCTGCGTGCTGTTATCTGTTCAGTTGCTCTTACTCTGCACTTATTACTGCTTGTTAGTAGCCTTCTAATTTACTGCCTTCTGCACTTGTTTTTTAGTCATTTGTTAATTTAATTGCATTTATTTAAACTGTATTTGCCATAATATTGCTACACACTCAAGTGTGCTAGCATGCACTACAATTTGAATTGTATTTACTGCTGTTTTGGCTGCTTTTCTGTAAAAAAAATAAATAAATAAATAACATTCTAAGCTCGTTTCCTGCCTTTCCTGTAACTAGTCTAGTCCAGATACAGAGTTGCTGTATCCAGGATTGTTGGTAAGCTTCTGAGCCCCGCAAGTCTTTCTGTGTTGGATGAAAGCCTTCTAGCTTATCAGTGGGAGTGGTAAGCACTAAATAACATGTGTCCATTGTCCCTGTCTCTTGTCTTGTTTGCCTTGTTAGTCTGCAATTGCTTCCTCACCTGCTCAACTTACAGCATCTAGACATTCCTACAGCCCTTCCGTAACATTAGTCTCTCTCTCTCTCTCTCTCTCTCTGTTAAAAAAAAAAAAAAAAAAGGGCAACTGTTTCACAAAAAAAATCATCCCATACATAGCTCTCCATTTCACACACGTGTCTTCTTGACACAGTTGATTCTGTCCAATTCTCTATACAACAGATGGTTTTGTGGTCACTCCTATCTCTGGAGGTAACATTCCAAATAAAGCAAAATTAGTGCATATATGTTCGTGTTTTTTTTCTGGAAGAAACGGATAGCTATGGTTCTTTCCTACATGCTTTGTGCACATTCCTAACTTGCTTTCACTTTGCCCATTCCCCTGCTTGCTCCCCATTCCACCACTTTCCTGTCTTCCCCATTTCTTTTCTTTAAAGCATAATTGCAGGATGTTGTATATTGCGCACTAATGTATGGCTACAGCAAAACCCGTACTTAGTATTATATATTTGGATTGGAAACCAGTACCATCTAGCCATATTTTAGACACTCCATACCAACTATCACACTTCAGAATTTGGATTTACACTTAAAATTATCTGACACTGTTAACGTACACCTGGATTCGAACCACGTACCATCTGAACAAAAAAATGCATCTATCACTGCACTAATAGATGTTGCTACAGACTCAGTTGATTAGCATGATTAGTAGGTATATTTTAGAGACTGTATAGCAAATGGCAGACTTAACTGCTGTTGTATACACTAGTTAACTGTATCTCTCGCTACAGGAATTAATGCACTTAATGCAGAAATAAGTTCCTTTTTGGGACAAATGGTTTAGCTATACGTAATACATTAAAGCATTTTGATATTAATGTTGGTTATCGATGCTTGTACACTACTGCTGTACAAGACTAAATGAGTAATGTGCAATAATGCTTTACAAACATTACATTGTGCAATGCTGCTTCATAGAAATTTAATGAAGAAGATACAACATTAGTGATATGGGCAGCAAGCACAGAGAAGTACAAAGGGAAATCTTTCCTAAGCTGTGTCACTTATCATTGAATGTATTAAATACATCTGCTAGGTAACTAACTCAGTGGTAGCAGATGTTAATGCATTGTTGTTGGAGGCCGATGGTACAGGTAGAGGTAATAATTTCACAACCTTGTACGATACTTTAAATATATCGACTTTTATTGCTGCCTTTTACCATTGTTTCACACTGGTGCTCACTGCACACCATCATGCAATAATTTTTTAAAGAGAAGAAATCGGGAAGACAGGAAGTGGTAAAATGGGAAGCAAGCAAGTGAATGGGCAAAGTGAAAGCAAGGCAGGAATGTGCAGGAAGGATGCAAGAAAAAGCCATAGCTATCGATTTCTTCCAAAATAAAACATATATGCACACATTTTTCTGAATTCGGACTGTCGCCTCCAGAGTGAAGGGTGACCACAACACAATCCATTGTAAAGAGAATTGTAAAGAATCATGTGTGCCATGAAGACATATGTGTGAAATGGAGAGCTATATATGGTATTTTTTTTTTTTTTGTGAGATAGATGCCCTTTTTTTTGAGAGCAAGGAATGTTTATTTATTTATTTATTTATTTATTTATTTATTTATTTATATTTGTTGACCGGGAGTGTCCGACTAGACATAGGTCCATTTTCAGTGGGGGCCCGGGGAGAAAAGCTCCACAGTTAAAATAAACAGACAGTAGTTACATTGGATTACATAGCGATTAACAATTTACATAGCAATTACTTACAACATATTTACAGATGAAGAACATAATACATCAGGTAGACAACTAGAATCTTTATCTGTGAAGTGCATAACAGACATTAACAAATGTTACAAGAAGAAGAAGTTCCTGCTGTATAATAAGTACTGGCTTATGAGCATCTGAGCTTGCTATAATCAAGGTAGTTAGTGGAGTAGAAAGAAAGGTAGTGGTTGGATGGGGTGGGTGATATTAGAGTGAGAGTTGCAAGGGCATAGCCAGCATGTTTTTAGATGCACTTTTAGTAAAGTTTTGAAGTGGGTGCATGATGGTACGGAGGTAATTGTGGGTGGGAGGTAGTTCCATAATTTGGCTATGGTGCAAGAGAATAGTGCTTCACCAGCAAGTGATCTGCAAGTGATTTTTGTTGCTGGATCTTAGTAGTCTGGTGGTGCGATAGGGCTGGAGTAGATTCTGGAGGGATGGGACATTTAGTGGATGGTTTACTAGTTTGTGGACGAGTGAGAGTTGATACCATTGAAGGAGGTGAGGGAGTTCAAGCCAGCCCAGTTCAGCAAGTGAGAGACAGTGGTGACTACAGTAGGATGCCCCTGTGGCGAATTTGGCGATTTTGTTGTAGCAGGTCTCTAGCTTGTTTAGATCGCATTGCCTTAGGTTGATATATATTGGAGAGGCATAAAGTAGGGTGGAGATAAGGTGGGAATTTGCTATTGAAATCTTTGCTGCTTTGGTGAGAAGTTGCTTATTTCTGTATAGCGCTCCTAGTTTTTTGTCGACTTTTTTTATGGTCATGGATATGTGAATGTCAAATTTTAGTTTATTGTCTACTTCCACTCCTAGCAATTTGGTGTGTTCAATTGGGTATATAGTGGTGTTGTCTTTTGCTGTAATGTTAAAGTAAGAGTTGTTTTGAATATGTTTGGTGGGCTGGAAGATGAGTAGTTTAGTTTTATTTGGGTTGAGTATTAATTGGGCATTGGATAACCAAGTTTCAACAGAGGAAAAGGCTTCCTGTGTGACTTTTTGCAGTTTGGGTAGGGACGGAGCTGAGCAGATCATGGTTGAGTCATCTGCATATTGTATGAGTGTGGCATGTTTGGTGGCAGAGGCTAGATTATTGGTGAAAACAGAGAAGAGTAGGGGTCCAAAGATGGATCCTTGGGGAACCCCTATGGAGACAGGTAGTTGGGGAGATATGTCATTCTGCCATACAACGGATTGTTGGTGGTCAGACAGGTAACTCTGAAACCAGTTGGTGACTGATTGTGAGGATAGGTTATTGAGGACATAGATAAGTTGTTTGTGTGGGACCATGTCAAATGCTTTAGATAGATCTAGGAAAGTAGCAGAGGAGAGATAGCCATTGTTTTTATGCTGAAGGATAGTGTTAGTAAAGGAGAGTAAGGCAGTGGTGGTGCTATGGTTTGGTCGGAAACCATGCTGAGTATTGGAAAGGAGGTTGTTAGTAAGGAGGTAGTCTGAGACCTGAGAGTGTATGCATCTCTCTAGTATTTTGGAGAGTAGAGAGAGAATAGCTATGGGGTGGTAATTGGTTAGTTCTGTGGAGGGTCCGCCTTTGTGGAGGGGAATTATATGTGATACTTTCCACAGTGTGGGAATGCAACTTTCTGACAGAGATCGGTTAATCAAGATGGATACTGGGTAGGCCAGAGCATCAGCTGCGATTTGTAGGTATTCACTTGGGAGTTTGAATGTTGGGAATGTTGGGGAAAAGCTGTAGGAATATGTAGGTGAGGTAAGTTGGGAGGTTAGGAAGCAATTGCAGATAGGCTACACAAACAAGACAAGAGACATGGACAGTGAAGGACACATGAAGTGGGTGAATACCATGGATGAGGAGAGGGTGGGAAATCTCAGTCCCATTCACATTGAGGTGGTTGTCACTGAGAATCTAGTCTTCACCCAGTAGACTGCCATCACTGTCACCTCACTACACTGCTGGCTGCTGTCCCTAGCATTACTTTCTCCTATGGATGCTTTGCACGAGGATGGAGTGCAGGAGCTCCATCCATGGTAGACATGCACCAACAGTATGATGAACAATCCTATGTACCATCCCTGGTAATTCATCATGGATGATAAACTCATCCACTCCTTCACTGCTCCCAGAGGGAGCCACAGGTCTATCCTCCAGGACAGAACTACCTGAAGGGATGAGTAGTGCAGGGGTAGTAGCAGGCGGGGGGTACCAGGTACTGTGGGACTATATCACATTGTTGAATTGTGAAAATAGCGAATGGCTATAATATTGAAAATGCTGTTCATCGAAATGTGTTTTGTGGGGTCACGGTACAGTGGGGATTGGAATATTTGCCCTTTCCTCACTGTAGTTTGATCTCGGAGTTGGTATACATAATTGGCGTGGGGTGTGGGGGTGCAGCCCCCCACAAAACACATTTCGATGAATGGCATTTTCGATATCATAGCCGTTCACTATTTTCAAGATTCAACAATGTGTTATAGACCAGGTACTGCACCAGACATGCTCAGCAGCGATGCTGTAGCCAGTGGAATAGGGCAGGTGGATCCTGTGGGACAGTCCTACCCTACTGTGCTGTGGGAAAAACAAAAAATAAAAAAAAAAAATCACAAAAAAAGAAGAGAAAAGGGTTGGGGTAAGAGAATAAACAGGAGAACATTAATACTTCATATGTGACCTGCAAAGCACTGATACAATTATTTGACTCTATTCTGTTACCTTTACTTTTAACACTACAAATTCCTAACAACTTTCTTCCTTACTTTTAAAACTACCCAGTTTATAACAGAGGCACACTATAGTACAGATTGTAACCAGTCCTTGATGTGTGCATATATTGCACATATGCAATTTCTAAGTATACTGATTACAGCTTACAGGAGGTCATTTGTGCCACTGGAATAGTGATAACTATTGTATATCTGGGAAGTGTGGTTTTTGAAGCCACATCCAAGGACTACACTAAAATACTGTACTGTTCTTTTGTCCTACTGATTATTGCATGCATACTTTCCTTTTATAGTTTAGAGATGCATGCTCACTGTTATTTGAGAATATGGCACCACTGCTTTGGGCTACAGACTAAGGCATGCATAATTTCTTTTACAGTTGGGATATGCATGCTCAATTTGATACAACTCTATTAAATACCAACTAAGTGGTCCTTAACTTTTAATGCTACAAAATTACTATACAAGTTATTGTTATTAAAATACTATTTAGGCAGTACTGTTCTGATACATATATACCACATGCTGCTTGCATCCTTACTAGACGTGTGGCATGGGACCAAACATTTGAGTCTCTCTCTCCTCAGCAGCTGTGGAAAAAAACAGAACAGAACACCATTATGAATAACAGTTTTGACTATATTTAGCTTTTAACTGTTACATTTACTCACTGAAATTGATACTTGCACATCTGTGGGGTGTTCCCTGCCTGACATTTCCCAATCCAAAGGTCGAGTGTAACCTGCTTACTCTGCCAGAGGTCGTCAAAATGATGTCTGCATTATTTACCTGTGCATGGGAGGCCTGTCACACTCATTAAGGCCTTGGCAACACTGCTCCAGGCTTCAGATTTATATTCTGAACCTGAATAATCCCAGCCTGGGCCCATGCTCCTTAACTAGGAGTCCAAAAAAAATCCTTAACTAGGAGTCCGTAAAAAATCTTGGACTCCTGGACACCCCAGTGCTGTACCCAAAAGCACACACCCTCTCCAGCAACTCTAGACATGCCTGCTATAGTTAAAGCTCAATGTCTAATGAGCATTTCATGCCAATTGCATTTTAGATGCTGCTGTTTCCAGCATTTTGTACATCTCAGGCTTACTGAGAGTGTGCACATTTTGGTTTTGCAACATTTGAAAACATTGCTCATAACTTACCATCATGCAAACATGGTAGGCGAGGGTGCGCACTGACGGGTATCATGTTTGTGTGATGTTAAGCAATGCACAACAGTGGCAAGCACTGCAATTTCTATATCATCTGCTATACAGGTACTTTGTAAATGTGCTACTCAAATGGACACTGTATACGGTTCTCCTGCACTTACAGATATTGCCAAAAGATGATTGAGAAAATAGTTGTGTATGTTGCACTTCTATGATTTCCAATCTCACAAGAATAAAATAAAGTTTGCACACCCTGTACTAGAACGCTGGATCATCTGCACTCCACACCTACACTGAACATCTGCTGCCACAGGATTAGCAAGATGATAGCTGCTATCTCAGTAGTTATTGTAAGGTTCTTGCTGTTAACTGCTGTGCAACACTTCTTACTGTGTTTGCACACTGCACAATATTATTAATTGAATGCATTCAGTCTATACATGTGGCTGTCTGGGTCTTGTCTACAACTTGGGTGGCATATTCCTCCAGTTTATGTTCTGCTGCACTAAGTGCAAACCAGATGAGCACAGCTAAACCTGTTTATGTCAAGCGTTGCATCGGGTAAACACTGGCAAGAAAAAAAATAGAAAACAAAAAGAAATTAAAACACAAAAGGCAGACTGCCCACAGTTTTGCAGAATGTCCAGATATTTGTATCATATTGTTGGTGTGTTCATTGTAAATTGTGTGGTTTATTGTGAAATCACTGATGATTACAGTCAATAAATAATGACATACATTTCTCTTCCATACTTCATATCCTTCAGAAAATGCATACTTGCCATTTACTGGCATTAAAAGGTTATATGAAATTATCCACATTCAGTATACAGGTTTTGCTACATTCAGTATACAGGTTTTGCTACATTCAGTATACAGGTTTTGCTACATTCAGTATAAAGGTTTTTCTACATTCAGTATACAGGTTTTGCTACATTCAGTATACAGGTTTTGCTACATTCACTATAAAGGTTTTGCTACATTCAGTATAAAGGTTTTGCTACATTCAGTATACAGGTTTTGCTACATTCAGTATAAAGGTTTTGCTACATTCAGTATACAGGTTTTGCTACATTCAGTATAACGGTTTTGCTACATTCAGTATACAGGTTTTGCCACATTCAGTATACAGGTTTTGCTACATTCAGTATAAATGTTTTGCTACATTCAGTATACAGGTTTTGCTACATTCAGTATACAGGTTTTGCAGCCAATAACACTGGGTGAACATCGAAACTTTGCTTACACGTGCTGCACATCATTAATATTCATGGTGCAAGGCTGTGTGATGCCACGTGATAAGTAGTATTGTGTACACAAATTCACTCCTTGAACCTACACAGATTTTATTGAATCCAGATCATTTTCTTTCTGCACTACTGCCCAATCCTCATACTACTAGGCTGACCCTAAAAACAACTTACCAAAGGAGTCAAAATAAACCCATTTACTAACATATTGGTGGATGGCGGTGCAGCCTCTGTACTGAATATACCTATTCCAGCAAGGGTAGGTATGAGTTCCAAAACTTGTACTTTCTCATTCCACAAATATAAGTAAGTAAGTCACTTAAGCAGACCAAAGAGCTATTGTAGTCCATAAAAACAGGAATTTATGCTAAGTGGGCGCAGTGGTGCAGCGGAAGCATTGTCACCTCACAGCAGCTGGTTCTCCGGTTTGATTCACAGCTGGAGTGCCTTCTGTGAGGAGTCTGCATGTCTTCCCTGTGTTCGTGTGGGTTTCCTCTGGGTGCTCTGGTTTCCTCCCATGTTACAAAGGCATGCATTTAGAGCATTTCTCCTCGGGCCTCCACTGAAAATTGGCTTTGTTCCAAGTCAGACTTTCCCAGTTAACAAATGTTAAATAAATAAATAAAAATAAAAATAAATAAATAAAATCTGGTTGATAAAGACAAAACAGGTTGCCCTGTTCTCGTCTTGTAATCTGTCAATGAAACATGTTTTTAAGATGTGACTAGTGAAACGTGTAGTGAGACTAGGATCGTAGTTCTCATCCCCTCGGCACAAACAATCTGGGCAAACCCAAAAATAATGGGGGGACAAAGCCTCAAAAATAGGGACAAATTTTAAATACTGATCTTAAGGTCTTGTTTACCATGCACTTTCTGAAGTATACAAAGTCTGAAACTCAAATGACTGTCATTATTTAGTGAATTCAAACCTCACTGATTTGTTTCAGAAATCTAGAAAATTACAAATTTAATAAGGAACACACCAAAAATATGAGGCAAAAATCAGTACATTCTGTGAAAATCTGTAGAGTTGAGAGATATGACTGGGTTGTCTCCAGTACCCCAGTAGAGTATGACCTTATCAGGGTAGAACTCAGGTCATTGCTCAACTATAATCCCCAACCTAGGTTTGGAAAGTAGCCAGGGTAATGCAGGTGAGCTAAGATGATGAACACCAATAATAAAAGAAGTATTATCTAGTGTACTAATACATTTTAGCAAGGTCTGACCCTACTGTTCATACAATATTATGACACGCATTATTAGCTTACTTGTTCTCCAACCAACTGCAACTACTCAAACTGAGCATTAAACCCTGCTCACAATCCTGCTTATTTATTTGGTGCCCAAGACAAAGTCAAGGTATTCTGATGATACCGTATGCTGCCTTAGGTCTAGGATTTCCAAATGAGTGACACAGCTTCGTACGTAAAGTAAAGCTGCTGAAAATCAAAGTGACAAAGCAGCCCAGCACTGTAAGTAATATAAGTGAGATTGCATCCACAAATGTCTGGCTTCACAGACTAGAGTGATGGAACCCTGGCTACATCCCGGATGACCCAGGTTTAAGAGGTAGTTTGAATGGTGGAAGAGCTAGTTAACAGATGGATGAGACTGAGCAGTAAAAATGAGTTAAACCATCCCATAGACAGATATTTGTGAAGTCCTCCCATATGAGCTCAACCTGGTGGAAGGGCAGATATTGCAGCTGCTGCAATCTGGAGCTTAGGGACTTACCAAAGGGTATTCATGAACCCTACTAAGATATCACAGGTTGGGGATATATGCACTTGCAGTGGGTCTAGCATAGCAGATACTACTTGTTTTTTTCTGGACAAAAAGGGGAGATATTAGAAGCATATAAAAAATCTAGCCTCCACTGAATGATGGATGAGATCCCTGACTTTTGATTCCCTCTTTTGATATCCCATGATGTCTAGGTGTCAGGAGGAAGAAGTGGACCAATAAAGGAGAGGAGAGGAGCTTGATGATCACAGTGGGTGAGGCCAAAAAGAATACCACAAAAATAAACACATTGCAGCTACAAAGATTTCCATACATAGCAGCTGCAAACCAAGGCAAATTCCAACATTTTAACATAAAAACATATCAGGAAACAAAACTGCCAATACAAAAACCCTACAGTAAGAACTTTACTTGTGGATGTCTTGAGTCCATAATCCTCTATGGAGGAAGGAGGATATGACGTCTGTAGCACCCCTAAATATTCTGATAAACTCTGAATGTTGGAGAAAGACATGTCCCCTACAAGAGGAGATCTTATTCAGGTATATATGGCATTTAGTGACAACTACCTCTGGGAATGTTTGGGGTTATCAAAAAGCAGAAGAGAATCATCAGACAGCCTATGTAGAAGATTCTATAGGAATGAGAAGTGTACTGATTGGTTCTCTGACAGAGTAGCTGATGCTTGGAACAGACTACCAAATTACATTAAAGCAAGTGCTAGTTTAGATATTTTTAAGAACAGCCTGAACATTTATTATGGGAACAAGTGTTTTGGCATATTGGCAAGCTAGAAGGGTTTTAATGCCCGTGCTTGAAACATTTGTATGTATGTATGTACAGTAGCAATCATTTTGCCTTCAGACAAATATAAAGGCTTCTTATTTGTGTGTGCTTCACTTCACATTTCTATTCTGCATTCCTGTGCAAAAACTGCTCATCATCATCAAATTATAAAGCAACGTTACAACAGCATGCTCTTCTTTATTCTTCAGATTCCAGAAAGTCTCCACAGCACATCCCTAATGTCATTGATAGATCTAAACAAAAACAATACAAAAACAATTCCGGGTAAAATCAATGAGAACAATGCAGTCAGCTCAGTGCTGTTGTCTGCATGTCCCACTGTTGGCTAGCTTTGATAAATTGGGAACCAATACAGTCGGCTCAGTGCTGTTGTCTGCATGTCCCACTATTGGCTAGCTTTGATAAATTGGGAACCAATGCAGTCAGCTCAGTGCTGTTGTCTGCATGTCCCACTATTGGCTAGCTTTGATAAATTGGGAACCAATGCAGTCAGCTCAGTGCTGTTGTCTGCATGTCCCACTATTGGCTAGCTTTGATAAATTGGGAACCAATGCAGTCAGCTCAGTGCTGTTGTCTGCATGTCCCACTATTGGCTAGCTTTGATAAATTGGAAACCAATGCAGTCAACTCAGTGCTGTTGTCTGCATGTCCCACTATTGGCTAGCTTTGATAAATTGGGAACCAATGCAGTCAGCTCAGTGCTGTTGTCTGCATGTCCCACTATTGGCTAGCTTTGATAAATTGGGAACCAATGCAGTCAGCTCAGTGCTGTTGTCTACATGTCCCACTATTGGCTAGCTTTGATAAATTGGGAACCAATGCAGTCAGCTCAGTGCTGTTGTCTGCATGTCCCACTATTGGCTAGCTTTGATAAATTGGGAACCAATGCAGTCAGCTCAGTGCTGTTGTCTGCATGTCCCACTGTTGGCTAGCTTTGATAAATTGGAAACCAATGCAGTCAGCTCAGTGCTGTTGTCTGCATGTCCCACTGCTGGCTAGCTTTGATAAATTGGGAACCAATGCAGTCAGCTCAGTGCTGCTGTCTGCATGTCCCACTATTGGCTAGCTTTGATAAATTGGGAACCTATAAGGAGAGCAACAGCATTCTAAGTGAATGTCGAAACTTAAGTCAAACTTACCATAATTATTTTCGGAGATAGTAGTTTTTTTTCCCTTTTTCTACTGTTTGGCCTTTTTCTACCTTGGCATAGGTTTATATAAGGTGGGGTTGTCCACCCCTCCCCGAAAGAAATATTTAATCCAAGAGTCACTGAAAGTAATTTTGGCAAATTGGTTTCAGAGGTTTTTGTTTGCTGAGATTGCTGTTGATCTGTCAATATGAATCTAATAAATGTTACTTACATTACCGTCCTCATTACATAGTTTAAATTCAGCACAGGTAGCAACTCAGAAAAAGTTCACGGGCCTGTGCATGTGGAGAGGGTATGTCTGTTATACCCCTCAGCTCATTTTGACACAGAAGCACAGATGTGCACAAACATGGACTGATACGGAATATTAAGATCTTAGCCAAGCGCTCCTGTATTTATAAATGGATTGACAGTTTATATAAATGCTCATTTTTATATGTGCAAGTACAGCTTAGGGTGTCTTCTTTTTGCTATATAAATCTTGACCAGTTCATTCAGTGTAGGCTACACATTTTCTAGATATTCCAGGAACTCTAAGGTGTCCTAATAAGATAAACAATAACTGCATGCGCTAACAGACTTCTGTCTCAGTGTTTGTTTCTAAAGTGGCACATGTCCAAAAAAGGGAGTGCATGTGGATGAGGATATACTAAGCCAGGGTTGTGGTACATCAGAGAATTTCACCTACTCCAAAGTGATCTGGAGTTAGTTTATATAAATAGCATAGTTGTTTAGGATGAGGGCCTGCACAAAATGCAACAATGATGTAACAGCGAGTTTGTTTAAAGATGTACTGTCTTTTCCCTTATAGTTTATTTTTTGGATATTTACAGTCTACAATTTCAGGTGTTGCATTTGTGGTAGCCCAGTCCAAAATCCCAAAATACATAAAAGCAACAAAGTAAAGTAAACCCAACTTTATTTGGAGGCCATGCTTCTAACACCACCCCTCCCATGCAACAGCTTTCAATATCAGCAATTGTTATGTCTCAGAGATTCTCCATCTAGATTCATATACAGCAATGTTAACAGCCAATGATACATTTTTTTATTTAAAGGGTGGTGCAGTGATGCCGCAGCTAGTGTTGTTACCTCACAGCAAGAGGTTCTGCAGTTCAATTCTCGACTGGGGGGTGCCTTCTGTGCAGCGTCTGCATGTCCTCCCTGAGTTTGGCTGGGTTTCCTCCAAGTGCTCTGGTTTCCTCCCACATTCCAAAGAAATGCATCTGGAGCATTTCTCCCCAGGCTTCTGCTGAAAATGGGCTCTGTCCCAGTTGGACTGTCCCGGTAAAGAAATGTAAAATATAAATAAATCTTCCATCATGTCTGTTGGTGTAATCTTCCAAAGGTTTATCACCTTATACTTATGGCTTTACGATTTTGTGGGCTGTCTCTGTTAGTATTGAGTACCAAGTCCTTAGCGTTGATATTTCTTGTCAGAACATTTTAACATTATTTCATTTTAGTTTTTCTCCTATTAAGACAAAGGAAGCCACTATGATTAAGAGACGTAAGTTAGTACTTTGCACAGGGTAGAGTGTGTTTAGAATTGACCCATCAGTGTTTCTAACCATGCAGTCGTATCCACTGTTATTTCATTCCTGGTTGTTCTGCATGTGGTTAGGAGATGGAGGAAGATGTAGTTTTCTGAGCTAGAATGCAATCTGTGGATCAGATTTTTGACCGATTGGCTTTGATGCAGAAAGTGAAAGGCAAAAGCTGTATTATAAATAGTGCGATGTTATCGAATTTTGTACTAGCAACAGTAAAGCACATTTTCCATTACATGCTGTAAATCCACTTTTTGATTGATGATGTCACTGTCAAATTCTGCTCCTTTATGCATTCAAACTACTATCTTTAAATCTGTAGCTGTCTTTCTATATCTGCATTGTAAATATTTGTCTGTTCAAAATATTTGTTGTTAATCTCCATTTTTCTGTCTTTATTTGATGTACTAAACTATTTGCCCTTAAGGGCCTGTGTCAGAGATGAAAAAGGTCTGGTGACCAGCCCAATTACCCCAGTTGTCAAATGTCAATAAATAATTAAATAAATAACTAGACAAGTGCTGGTCATTAAAATGTGAGATCAGATTAGATGAGGGTCTGCAATTCAGTTTTAGCACATTTGTTGGTCATGCAAAGTAGATCAGGGGGGTTCCTATCAGATGACCGAAGACGCATAGTATCGAATGCGTCTTGGTCGAACTTGAAACAATGAAAATGCAAAATAACGAAGTGGCTTTTAAGCAAATTCTTTCCCAGGGAAAGAGTTCACTTAGCCGCTACTGTTACTTTGCCGTTTTTGACACTGTAGTGCGATCTCGGAGTTGGGATATTTAAGTAGGGGGGTGGTTGGCACAGCTCCCCATGTTATGTATTATTTCAATTTTTTTGGTTTTTTTTTTTTTTTTTGGAACAGCGATTTTTTTTCCCTTGGAAAAAAATCACTGTTCTGAGCTTTCGATATTGTAAACTTTCGCTTACATGGGTTCGATTATTCATCGTTTGCTTTTTTAAGCGTTTGATGATATAATATAGACCTGATCAGGGATAAATTTAACTAAAGTAGAAATGATGGACTTGAAGGTTCTGGTGACAAAGCATAACGCCCTGTTAGATTATTGTGTCAGCGCAACATTGTATAGCTAGCGGAGGGCTAGAAAACTTCCATCTCAGTACCTATTTCATGCATTGCACCCTTTACTGGGCCTACCTCTATCTTCTGTTTGGGATTCAACAATGTAGTCTGTCTATGTTCTCTGGAGATATATCACAACCTATTTTACCTGTTTCTGTCAAACTTCATATTCCACACCACATCTGCACATAACATCTGAGGATAGTGTAGAATTTCTGACTGCTATAGAGTTATCTCCTGTGATAGAAAGTCAAAAGCTACCGCTGCACAAATCCATTGTTGTACATGAAATGTTAGATACATCCTTGCTCTTCTTGCAGAAAAGACACAACAGATTATATATGCTGCTCTACAAAAACCTGGTAGACTCGATGCTTCTACTATTACTTAATTTGCATCAGGATTCATATCAACTCATCAAAAGTAATTTCAGTGGATCCCAAACCTCCATAATAGTTTCAGTGAAAATAACATTCAGTAAACCTAAAACAAAGTTTTCTGCAGGGAGCAAGCCTACCTGTACCCCACTAGGTGGGGGAACCTCAACTCCACATTCACAAAACAGTGAAAAAAGGGCAAAGTCTGTTTTACTAAATGTAATTTTTCAGAGAAAACATTTCAGGTATTTGGGACTTACAGAAATTATATTTGCAGAGTCATTACATTACTATTGCATCAGTCTCTCGCCAGAAGAATATAGTCACCTCCTAATTCTCATATATATAATTATTATCATAATTCTCATATATGTCATTATTATCATAATTCTCATATATGTTATTATTATAATAATTCTCATATATGTAATTATTATAATTCTCATATATGTCATTATTATCATAATTCTCATATATGTTATTATCATAATTCTCATATATGTTATTATTATCATAATTCTCATATATGTTATTATTGTCATTATTCATTGTTCATAAACAAGCATAGGATGCCACAGACCTCTCTCGTTAATGAAAAGTTTAATGCAATGGCCAAAGAAATTACTATGTGATTTAACAGGCGTAGTCATGCATACTTCTCAAGTATCCAGATTTTCAGAGAATGTCCATATTTTTGCCTCATATTTTTGGTCTGTTCCTAATAAAATTTGTGGTTTTCTGGCAAATCACTGAAGATAGACGTCACTAAATAACAATATACATTTACGTTTCAGACTTCATAGTCTTCAGAAAATGCATGCAAACACAAATCCCGTTACTCCAAGCAATGGTCTGTTTATAAGAGGAATATTTAAAATCTGTCCCAATTTTTGGGTCTTTCACTCCTCCATTATTTTAGGTTTTGTCCAGATTTCTTGTGCTAAGAGGTTGAGAGTTATGTAGCCATACCTTATTAACAGTATCCATGTAAGAGTTAGAAAAGGCATACATTTAGCAAGCCATAAATAGATATCCAAGGATATGTCAGAAATATGAGGGATTCTCTTATTAATCATTAAAAAGGTATTTGACAGGACCAATTGGTCAGTCATGTTTTCAGTTTTACAGAGCATATGTCACCCTCGAGACTTTATTAGTCATGTGAAAATCTTGTATACAAATCCTTCAGTTACCATCTTGTATATTAATCCTTCACTTGCCAATCCTGTATTAAGATGGCCTCCTCTCCACTTTTTGCTCCTTTAAGAACACCAGTCAGAGGTGCTCCCTGTTTCAGTTTTTTTGTTAATTATAGATTTGGAACATCTGATTCACAAGGTAGTGGGTGATCTTATCTAAACAGGGTATTGTGCCAGAGGGACACTCTGTAAAATTACTGGCATAGGTCGATTTACATGATACAATTCTCATTAAGTCTTGATATATTGATGTAAAGTCATTGCATCCTGATTTGCTGAACATTTCCTTAAAATAAGATCACTTGCTTTTGGGAGTAACAGAATTTCCACCTTACTTCCATGATTCAATGGTCAAGGAACTGGCATATAGAGAATTGTAGAAACAAGACACATCCATATAAAAACAAATTGGTGCATCCTTTATTTTCTAAATTCCTGCCCCAGTATGTGTGCAATTTTCAAAAAGTCAGGATTCGTCCACTTTTGCTTAGGGTTTCGCCAAGGATAATATGTGGATGGTTCATTTTCATTTGTAAGACGCACCCTCATTTTTAGACATAGGGCTGTCAGCCTTTTGGATGAATATCATACACACACACACAAACACACACACACAAACACACACACACACACACACACACACACACACACACACACACACACACACACACACACACACACACACACACACACACACACACACACACACACACACAGACACACACACAGACACACAGACACACACACGCACACACACACACACACACACACACACACACACACACACACACACACACACACACACACACACACACACACACAAAATACTTACCGCACTTGCTTTGGACCAGACCCACATATGCAGAGGTGCTCACATGTAACTTACCCAAACCTCAAAGGCCTCCCAGATGCAGTCCTCAGACACTCCTCATGCACACAAACAAGACAACTCCCACCACAACACATAAAACTACATCTCATGGTATCTCATCTACCAAGCTCCTAAGGTATATCACCACACAATTCAATATTTTGGTCATAGGGGACTCCATTATGAGACACATTGATGCGCCTCTCACCAGGCTTGATAAGGATAAGGCTACAGTTAGTTGTTTGTCAGGGTCCCAGGTCCCCAGATCATAAAAGCTCTCAGATCACTAATCCTCAAGTACCAGTATGACTCAGTCATAGTCCATGAGGGCATAAATGACCTGAGATGTACCTTCCTGGATTATATGAAGAGAGACATGATTGAGCTCCCAGAATATGTGTCACAGGTGGGTATGAGCTTAGCGCTGAGCATCATTCTGCCATCTCCAAGGATGATGCCACAATACCAACAGGAAATGATTGACTTTAATAACTGACCTAGCTACTGGTGTCATTCTAAATGGATCCAATATTTGTCAGCCTGAGAGAACAAGACTGACAAGCCACTCTGCTTTGTCAGAGATGGTCTTCACCTGTCCTCACTAAGTTTTCAGATACTGGTCAAATATCCTAGACCTGGTACTCACAAGTATTGGAGAGCATTGCAACCCCCTTGTAATGTCCTTGATCACAAATCAGTCTCCCTTGAAATAAATAAAAAACTAGAACCCCTACCTAACCCAAAAACCTTTAAAAGCTTTTCTAAGGCAAACTACCTCCTATAGCATAGCTAATTTACAAGCTCTCACAAACCCAGAAAACACAGAGGCTTATGGAAAGGTATATACAAAAGTCCTGTATGACCATATAAACAACTGCATAGAAGTGGCAGTACTAGACCGAAATAAGTCTATGACAAACCGCAAAAACAAGCCACCCTAGTGGACCCCTGGTATAAATAGATTGTACAACAAAAGAAAGAAAATCCTATCTAGAAGTAAGACAGAATGTGTACAACTGAACAAAAGTGAAGTGTGAAGCAAAAATAGCTTCCCAAGCTAAGGATAATCATAAGGCATTTTCAGTTACGATCACAATCTTAAGGGCAATACCCAAGAAAGTGAGGAGTTAGTTGTAGATGGCATCAGCTATACCCAGGCAGAAGATAGAGAAAATCTGCTGTCTGATAAATTCAGCTCAAATTTCATCTCTCCGTCACCTCCAGTTACCCCTCAAGAAATACAAAAAACCACTGGAAGCACTTGGAAGTTGACCACCAAAAAACGAACAAAGTGCTGTAAGCCAAAGAAAACTGTAGAACCACAAATCCACTTCGAATCTTTTAATGAACCAACTCCACAGACACATTACACAGTTGCACAAAACATTTAAGCGTTTTCATCCAATCCACTTGGACTTCATCAGACAATATACTAACATATAATTACTCTGTTATATACTAAATGACAAACCCTCCAACCAATAAAAATCCCTTAAAACATTTGGATTAAACCTATGAACTAACAAGCCTCATAAATATTAAAATAATAATTTGCTATGAAAGTGCATGTGCATATACATCTAAAACATCTTCATAGTTTAAAACCCCTCAAGAAATACCCTTCACCGTTCCTCTATCGGTCATCACAAAAGAATAGGTTGCCACTGTGCTCTCTAAAGCTAAAAACACAGCTTCAGTAGGTCCAGATAATATCCCAGGATTCCCCTTAAATAACTTGAAACAGGACCTGTCATGCTCACTGGGATCTCTGTTTAACCATAGCCTCCAGACTGGCTTTGTCCCTGTGGAGTTGTGGACAGCAATAGTCATCCCTCTGCATAAAGGGGGAACATCAACAAACCCAAGAAATTAAAGACCCATAAGTTTGACAGGTCTTATATGCAAAGCCACGGAAAGAATAATCACGGACCTGACAAATAACGAAATAGGAAACCTCCAAACACTGGACCCAACCCAGTTTGCATTGACAAGGACAGATCATACCTGTTCAATTTCTGGACTACTTTGAGAAAGTTACTATGGCCATGGATGAGGGTAAAACAGTGCATACTTGCTTACCTTAATCTGGCAAAGGCATTTGACACAATTCCCCACTTGGGTATTATAGATAAACTCACAAAATTGGGTATAAATCCCTATATCACCAGATGAATAGCCAAATGGCTCACAGACAGGACACGTTATTAGAGTGGGAGAATCCATATCCAACAAGAGGCCAGTTACTAGGGATGTACCACAGGACTCAGTGCTGGGCCATCTCCTGTTTGTAATATACTTCTCTGAAGTCAAGACTAATGTAGAACGCCTTTGGCTGACTAAGTGTGCTGACAATCACAAGCTGAGGGCAATCACTGAATGCCCCAACAATGTAGATACCATTTGGAAGGGTCTGATTCAGACAAATGATTGGTGCCAGAGCCATGGCCTAAAATCTAAATAAAAAAATGCATAATCATACCCTTTGGGAAGTCAAATACCCTAGCAAATTACAACATTAATAGCACACCCCTAAGAATGAACTCAGAGGTGAGAGATCTAGCTAGATAAATAGATAGTAGCCTGAACTTTGACTGCCATGTGTCCACAGTCGTGAGGAAGTCCTTGTAAATGGCACAGCTTATAAGTAAAGGCATGACATCCAGATCCAAGGAAGTTATAGTCCCACTGTACTTGGCCCTCATCAGACAAATAATCAAGTACAATGCCTCTTTCAGCATGTACTTGACCAGGCACTTGCAGCAACTGTAGTGGCCTCAGGGGTTCCTTACAAAAACAATACAGAGTGCAAACAACATGTCCTATAGAGAGCGACTAAAATTATTATTGCTTTACTCTGTCTTCTACTGACTATTAAGGGGTGATTTATGCCTAACCTACAGGGCACTCTCAAATCCAGCCCTAATGGAACTGTTACACATTTGTAAGACAAACTGCATGACAGCCAACCTGTCTAGGGATCTAAATCTGGTCTGTGACATGAATAAAACATGCAGAAGGGGCAGATATATGTCTCAAAGAATACCCCTTCTCTAGAACAGGCTTCCTTTTAGTGTAAAGCAGAGCCCTTCCCTGAACTTCTTCAAACACAGTTTGACTCAATGGATGGAGGGTTGTAAATTCACTCCTAGGGTAGTTCCCATGTCCATTATGGACAGAGGCAATCTGTAAAATACTCAGAGGCATAGGCACAAACCTAAGCCATCCTCTAGTCCTTAGGGGCCGAACATCGGATACAATTTGAGTAATAATGGCTAGGCATGTAAGGGCTCTTGAGATATTAGCCTAGTAATCTCCTAGAAGTATATACTCTTAAAAAGAATGTGCCTTTATGAAAAAAAAATCGGAAAATATAGGAGGAGTAATATTAAACCTCCCAGCAAAAGTCATAGCTCTATGCATAAGTCATAGCAATTGAAAGATATTTATTTATTCTGGAGTGTCATGCTAGTAAGAAGGTTTTTTGACTGTAGTCTACATCAAGAATTCAGAGTCGCTGGTTGTCTTTTTAAACATGTTTATGGGTGTGACAGAATGTTATTGTTAAATAAATGCTGCGATTACATTTTTTATGTTATAAATAAATGCTTAGAAGAAAGTGTCCACTCATCTTTCCCAATAAAGCATGTAATTTGAATGAAAAAAAAAACATAAGCAGTGATTAAAAGACCAAGAAGGTGCTTTTAATGACATTAGAGTATCTCAACATTTTCTTTTTTCACTTCCTTAGAATTCCATGAACCTGCCCCCGGATAAAATGAAGTTGCTGAGTCAATACGACAATGAGAAGAAATGGGAACTCATCTGTGACCAGGTAAGGTAGAGTAAAAACACAATTCTGCACAAGTCGAAATCAAACATTATGAGATGGTAGGAAAGTCTGGATTTGACATAAAATGCACACAGCATCATTATTTCATTTCATTACAAGAGATGAAACCATTAAATTTTCTAGTAACTAATATTGTGCTTGGTAAACTTAGATGAGTAAGTGAACAGGCTGAAATGAACACTAAAATTTCTTATGAGATGATTTTTGCCTACAGATTCATCTAGTCTAGCAGGTTTCTAAATGAAGAAACATGATGTGCAAACAAATCATGTCAAAGGGCATCCAATTCCAGGAAAAATGTATTTATGCATTTTATTTACTTTTGTTAACTTGGTTAGTCTCACTAGGCACTGGTTATTTCCACTTAAAGTAGTATTCATAGTGACAAGGGTAAATCTGTCCAGGGCACTGGGGAAATTTCAACAGTTTCCAGGGAAGTATTCATATGGACTAGGGGAAAACCTGCTCAAGGTACTGAGAAAATTCCCCTGGTCTTTTTGCCAAAAAGTGCCATGGTATCTTAACTTTACTTCAGCTGCTAAGGTCTCAAACAGATGGACCTCGTTTTTTTATGTCAGTGCAACTTCAGGAGTAAGCACCCCCCCCCCCCAAAATGCTGCAGTGCAATATTACTACTGGAACAGGAATCATAACCTGTGCAGATGGAACCCACAGCCTCCTGTTCTTTCTGGCATCGAAGGTGTGCGTGCTGCTTGCTGAACTAATAACTCTTCAATTATATCACACTTTATGCATTGCAGCAGAATGAAAAAAATAAGCAGTCATCAGGTAAGATGGCAGTATTTTTCTTTGCTCAGCTTGGCTAAGTAGCATGGATTCACTCAGAAATGTCTCTGTCCTCTTTGAAACCTCAAGTCTTCCTCCTTCTCTTCATCATCATCATCATATAATCCTGAGTATGGAATACAGACTAAACATGGATGAACAGGGGTCCCTTGGTAAAATAAATGAGCCCAAGGATAGTATAGACGGGACACACTGCATACATTATAAAACAATTTGGACAAATCAGTGTCACTTGGTAAAAGCTGAAAGCAGCATTCAAAAGAAAACAGTTGTCACTGATAAAAACGGATGCCAATGCACAAATCAGTGCCACCCACTAGTGGACACTGTGTCTACCAGCCAAAACAATAGATAATATCTTTGTAACACTGAAACTTGTATGATCATTTTACAGTGAATTTGTCAAATTCTCAATTACTGAACAGTAATGACGGGTTATCTCAGAACGCATTGTTACAAGGTGGCAAGCTAACTTCTCCAACTTCACAGTTAGAGACACAGACAAAGGCATACAGAGAGTATGACAAACAGAGGTACTCTCCAGCCATACCACAGGTGCTGAATTTAATAAACAAAGCTGATGGAAGTGATCTGCACAACCAATAAAGGTGGCTTTAAAAAGAACAACAGTTAAAAGCTGAAAACAAGTGACTGCTCTAAAATAACAAATCAGCTAGGGCAATGAAGAAAAAGCACAGTAAACAAAATTCTAGAATATGAGGCATCTGTAGCTTAGACGTTGATAAGTTTACCTTTGACGGTTTAGTTGTTCTGTAAGATAGTAAACAGCAACACTTCCTAACTTTGTATTGTTCACCCAGTCCCCAGCTGCCTTTATTTTTATAGACTGTCTAATCATCTAATTTTGCTGTCTCACTTACGTCACACCCAGAGTCTCACCATCTGGCTTCCCCTGTCTTACAGTTTTGAGGTTATTTATTGCTTGTCTTCATGCAAGCATACCAGGAGTAAAGATCTTTTTAAGTAGGTGCCCAAATCACTACAGGACAGCCTCTAGAGTGTATATAGTACTGCTTAACAAAGCCTGAACCCACAAAATCAACCAAGCCTTTGCCAAATCATTAAAATACACTAATCAGTTATGTGGTAATAATATTATTCAACCAAGAAGAAATTCTCTATTTTTCTGTGAGAAAAAGTGCTTGGTATGTCCCCCAAGCAGGGGCTGCCAACTGCATCCCACTAACAAATGTATCCAAGGCTTAAACATGATGTCCTATAAAGATCAACTAAAAGTACTATCTCTAGACTTTGTATCTTACAGACTGCTGACAGGCAATTTATGCCTGGCATACAAGGCATTCTTGGCTCACGAGCTGATGGGCCATTTGCATATCTGCAAATTAAACAGCACCAGAACAACTAGATCTAAGGATTTAAACTCTTTAAGACATGTTGGGGGGCAGGTGTGTATCTCAGAGAACCCTCATTCTCTGAAATAGGCATCACATCCATGTAAAGCAGAGCCCTTCGCTAACACTATTCAAGTGCAACCTTGACCAGTGGATAGGAAATCGGAAATTCACCCCAGTCTCATACCCGTGTCTCTGATGGACAGAGGCAGCCATTAAATCATGCCCTAACTAACATACACTCCTTAAAATAACCTGTAAGGCACAATAACTCATTGGATACATTTGGGTTGAATGGCTAGGCTTATAAAAACCCCAGTGGTCATTAGCCTAGTATACACCATGCACCTATGAACAAAACTACTACAACTCAGGAACAAGTCAAAATTCATAGTTGTTATGGTCTTCAAAATAAAACTGCAAAACTACAGCAACTAACTAGAAAACACCAGTTTTACAAAAAAATGAGCTCTGGATGTAAGGCTTTGGCAGTCCAGCTTTTATAAGCATGTTTCTGCTAATGACAATGTTCCCCATTTCCTTTTCCTGAATTTCTCATGAAGACTCATTTTAGTTGTCATCTAGAGACTGTGTGCCTAGTGGTCCACTGGTTGATGTCAAGCACACTCATGCATGCAATATATGTGTCTAATACTGTCTATAAATTGCAAAATCTTTCCTCCTCTGTCCCTAATAGGTATCAAACCATTGACCAAACAGTAGATTACGTTATACAGTTAATGCTGATAGCCCTTCCCACCATCACTGGTTGACCATTACATATATTGGACTTGACAGTCTAGCTGGTCTAGCTATTGGCCAGCTTGGAGTGTTGGGTAAATTTAACTGAAACAAAGTAACTTTAGCATACCTCTCAAATGACTAGAATTTTGAAGATATGTCCAGATTTTCGCCTCATATTTTTGCTCTGTTCCTTACAAAATGTATGGTTTTCTGACAAATCACTGAGAATTGATGTCACTAAATAATGACATACATTTGAGTTTCAGACTACATATCCTTCAGAAACTGCATGCTAACACAAATCCTCTTATTCTAGCAACATTATATGTTTATAAGAGCAATATGTAAAATCTGTCCCTAGTTTTGGGCCTTTGTCCACACATTAATTTAGGATTTGTCCAAATTTCTTGTGCTAAGAGGTTGAGACATATGAACGGCAACAGCTGATTAACTGAATTTAGCCACACTTCTGTTTTAGTTTAGCCTGATGACTGTATAGGTTTAGCGTGACTTTTTTTCTTTAGAGTGACTACAGTATTTGACTTTCTCAGTACAATATTTTCAGGATTCTAATCACATTGCCTTTGCATTTAATTCTGAAGTATCGATCTTAAAAATTTGTGGAATTTATCTGTATAGCTTTACACAAAGAAATATTGCTACTGGTTCTTTTTTCTGTGACACGGGAGATTTGACGTACTTATATCCCTAAACTTGGATTTATTAATTGTTTTGAGCCCTGTTTACATACTACAGTACTTGCATGTATTCCTGTCTGTCAAACCAACACTTGTCATGAAACTCATTGCAGTCTGGTTCCATCTAATGCTAGGGATGCTTAACGGTTTAACACAATCCTGCTATATTCCTAAACAGCAGTCCTTCTAGAGCTAGAGACCATAAAGAGACATTAACGGCTGCTTTTTATTTAGTTTTCAGTTAGACCAGTTTTGGTAACTCAGCAGTGTCTATCCTGTTTACCTACAAGACTTTATAATTCCTGGTATTCTATTATATTGCTGATATAATATCATAGGCTTGTACACTCATTAATTTTATACATTTTAGTTAGCTAATACTATTATTTCACAAATATGCTGTTCTTTTCAAAATTGCTGATTGGTTATTTTATCTAGCAGTCAGTAATTTATACTATTTGCTTTTGCGTACTTTTGTTTTCCAATATGTTGAAGTTTGCCCTTGAGGCAAATTTTGGCAGTTATTGTACCTTTTCCCTTTTCTTCGACTGAGTACACCACCGTTTGTATACAACAGCTGTACAAGGCTAGAAATCTTGTAGATGCTGCAAAATATTTTCATATTAGACTTGCAATGCATTGACTGGATTGTCTTTATAATAGATGCAGGACAACTACTTCACTCCTGAATGCTCTTTAAAGTTGAGAGGCCATATCTGCCTTAGAAGCTCTTCAAAACTCCCTGGAGCAAAATCTGTGAAAGACAAGATAACCCTTGTTTGTATAATTTATCTAGGGAACCTATTGTCCATCATACCTCGCTGTAGAAGGGACTTGCATCCTTTTGGCCTCATATGAGGCCCTACAGGTGTGATATATGAATGATGAGGTCCAACCACAGTGAGTCAGGTACTTTATCTGATGTGCTATGACATGCACGTTTCTACATTATTCAGTGCTTGTAGATAAGGGTAAGACTGGTATGAGAGGTCATTTCCACTTTAAATCTTCATCTGCATTGAGTGAAGTTCCAAACCAGGCATTCCAACTCCTGCAACAAATAAAAAGCAGCTTTCTCTCTGTAATCTTTCTATCCACTAATACAAAGAAAATGCTGGAAAAATTTAATTACTACCTCATTAATAGGACAGTGACTCACTCCAACTGACTAATACTAGATGACTTTAACATCAGGATTAACAATTGTTTAATGACCCTAACAAAATACTTTGTTTAAATAAATGACCACACATAGTCACAATAAAAGACTCCTAATGACTTCATATTCCAGTTAAATATGGTCACCTCTGATTTGATAATGGACCCAGCCTCCTGGTTTGACAGTACTTACTTTACCTCTATTTGGTAATACCCTTTATGTGTTATCCACTCTTCAACTGGCAAGATATAGGAATTTAAGTACCGTCACAGAATAGGGCCAAATTCTAATATTTGGTGAGTTCACTGTCTGTCACAATCATGAGCACCCTGCATCTCTTACGACAGTTTGCAATAATCCTACTATGCTTGTTCATGATCAGGTATCGCCTGTCCATGTACGAAAAATTGCACCAGAGATGCCCAAAGGGAAATCTAGGAAACCTACTGTTTATTACAGCCCCCAAGCAATAACTCTTGTAATATAAATACGGGAAGTGCATTAGTTTCCTATAGGTTCACAGGAGATTACTAGGCTAACACCTTAAGAGCCCTTACTAGCCTAGCCAATATAACCTGATTTTACCCAATATATGGCCCCTAGGAGCAAGAGGATGGCATAGATTTGTGCCTGTGCATTGAGTATCTTACAGATTGCCTCTGTCTGTAAGGGACATAGGCACTACTTTAGGTGTGAATTTGTGATTCCCCATCCATTGACCCAAACTACATTTGAAGAGGGCTAGGGAAGGGCTCTGCTGAATGTGAATAGGAAGCCTGTTTCAAATAAGGGGCAATCTCTGAGACACATATCTGTCACTCAGCGTATTTTGATTCCGTCACTAAGTTTATATCCCTAGATTGTGTTATTCTTGTGCTGTTTGACATGCAGATGTGTAGCTCTATCAAGGCTGGATTTGCGCGTGCCTTGTAGCTCAGTCATAGTTCACCCCTTAATAGTCGGCAAGAGACAAGATTACTAACATTTTGCTACATCAAGGTTACCTAGGTCAAATAATTACACTGCGGAATTGAGAAACAAGGGGTGGGTGAGTATTACTTTTGGTTTATACCACCCCCCCCCTCTTTTCTGAGGTTCTGTGATATCAGGGTAGGCATATTTTGAGGCTAGGAGTGTGGGAGCTTGTCTCTAGATGAAGAGGTACAAAAGTCTTTCCCCTTCTGCAAAAACTGAATAGTTGTATGTCTTTTGTGACCATGGGAGTGTTACTTTTTTGAAATGTGACATCATGAGAAATTAGATGTTTTGGTTTAAAATAATTATATGTCATAGGTTCATAAGGTCATAGATGTACACTAGGCTAACAAGCACTTGGGCCCATATATGACTAGCTCTACAATTCAAACGTGGCCTACAAATTTTAAGATATATATATATATATATATATATATATATATATATATATATATATATATATGTGTGTGTGTGTGTGTGTGTGTGTGTATACATGAGCAAAGACCAGATCACTGAAGTTCTGCAACATCGAACAGTTTAAATGGAGATCACTGTACAGCGCAGAACAGGAAACTTACCATTTTCCTCACTGTAGAGCGATCTCAGAGTTGGTATATTTAAGTAGCGGGGAGTGTGAGGGGTGCAGGGTTTAGGCCCCACTGCAAAAACATAAAAGAAGACGTGTTTGCCAGTTACATTTTTTTTTTATTTAATTTTTGATGTTGCAGAACTTCGATGATCTGGTCTTAGATTATGTTATGTTTGATGTTCTGCAAGCTCGATGATTTGAAGTAGACCCATATATATGCATATATATATATATATATATATATATATATATATATATATATATATATATATATATATATATATATATATATATATATATATATATATATATATATATATATATATATATGGTTCCCTATCAGAAGCCTGAAACACTATAAGCCTGAAAATCAAAATCCTGAAACCAGAAGCCTGAAAATTCAAAATCCCGAAAACCAAAAATCCTGAAACTCAAAATCCTGAAAACACAAAATGGACATACTGATGTCATTGTGGCTTTGCTATTGTTAGCCCTGTGGTGTTAGGTCATGCGATGGGTTCAGGTCAGTGTGCGGTTGGTTTTATGTTAGGGTTAGGGGCGGTTTAAGTGAGTTAGGGATAGGGCGCAGGTTAGGCATGTATGCAATAGTGACAAATATTGGGGTTAGGGGCGGTTTAAGTGAGTTAGGGTTAGGGCGCGGGTCAGGTGAGTGTGCGATAGTGACGGACCTTATGGTTAGGGTTAGGGTCAGGGTCAGTTGGTAGATATTAGTGTCTTTATAGTGACATATTAGCATTATTTGTGTTTTCAGGATTTTGAGTTTTAGGATTTTGGGTTTTCGGGATTTTGAATTTTCAGGCTTTTGGTTTCAGGATTTTGATTTTCAGGCTTATAGTGTTTCAGGCTTCTGATAGGGAACCATATACATATATATATATATATATATATATATATATATATATATATATATATATATATATATATATATATATATATAAAACCCATCCTTTGGTCCAAGTTGTGCTTAAATAGAGTTAGGGAGGAACATATCGGTCTGTCCAATATATCCTGTTTATGTCGCAAGCAAAATTAAGGCCTTTTTATCTTATAGTTCTGATGCTGTTTGTTTTCCAGATGAATAAAAGGATCATCAAAACAGGGTCAAGGGATGCCTTGTGTGCCAGGCAAAGATCACCTCTCAGAAGTCTGTATGATACCAAGTAAACAGACTGGGCTTTTGAGGTGTTCAGCTTAGGGCATTGTGTTTACTGCCTCTATTCTTTTTGTTAGGAACCTTTGTGGACATTCCAGTTGCTGCATATTATACTCTATAATAAGTCTACTGAATGGCACATGATTAATTATAGCAAATCCATGCCAAAACCATGATAAAATCATGAACTCTTTTCTCTCAAAAGGAACAGATGTAAGTAGGGGAATCTGTTGAGTAGAGATAACGTTTTGTTGGTGACAAGTTTAAAAAACATTATGTCATTTAACAGCTGAATTCTCCCAAAAGAAGACAATGTTCTTGTCTATGGATATTTCTGCTGCTTTGAATCAATTAGCTTTTCTTTTCCAAATTGTTGAAAGACTATACATTCCAACCTGTCTAATCAGCCAAACAGCATGTGGTACCTTGGAATTTGAGGCAGCCACTTGCCTTTTTTTGTCTAAAAATGACTTTGTCAGGCACACGCCTCAATTAAATACCAATAAGACAAGACAATGGTTACCAGTGACTGCTCCTGATTATGTGTGAAGTTTGGTACATACTGACTACTTTGATACTGTAAGTCTGAAATGAAGCATGGCACATCATACTGTAGGCCACATCCTGGGTCAACCTGATCAAGTAATTTACTCTCCAGATCATAAGATATTCACTAAGAACAGGAATTATTTCATCAAATCGAAACAGAACATGATTACTGTTAAGTTGCATCTTTAGACCATTCTAATCTCAAGAATTACTATCCTACCTCTAAGCTGCCATTTACTGTGAAGATTATAGTGAAGAAGATTTCAATGTGGGATGAACCTTATGTAATCTTTTGTTATCTCCAGGATCCTCACCAGCACAGTTATAGGAGATGAGATGGCTTGCTGTTTTCAAAATAGTTAATGACCCCTCGGTAATGAGAGAGAACATTATTCTTCAATACTGGACCCCCATAATTCCCTAGGCAGTCTTGAGGGAGCTCCTACTTTCACACTATGATTTATTTTCTACAGTCTTCAATAGGTTCACCTCATACTTTTCAGGGTGCATGTATAGGCTGGGTTTAGAAATTGCACTTCAGTAAACCTACCTTACTGCAAATTGTCTCCTGTTCATTTTCCCAGAGTTCCCATCTGCTTGGTACCCTAGTCCTGAGTTAATCCTGCTCCAGCCTTGGCAAATAAGAGATTTATTTTATTGTTTTGCACTTCATTTAATTATTTTCAGTGCTACTGCTTTATTTTTGGTTTTATTTATTATTGTGCCCTTAAATCATTCTAAAGGTCCATAATACTTGAAATTGCCTTATCAAGGTAGTATAAGTTTTGTTATAGCATTACACTCACAACCAGACTTTCTTGGCATTACTACATCAAGAGATTAACTGTGCCTTGTACAGACACATATGCTCAGAAAGTAAATTTCATCTATAAAACTTCCCTTAGAACTGAAACCTGTAACTTAGTGTGGCTGAAACAAAGCCATTGTGTGGAGATAAGTTTAGGTCAGCTAGTTTGCACATTAAACAGCACTAATGTCAAACCTTAGCACAATGTAATCTAGTATTGTGCAAAATCCCAAAATCCCAGAGACTACCCAAGGAGAACACTGTAATACCCAGTCCATGACCTACATTATCTCACCCAAATACAGGTCTGGACAACATGGATATGTAATTTGCAAATGTCTTTGTAGCCAGCTTGGTAGATATGGGCATTCTGAGATAATATAGCAATTGTCTTATGTTCACAGACAGTCATTTAATCCTTGAAAAAAACAAAGTACACAAAAGACACACATACAAAATTTCACAGGAGACAAAAATCTCGCATACAAACAAAGTTGTCAAGAGCACACCCTCTACATCCACCACACATAGTGTCCACCACACACATAGACCAACCTATGCTGATGCTTTAAAAACAATCTTTCCAAACCTCAAAGACCTCCTAAACCTATAAAATAAGCCTATAAAAGGTGACACCTATCATCAGCAATCGCTAAAGCACCAAAAGCAACACCAAACACTTCCCGTACTCCTACACCCAGTGGAGCCCCAAGAGCAAAACCCATAAGGCAAACCATCACATTACCCAGGACTCTTGTTACAGGGGACTCCAAATTATGACACACAGATGCCACACTCACCAGATGGAACATTGAGAAATAACAGTTGGCTGCTTATCTGGAGCCCGGATCCACCATATTATACACGCACTCTAGTCACTCCACCACAGGTACCAGTATGATTCTATCATAGTCCGTGTGGGAGTTAATGACCTGAGATGTACTTCCCCAGAACTATATGAAGACAGACATTGTTGATCTCTCAGAATATGTGTCGCCAGCAGGTATCTGCCTTGCACTGAACAGCATTTTGCTTTCACCAAGGATGATACCACGGTATGAACAAAAGATGACCGACTTCAATAATTGGTTTAGTTTCTGGTGTCTTTCCAGTGAGATTCAATATTTGTCAGCATAGGAGGACTTGGTTAACAGACCATGTTGCTTTGCAAAGGATGATCTGCACCTGTCTACCCTAGGCTTATGAATATTGGCTAAAACTTTATCCACCCCATTAGCCTTTTTTAGGAAATGCTAAATTGACAAACCTACCAGCATAGCAAATAAACCCAAAGAAACCTAAAAGTGCTGCTGCTCAGTGCTAGGAGCCTAAATAAGAAATTCCACACTTTACTAGCTCTCCTTACTGTGGAAAATATAGGCATCTGTGCCATTACCAAGAGATGGTTTAAATCTACACCAAGTAACCTGGTAGAGCAAGGCTTCAGTGCCTTCCACATATTTAGACCATCAGCTGCACATACATGGGCAAAAGGTAGAGGAGCATAACTCTATGTTGGTTAAACAGGACGATGCCCTGGAATTTATCCATGTGTAAACATACCTTTCAACTGTCCAAACTTTCATAGAATGTCCAGATTCTTGCCTCATATTTTTGGTCTGTTCCTCATAAAATGTGTGGGTTTTTCAAATCATTGGGATGATTTAGGGATTAAAGTCACTAAATAGTGACATACATTTGCGTTTCAGACTTCATATCCTGCAGAAAATGCATGTGAATAGAAATCCTGTTATTCTAGCAACTTTCTAAGTTTATAAGATCAATATTTAAAATGTGTCCCTAGTTTTGGGCCTTTGTCCCCCATTATGTTAGGCTTTGACCAGATTTCTTGCACTAAAAGATTGAGAGGTATGCGTGTAAATCACCATAGACAAAGTTCCATACCATATCCTAGCAAGCTATAGGTCACTCTCTGTGTCCCTAGAATCACATAGCTTGTACCTAGACCTACTGGAGACACTCAACATTAAACCAAATATTCTATTCATGTAGACGTTAACTACCTCTCTACAGACTGGGAAAAATACACTGCCTGTGGTCACAGGCACAATGATTCCTGGAATTTATTAACACAAATACCCTTGGCCAGATAGTGTGCACACCCACCAGAGATTCAAACATACTGGACTTGGTACTCACCAGTATGGGAGATGACTGCACCCCCCACCTCCACCCATGTAATGTCCTCATTGGTGAGGTTGGACAATAAAGCTGTTTTCTAAAACTCAACTCAGTAACCCCAGCAAACCTGCAACAGTTTGGAACTATTCCAAAGCAAACTATACCCTATTAAGCAACAATTTATCAAAATTCAGTGCGCCTCCTACCCAGAATTCACATCTACCTATGTGGAATTGTTCACAGAGATCTTGTACAACCATGTAAATGGCTGTATTGAGACTGTTGTAGCTAGAAGAAGTAAGTCCAAAATCAAATTCTAAAAACGAACCACACTGGTAGAATCCTAACCTTAATAGGGTATATAACAAAAGGAAAAAAATCCTGGCTAAAATCAAGATTAGCAACTCCCATAATGATAGGAGCTCTCTAATTAAACTAATCAGGAAACTAAGAGAAATAACTAAGTCCAACAAGGCCAATTACAAGGTCAAGATAGACTCACAGGCTAAAGAGAACATCAAGGCCTTCTACAGCTTTGTTTGAAATTTAAAGGAACACACATCAGTGTGTCGAACTGGTGGTCAGTGGTGTCACCTTCACTGAGCAGAGGGACGTAGCAAATTTGCTGACTGGCAAATTCAGCTCAAACTCCACTCCCACTCCACGCGGGGTCTCCCTTCATGAAATACCTACTAGCATAACCCCTCTCCCCACTATTAACAGGAAGCAGGTCCTGCTGGTGCTCATTAAAGCCAAAAACATAACCTTAATGCACTGTGACATTGTCCTAGGATGCCTCCAAAATACCTGGAAACATGGCCTATCAAGGCTACTTGAGTCACTTTTCAACAATAGCCTCAAAACTGATTTTGTGCCATGTGAAAGGAGAACTGCAATACTTACTCCATTTCACAAGGGTGGACCATCAACTGACCCCAGAAACTACAGATTTATTAATCTGACCAGTCTTATATGCAATGCCATGGAACAAATTATCATGGAAAAGATCAACAAAAACATTGGCAACCTTGAGACACTGGATCCAACCCAATATGGCTTTGTTAAGGGAAGATCATGCCTGCAAAGCCTGGTGGACATCTTTGAGAAGGTCACCAAGGCAATGGATGAGGGGAAAATGGTGTACATCACCTACCTGGACCTGGCTAGGACATTTGATACAATACCCCACTTTGGAATAGTTGACAGTCTCACCAAACTGGGTATAAACCCTTACATGATTCACTGGATTGACAGCTGGCTCACAGACAAGACTGAGGAATTGAAGATTGGTGATATCACCTCCACTAAAAGACCGGTCACCAGTGGGTACCTCAGTGCTCCAGGTTGGGACTGCTCCTATTTGGCATCTGCTTCTCAGAGTTAAAGGTGAATGTCAATGGCCTTTGGCTGACCAAGTTTGTAGATGACTGCAAATTGGGAGATATCACAGATTCCCCCCCATGACACAAACATCTTACAAGAAGGTCTAACACAAACAAATGACTGATGTCAAAGTCACGGACTAAAACTCAATGTCAAAAACTGTATTATAGTGCCTTTTGGGAAAACAGCCACCCAGGTTAATTACTCCATTGAGAAGACATCCCTAAGAGTTGAGACAGTAGTCAGGGATCTGGGAACATATGTAGACAGTAATGAGGCCTTTGGCCAATGTGTGGCCAAGGTAGTAAGAAAATCATTCTGTGTCACCCAACATATAAGTAAGGGCGTGGCATCCAGGCCCAAGGAAGTCATAGTGCCACTCTATCCGACGCTTATCAGACTCATCATTGAGTACAATGCCCCCTTTGGCGTGTACCTGACCAGACATGTGCAACAGTTGGAGAACCCACAAGGGTTCCTTACCAGAAGAATCCCAGGTATAAACACATTGTTCTATATGGATTGCCTTAAAGTCCTCTCTCTATAGTCTGTCTCCTACAGATTACTGAGAAGCAATCTATACCTACCGTACAGTGCATCCTCAGATCCAGGTCTGATGGACGTTATGTGTCTCAGATGATCATCATGCTCTGGAGCAGGATCCCCATCCATGTGAGGCGGAGTCCCTCCCTAACCCTATTTAATTGTAGCCTTGACCAAAGGATGGAAAATCAGAAATTCATACTGACTCTGACCCCCATGTCTATCATAGACAGAGGCAGACAATAATGCCTCAAAACCTTCTAGAAACTTCCTAACTAACAAACCCCTTCTAATAAATCTCCATGATACATAGATACACAGTTGGCTTGAATTGTATGGCAAAGCTTATAAAGACCTTGGTCGTCATAAGCCCAGTGTATTACTATGAACCTATGACTCTATGAACTTAGCTCAAACTACTCTTTGCTGTTTTGAATTCGGCTGATGGTTGCTCTGTCTTTAGTCTGCTGTTGTTCACGGTGCTTATGCTTTCTGTAGGTGACAGTGTAAGCAGTTGGAGTTTGAGTTATCACTGCCTTATAGATGGTAATCCATTATACTGCTTTTCTCCTAAGAAGCATAGGTCATCCCTGGCATTATTTTAGGAAAGACTGGATTTCAGCCTTAGCTGGGTGAGGAGCAACCGACTAAAGTTCACTGTTAGAAAAATGGATGCCGCAAGCATTCTTGTGTCTTTATGCTCATCCCCAGTTTCCTGTGTTCCCATGACTGTACTTGGAGGAACAGACTGGTGTTTGTGTTAAAACTGTGTAATACTGGTGCTGTCCTCGATCATGAGCTGTCATTGGGGGTGTGACTTGTAGCTGTTCTTAAATCACCTTTACATTATCTAAAGTATATTGACCGAATTAACTATCTTTTTCCTGTTGGACAACCTCACAAAAGTTGTGCTTGCTTTAGCTTTACCAGCAAAGGTTACTTTAATGCCATTTACCTTGATATAGATACCTGTGACCTTGGTCACTTGCAGGTAGTTTAGAATGCTCTGTCTTAGTTATTAATGGCTACAAAACATAATTCTTATATTAAACCCACTCTGCTCACCCTCCATTATTATTAATGGGTGCAAACCATAATTCTTATATAACATGGTCTGCACTCTTGCAGACCATTACTTTGTATATGCCCTCACCCCCACTGCACAGCCTGCTCTTTTGTTAATGGGTGCAAACCATAATTCTTATATAACACGGTCTGCACTCTTGCAGACCATTACTTTGTATATGCCCTCACCCCCACTGCACAGCCTGCTCTTTTGTTAATGGGTGCAAACCATAATTCTTATATAACATGGTCTGCACTCTTGCAGACCATTACTTTGTATATGCCCTCACCCCCACTGCACAGCCTGCTCTTTTGTTAATGGGTGCAAACCATAATTCTTATATAACATGGTCTGCACTCTTGCAGACCATTATTTTGTATATGCCCTCACCCCCATTGCACAGCCTGCTCTTTTGTTAATGGGTGCAAACCATAATTCTTATATAATACCCTCATTACACATCCTGCTCCATTATTAATGGATGCAAACCTCCAAACCTCGGTACTTATATAATGCTCATACTGCACAGTTTGGTCTATTATTAAATGGGTGCAAGCAATTATTTTTATTTATTTATTTTATTTTTATTTATTTAATATTTGTTTACCGGGAAAGTCCGAGTGGGTCAGGAACCCATTTTCAGCAGAAGCCCGGGGAGAAAAGATACATGAAAGTTAAGACATTATACATGAACAAGACAATAGCAAGTATTAAAGCACACATTAAATAAGTAATGAATAGTACAGCAAAGGTAGATACAATAATACAACAAGTACTAGATAGGCAATACTAAGTAAAAGCAATGTATTTGATTACAACTTTTTTTTAAACAGGTAGGATTAAGGTAAAGAGTGAGGTGTCAGGCAGAGGGCCAGAATATTAGAAGCAAGCATATACTTAGAAGAATTATAGTGTAAGATGGGAATAGTTAAGGGAGTAGAAATAAATAAAGTTTCTTGGTTCAATATGATAAAGGTTAGTGGATGAAATTCATGGTCTTGGGATCTCCAGATGTAGAAAGGAAAGGCCTTAGAAAGTGGATGGAGTAGATGGGTGAGATACATTTATAATGCTCACATTGCACAACCTGGTCCATTATTAATGGGTGCAAACAATTATTTGTAAATAACCTCACCCACACATTACTGCAAGCCATTATCCTTACCTAAAGCCTACAATCCACATGCTCTTCTGTTATGAATGGGTGCAAAAACTAATTCTTGTATAATGCCCTCACTGAACAGTCTGCTGTGTTATTAATGGATGCAAACTTCTGTTCTTAAATAACAGCTGTACTGTACTGTCTGCTCTGTTTGCCTGTGGCTGGAATATGATGTGTTAGTAGTAATGAACTTAGCTCTATACGATTTGGCTTGCACTTACATAAAAAGAGTTGCTAAACTCTGAGATGAGAAGAGTTTCTGTTTTTAAAATGGTTAATAACCACTTCAGTAGAAAAACAAAGGACTGGGAGTGATTTCAAGGCTATGCCTGGGACACTTATGGCAGGATTTTGTTGCATCCTATGTCTTGGGTCTGTCAAATTAATTATCTTTTGCCTACTTTCTGAGCCCATGATTAACTGCTTTAAGAGGTCCCTAAAATCTTTACCCAAGGATTAAATTCCAATACATTCTCTAGTTTCCCATGTACTCTTCAGATTATTCATATTTTAATTATATTTATTGACTGTTTGCGGATTATTTCTTTGCATATATCATCTAGTTTTACATTGTTTTAGTTTTGTATGAGTTCTAGGCTTTGGTTTGAAAAATAAATTAAATTGATTTTATTCGTTGTCTAGTGTTATGAGCATGAAAACCCATGGACTACTGCATAGATTGCTACCTCAAAAAAAACTTGTAAAAAAAATAAATAAATAAAATTTCTAGGCAACACTATAAGGGAGTCCCACATTAATGTTTTTCACAATGTATGGGAAATAGCTTGATTTTATAGTATGCATTTAATTGAATTCAGTGATCTCCATTAGTAAAATGTGTGTTTGTAGCCCAAATGCTAGATTATCAAATGTCAGGGGATCAATTTAAAAATATAATTTTGCTAAACTTTGACTCCATGCCAATACGGAAATTATACATAAATACAAAGAAGGTACCATAATGATTTACAATGCTAACAAACAGCAAAATGTATTGAAACAACAATTAAAGCATTTTTTCCATGTAGGCTATGCTCCCCATCCATGCTACCATCTATACCTCTTTTACAAAATAAATATCTGTAGTTGCATGATCATAGAAAGGAATGTAATAACACAGACTATACTATTCGCAAACAGCACAGTTTGCATCAAGATAAAATGATTTTCTGCACTTGCACAAAGAAGTGCCTTGGTAGACTGGTGTTTTAATGTCGAATGCTCAATCTGAACAATTACAGTTACATGCACTTACATCAAAAGCACATCCCTGAACATCACATCCATTTGACTGGACAACACTGTGCAGTATTTGTGATCTAAGACCCCCTATTTTTAAAATTAATACACATCTGTAACACTGTACACAGATGCCAGTCTTCGCATATACATGCAATGTGTCTGTGCTTGTATTTGTGTACTTACTGGTGAAATTTGTCCTTCTGAAATTAGTAGCATAAACTGAAAATTATTGTTTTTGTGCACAAATATAATACCACAGCCGTCTCTGAATCAGTCTGGGCATGTAGATGACCTCATGTATGTAAAATGTCTGTAGAACTGGTTACTTGCAAAATCCATCAATGTTCTTGTGCAAAGTCATTTTATGAAATTGTCCCTACATACTACATAAGATGATTTATACACTCTTGTGAAATCCACGGTATATTTCTCAATCAGATCTATTCTACAGACACACCACAGCCACTAAAGTCCAGAAAAATCATTAACAACAAAGTGACCTTCATTTGATAAAAGAAAACAAAGCAAAATGGAACTATATCTGAATATATAGCAGATCTGCACATACAGGCAGAACACTGTCAGTTTTTAACAGGACTGCCTGATAATTTAAGTGACAGAAAAGCGTATGGTTTGTATTCTGTGGAAACAAATGCAAGAGATGTATCTGATCTGCAACAAAAGGTGACTTAGTATGCAATTAATAAGGTGATTGCTCGAATATACAAAGAAATATGTTTCCATAGTGGCAACATGTCATAAATTAACAATGATTGTTGGCTTATATAAAATATAGGACAATACATGCGGAAAGTGATATAAAATCTGTGAAACCAATGAGTGATGTAGAATTTAAAGAAGATTATTTAATTTGATTGCAACTGTATAACATGAGGGGAAAAAAAAAAAAAAAGAGTTCAAACTCAGGTGGCACACCCATGGCAACAGTGCAGCTGCAGTGTTCCTAAGTTACTCGACATAATATAATATATTTTCAAATATCCTACTGAAAAAGGCAGTAATGTTTATTAAATGTGTACATGGGGAAAAGCTCCCATAGTGAATGCAATCCCTGAACTGCATTTGCCAAAAACATCGGCCAAATTTTGCAGGGTGGCTAGCCCCCCTCTTGCACCCCCTGATGTGGATGGAAAGTCTCCCCATCCACAGAACTTATATATACATCAATTCTATGATCACACCAATTTAAAGAAGGGGTAAATTCCCCACAAAAGAGCATCAAGAGCAGCAGAGCTCACTGACAGTGATTTCCCAATGAGCAACTCACATTATTGGTGGCTTGAAACTCAAGCAACTGCAGCTCAAGAGTTAAACCTTTTTCCACCCATAGGTTACCCAGGAAATGTAGTATATTCAGAGAGTAATATTAATGCACCAGTGACCTATAATAGTGAAATGCATATTGAACTTACATGTGCTAAAAAGAGATGATAGATAATAAATGAGAAAAAATGATCAGAACAGTTTTTCCATCATACCTTAAAATCAGAATACTAGTACATGTATATACTCTGCAGGTATAGGATTTAAATGTAACCAAATATCAAGCCTTTCTACTGTTACTTAGTTTGCCTTTCTGGCTATAGATCTAAAACAGAAAAAGATAAAATGTGCTGCACACATGTGTATATGTGTGTATGTCCCTGTGGATGTGTCTATAAAGGTCCCAATGCAGATAAAGAGAAGCATCAGATACAACTCTGACTTCACTTATTTATTTAATAGACATACAGTTTAATGTTAACTTGGTGAAAAACAACAGCAATGAATATTTAAAAATTAACTGAAAAAGACCAGTGACTCATAGTTTCACAGCAGCTTTTCTTTTAAACGTGGGTGTTACAGTCATGGACATAATTGTATGACAAAGATTATATTTAAAGAAATGAAGGCAAAGTGAGTCTGGAAAATCCCTGGAGTGATAAGATAATCAAAAGTAAGAAATGTATATCCAAATGTAGTGGTATCAGATTATGACAATATGACACAGTAAAAGGTCCCATCTATTCATGATGAAAATAAGATTTTCCTAGTAAGTAAGTTTATAATGCAGTCACATATGTAAGAAATGCAAGATAAGAGGGAGTCTGGCCTGGTTACATCCTTTAGACCTAAGCTTAATACCCTTAATCTTGACCCAATCATACTCGAAGAACTCTTAAGTAAGTCACTTAAAATATCGATTTCTCTGTGTAACCCTCTAAGCTGCTCATTAAAGGAAGCATTTTTGCTTGGTCGTCTGTTGCGGTGGTGCAGCGGTTAGCGTTGCTGACTCACAGCAAGAGGTTCTCTGGTTCGATTCTCAGCTGGAGCGACTTCTGTGCGGAGACTGCATGTCCTCCCTGTGGTCGAGTGAATTTAAAGACATGCAGGTGTGTGTGTGTGTGTGTGTGTGTGTGTGTGTGTGTGTGTGTGTGTGTGTGTGTGTGTGTGTGTGTGTGTGTGTGTGTGTGTGTGTGTGTGTGTGTGTGTGTGTGTGTGTGTGTGTGTGTGTGTGTGTGTGTGCCTTATTTGAAGGTTGGGTGCCAAGCTGGCAATTTGACACAGTAAAAATTCACTGCCAATCATTAGTGGACCGGAGTTCCGCTGTGGCACCCCCTAACCGGGAAAAGCCAAAAGACAGTTTCTGTCAGATATACAGTGTCCAACTTCTCAAATAATAATGCTTAGCCAAAAAGCACATCTTTTGAATGAGATTGCTAAATTTGGGGTTTAACCCCTTTCCCGGGTTCAGAAGCCTCAAAGCTGATTATATTACATCTAGCAATGTAGTAAGAAAAGCATACTTTATTGGGGGGTATGGGATGCTTGTCATATAAAAAGCCAGTCTTGAAAATCAAGTAGACCACTTTGCTTTCATTCAAGTTATTTTTCTAGGAACTGGCAATAGATTAACTGGCATTGATCCCTTGTAACTCATGTGGCTGACTTAAAGCAAATATCCTGTGCCACCCTGTAAGTTAACCACAATGTTTTTAATTAATGACATAACACAGCTCAAAGAACCACAACTTAACCTTAATATTTTTAAATCAGTTAAATATTAAAAAAAAATAAAGATTAAGATATAGTGCTATTTTGTAACAGTAATGATCAGATTTGTGTTAAGCCCTGATTTCTTCCTAGAATATGATAGGGAAGTATATACATATTGTATATCACCAAGGTGGAAATCTGGGTAAAGCAAGGCTTGCCAGAGAGTTTAATGTCCCTTGACATTCACTCACAAAGGCGTATATATTAATATATTTCTTTTATAATATGGGATTTCAACATACCACATAAAAGATAAGAACAGTGTTTCTTTAGACTCTGCCTTTTTAATTGTATTAGTCTTATCTATTTTCAGGGGAAAAATGCATAATACGTAGCTGTGGTTTTGGCTGTGTTCATTAGAGCTTGGTAACTGATGTCCCTTTATGACTGAGAACTGTCAGAAGGTTCACAGCTGACTTTAGTGACACAGATATTAATAACATTTTTTGAAAATGTAAATGTCAGGCAGAAGATGGGGAATGGGGTTATATAAGCATATTCTGTAGTGAGGCGCTTTCAAAAAAGTTGTTTAATAGGTTTATATAAATGATGAAGACATGACTGGCTAGTTCTGTGCAGCAGTGTTAATGTAGGTCCCAGGTCTACCTACCCTTCTATCATCTCTGATTATTAGAATTATTACTTCATGGAGATAGGTTCATGTGTACCTGGGGAACAGAGGAACTAAGCAAAGAATATTGTGAATGCAAAAACCTAAGTGGGGACAACAAGTGGGAGTCTGGGACAAGTTATGCAGTGTGTAAGTCCCCAACACTATAAACTTTCTTAATTTTGCAGTGTGTGTGTGTGTGTGTGTGTGTGTGTGTGTGTGTGTGTGTGTGTGTGTGTGTGTGTGTGTGTGTGTGTGTGTGTGTGTGTGTGTGTGTGTGTGTGTGCATGAGTTTATGTCAAATGATCGAACTATAAAAAGTCTTAGACATAAAAAAGTTTGAATCAGAAAGATTCCAGAGACAAAACAAGTAAAAAATATATATATTTTGTTCTTTTTTGCAGGCCCTCCTGCATCCCCACCCACTGTTACTTATATATATATATATATATATATATATATATATATATATATATATACCAACTCCAAGATGACATTATAGCTGGAGTAGTCAATTTCCTGGTCCACATTGTGCCACAATCTTTCACATCTACAGTAAATACCATGTTCGAAAAGTCATATTCTAAATCTCTTTAGGCAGTATTTCAAGTTCTCAAAATTTGGCTGTTTGAGCAGTTGAACTGCACTCACACACACACACACACACACACACACACACACACACACACACACACACACACACACACACACACATATTGTCACAAGCCTACTTACACATGCAGTTGCTTTGCTACACTGAGTTTCTGAGATGTACTCAATGGGGCCAAAATGTTGACTTGGGCCAGATAGTTCTGTTTCACTCTGCATATTTGCCATCTGAATCTTGCTTTATATAGGTTAAAACTGAAGTGAATCTGTTTATTATGCTGTAGCATTTCTCTGCTATCTGCTGTTTTATTAGTTCAGTAATATTATAAGAATGAGCATACATTTATTAAAATAAAATCTCAATAATATTTGTACATAATCACCATTAATTTCTAATGCTTATGCAATCATAGGATTGTATTTATCTCTGCATAGATAGGATATGTTATCTTGCTTACTTGACCCTGACTATTGCCACAAAACAATACCTTAGTATTTTTGGACTGTTTGTTGAGATGCAAAAGCTCTGACTGTCAAGTATGTAAAACAAAATATGATATAAATGATTATACAAAGACTCTGCAAATTTAACGTATCTGACTGCCTTCTGAGTCATAGTCACAGTAATGGTATCTTCCGCTCAAAACCAAAGATATGTACGGGCTCGAGGACTGACATCTGGGTACTTTCCACAAACCAACAAAGACCCTTTAGCTTCATCGTCTATAGTAAAATTGCTATCTACATGAAATCCTGCTACTTTCAAATCATCTGTCGAGGAAGTTACAACTGATTGACTGACACGGCGCTGGTACAAAAACGGCAGCTGAATAATTTCTCATGAGTAGCTACTTCCAATCATCTGTCAAGGAAGTAACAACTGGTTGACTGACACAGTGCTGGTACTGAAACGGCAGCTGAACAATTTCTCAAGAGACAGAGAAGATTGTTTTTTGGTATGCAATGGATATGTACTATACAGGATATCCCCTGGCTGCTGTGCGCTCCTGGCCCCTGGGCTTTTCATCCTATCACTCCAGCTGGCCTACGCTCCAACAGGGTTAAGAACCCTCCTGGCAACAAAGGACCCTTCCCAACTTAACAGCTGTCTCATCACCCTATAAGTGTTCCCCTGTGTTCTTCTACCAAAGGAAGGAAGGAAGAAACACTCCAGCAGGCCTACGCTCCAAGAACCCTCCTGGCAACAAAGGACCCTTCCCAACTTATCAGCTGTCTCATCACCCTATAAGTGCTCCCCTGTGCTCTTCTACCAAAGGAAGGAAGAAACACTCCAGCTGGCCTATGCTCAAACAGGGTTAAGAACCCTCCTGGCAACAAAGGACCCTTCCCAACTTATCAGTTGTCTCATCACCCTATAAGTGCTCCCCTGTGCTCTTCTACCAAAGGAAGGAAGAAACACTCCAGCTGGCCTACGCTCCAACAGGGTTAAGAACCCTCCTGGCAACAAAGGACCCTTCCCAACTTATCAGCTGTCTTATCACCCTATAAGTGCTCCACTGTGCTCTTCTACCAAAGGAAGGAAGAAAGTATGTGTGTTCCTCGTACTTGCTGTAAAGCTTATTTGTAGTATGCTTGTTCCTCACTTATGTAAGAAAAAGCTTCTCAGCCTGGTCAGCCAGCAGCCATACCCCCTCTGTAACCTATAGTTTAATACAGCCCCTGTCTGCATTTCACTGCCTTCCCTAGTCGAACTGAGCGTCCTTTTTCAGACCTAGACCAGCCTTCCCCTGAAATTACTACTGTTGTAATACCAGTTCCTGGCCACTAGGTGGCACCCTTATATAGTCCATATCTTTCGACTATCCCAAATTCCCAGGAAATACTTTTTTTTACAGACTAGTGTCCTCACCTTGTTACTATTGTTCTTTCTTACACCTCTTGCTTTAATGTACTCTCCCACTATCCTCCTTGGAAACCTTCCACTCTACTTCTTATTTCACTCTTCAACTACCTTAACTTAACTTACATTATCAGTCAGCATTCCACTGATTGTTCTCCTATTACACTCACTTGTCTCTATCCACTCCATTCGCCCTGTGGACTCACTCCTCTCCCCTACCCTGCCCCCAATTCCCACCACCCACCAGTACTCCTACATTTATTCCTCTAAAGCCACACCCCATCACATCTGCTCCAATCTAACACTTCGACTCATTAACACTCCCACCCCTCCTTGTCTCAACACCTCACCTGTTATTACCTGACCTCCCATCCCTCCTTGTTACATCACCACTCCTGTTGATATATCTCCTTACCTGTTCACACATACTTAACTCTCATGAGTCTTCCACTCTATACAACTAATATAATGGCTAAATTACCCATCCCACACCAAATAAAACTATTACTCTTGGTCTCACTCTTTCCTACTCTAACTATTGCCTATCTGCTAACCTCCTATGAACAAACATTATACCCCACCCTTCTCTTCCCCTCCAAACACACTTCTATACCAATACCGGCTATCTCTCAAAACTACATAAACATCACATCCAAACCCTGCTACCTACAAGCTAAATATCATAGACTATCTCACATTAAATATATCAAGCTAAATATTAAAAAATCACTTAACTATTATTGTAACCTTCATTACCCTATAAATAGAACACACCTCCACTCCTTAACAGATGGGGACATTCATCCTAACCCTGGCCCAGTCAATACCCTTGCCACTAAACAGTGCAACCCTAACAACTCCAGTACCCATGCCCCTACTAAGCCCTCTAACTCACTCTATATAGCACATCTCAATATGCGTAGCATTAACAATAAAATTGCCCACCTCTATGCCCTCATAGATGTTCACCTATTTGACATCCTATGTCTATCTGAAACATGGCTAAAACCCACAATTAAAGACAATGAAGTCACCCCACCTGGTTACAATATCCTTAGACTAGACAGCACATCCAAAAGGGAGGCGGGGTAGCAATCCTTTATAAATCAGAGCTTCAAGTTAGCACTACAAACCTTAGACCACCTTCTGACAATAATGCTGAAATCCTCATTTCTAAATTTCAGATCAACTCATGTAAATCTATATACATCATTTGCATCTACCTTCCCCCAGGAAATAAAATTACAACCCTTGAAAATATCCTTAACTGGCTTTCTATTAATCTCCCACAAGAAACCATAGTCCTAGGAGACTTTAATATCGACTGGAAGTCCTGCAGTACTGTACACCCTACCACCCATATTAACCTATATGGCTTCTCACAAACTATTAACTCCCCAACCAGAATTAATAAACCCAGTAACATAGAAAGTATCTTAGACTGGATTCTTACTAATACTCCTCATCAAACATACCAAGTAGGAACCCTTCCAGATGATCTAAGTGACCACTCACTAACTTTTATTATCAGACACAAAACCAACCTAACTTACCCAAACAATTTCAGGATAAGACACACCAAAAAGCATTTTAACCCTAAACATTTCCAAACAGAACTCAAGCAGTGTAATTGGTCACCTCTAAAATCCCTCCCACTAAATGAAGCAGTGGAATACTTTAATTCCACATTCTTAACCATCCTCGACCATTACGTTCCAACTCACTCTGTTAGAAATAAAGCTAAACCTGCCCCTTGGCTCTCAAAATCTACTAGGCAAAAAATCCTTCTTAGAAACAAATCCTGGGCAAAATGGCGTACTACTAAAAATCCTACAGACCACCAAACCTTTAGACAACTTAGAAATAATACTAAAAAAGCCATCCTCTTAGATAAAAAGAACTTTTACTTCCAACTACAACAGGAGATAGGTGGCTAGCTATTAAGGAGTGGAGGTGTGTTCTATTTATAGGGTAATGAAGGTTACAATAATAGTTAAGTGATTTTTTTAATATTTATTCACTCTCAATAGCACATCTAAACATACGTAGTATTTGCAATAAAATTGCACAGGTACAAGCCCTATTACAATCTCACCCATTTGATATCCTATGTTTATCAGAAACATGGCTAAAACCCATCATTAAAGATAAAGAAATTACCCCACCTGGCTACAATATCTTCAGACTTGACCGTACTTCCAAAAAGGGAGGGGGTGTGGCAATCCTCTATAAAACAGAGCTACAAGTCAGCACCTTACATCCTAACTTACCTATAGACTCTTCTTCAGAAATAATTATCTGTAAACTTCAGGTAAACACAAGTAAAACCATAAATATTATCTGTGTTTATCTTCCCCCAGGAAATAACAGCAATATACTAGAGCATATCCTCAACTGGCTTTCTATTAATCTCCCGCAAGAAACCATGGTCCTCGGCTACTTTAATATAGATTGGAATTCCTGTACTAATACTAATCCCTTTACCCACATTAACCTGTATGGCTTCTCACAACTTATAAACTCCCCTACCAGAACCAACAGACTCAATAACAAAGAAAGTACCTTGGATTGGATACTTACTAATAATCCTCAGCAATCCTACACAACAGGAACCCTTCCAGATGATATAAGTGACCACTCACTTACATATATTATCAGACATAAAACCAACATAATATTCTCTAACACTCTCAGAACAATACGCTCTAAAAAGGAATTTAACCCAGAACTTTTCCAAACAGAACTAAAACAATGTAATTGGATACCATTAAAATATCTCCCTCTAAATGAAGCAGTGAAATATTTTAACTCCACATTCTTAGCCACCCTGGATAACCACGCTCCAATTCACTCTATTATAATTATGCTAAACCAGCCCCTTGGCTCACTAACAATACTAAACAAAAAATCCAACTTAGAAACAAATCCTGGGCAAAATGGCGTACAACTAAGAATGCAACAGACCACCAAACCTTTAGAGAACATAGAAACAATACAAAAAAAGCCATACTTCTAGACAAAAAGAATTATTATCTTCAGCTACAACAAACCTCTCTCAAAGAACCCCAAAAATTTTGGACTTCTATTAATAATCTTCTTTACCCAGGCCAACTAATAACACTTAACCCACTAGGCTCTAACCCTGAGAATCCCACACAAACAGCAAATGCCTTTAACTCTTTCTTCACTGATACCATCCAAACTCTAGCTAGCCACCTATCTCCTGACACATCTAATCTGACCACTTCCTCTACAAATTCACCTCCTCTATTTCACCTCCAACCAGTATCAACCTCCTACATTTCCTCTCTTCTACATAAGTTAAAATCTACCACCCCCTCAGCTGACAAACTCCCAGCAGAATTCTTGCAAAAAGGAGCTAAAGCCATTGCCTACCCTATTTCTATTCTGATAAATAGAACAATAAGTGAAGGAACTGTCCCTTCAATATGGAAAATTTCACACATCATCCCACTACACAAAGGTGGGAGCTCCAATGACTTTTCTAACTTTCGCCCCATAGCTTTACTTTCCCCTATCGCAAAAATTATGGAAAAATGCATCCATAAATAACTACTCAACCACCTTCTCCAGAATAACCTACTCGCTAACTGTCAACATGGCTTCAGACCTTTCCATAGTACCACCACTGCACTGCTATCATTCACAAACAGCATCAACAATAATCATAACAATAATTGTCTTTCATCTGCAGTCTTCATTGACCTATCTAAAGCTTTTGACATGGTTAACCACCAACTACTACTCCATACACTGAATACTCTCTCACTCGATCCTCTTGCCTTGAACTGGTTTACATCTTACCTTGATAATCGTCACCAGGCTGTACTCTGGAAAAATAAACTATCCGATCACCTTCCTATTTCTCTTGGTGTCCCTCAAGGATCTATATTAAGCCCACTCTTATTTTCCATCTTCATTAATGACCTGCAGACAGCCATTCCTTACTCCACCTGCATTCAATATGCAGATGATTCTACCATAATCTGCTCAGCCTCTTCTCAAATTGAACTACAGTCTCTTACCCAAAAAGCATTCAACACTGTTGAACTATGGTTTTCTCAACGCTGCCTCCTTCTGAATCCCAAAAAAACTAAACTGCTACTCTTCTCACCAACCCAAAAGTCCACATCTTTACCTTTCAGTCTCACTTCTAGCAGTGGTACTCTTATCTCTCCTGACCCTACCACTAAACTTCTAGGAATAACAATAGACAACAATCTAAACTTTGATACTCACATAAACACTACAATAAAGTCAGTCAACAAAAAACTGGGATCCTTCTATAGAATTAAACCTTATCTTACACCAGCAGCTAAGACTGCTATAGCCAGAACCCACCTAATATCCACCCTGCTTTACGCCTCTCCCATTTATACTAATCTCTCAAAGAACAACATCAGGAAACTAACTACTTCCTATAATAATATTGCTAGATTTGCTACAGGCTCTCCTTACAGAACCCATCACTGTCTAAATCTTAAACAATTAAACTGGCTTGAATTTCTTAATCAGCTTCAATATCACCAGCTTATAATAGCCCATAAGACTCTATATCTACCTAACAATATCCCTGGACTCTCTAGCCTCATTACACCTTATAAAAACCTCACATCTCTACGCTCCTCTAACAAACTACTGATCAATACTACTAAACCCAACAACACAGCAGGTGAGTCGCTGTTCTCTAACTCTGTAGGAAAACTTTGGAATAAACTTCCCTCTGAAATCACATCTCAAACTTCTCTCTCACTTTTCAAAAGGAATTTGAAACTCTACCTTAACAGTCACTGGCTATGTACCTGTACTAACCCTGACTAAATCTTCTCATATTCACTTATCCCACCTCATCCCTTACTAGCTACCTTTTATGTATCAATAAACTACATTATTGCATATATCTTACAAGTATATATCTACATTATACCTCAGTCCCTTACAAAATTACCATGTTAATTCTACTCTGTACCTTACAAAATGACCATGGTAACACCAATTTGTACTATTTGAAAAAAAAAAAAAAACTTTTTTGTAATATTGCTATCTCTATTATCTGTATAACTCCTGTTTTTAACTTTGTAAAGAAAATCTGTATTATTCTTGGAGCTTTTCTCCCCAGGCCTCTACTGAAAATGGACATGTCTCCAGCTAGACTAGCCCGGTCAACAAATGTAAAATAAAAATAAAAATAAAATAAAAAACTTACCATAAGAAGCCACACAAGTTCTGGACTAGCATTAACAAACTACTATACCCAGGTCAATCTATCACACCTAACCCACAAAGCTCTAACCCTGAGAATCCCACACATACAGCTAATGCCTTCAATTCTTTCTTCACAGATGCCATCCAAATTCTTGCTAGTCAACTATCTCCAGATACCTCAAATCTGCCTACATCTATTACAAGCCCACCTCCATCATTTCAGTTAAAACCAGCTTCAACTTCCTTTATTTGCTCCCTTCTCCAAAAACTAAAACCTACTACCCCCACAGCTGACAAACTTCCAGCAGAATAGCTGCAAAAAGGAGCTAAAGCCATAGCCTATCCCATTTCCATTCTGGTTAACAGAACCATAAGTGAAGGAAATATCCCATCCATCTGGAAAATTTCTCACATCATCCCACTACATAAAGGTGGAAATTCTAACGACTTGTCTAACTATCGTCCTATAGCTCTACTATCTCCTCTAGCAAAAATAATGGAGAAATTCATCCATAAGCAACTACTTAATCACCTACTCCAAAATTACTTACTTGCCAATTGTCAGCATGGATTTAGACCTTTCCACAGTACCACCACTGCCCTGCTATCCTTCACAGACTGCATAACAAAAACCGTAACAACAATATTCTCTCCTCTGCAGTCTTTATTGATTTATCTAAAGCTTTTGACATGGTTAATCACCAGCTCCTTTTAAATATACTGAAATCCCTCTCACTTGAACCTCTAGCCATAAATTAGTTAAAATCTTACTTAGACAATAGACAACAGGCTGTGCTATGGGAAAATAATATATCTACTCACCTCCCTATTTCCCTAGGTGTTCCTCAGGGCTCCATATTAGGCCCGCTTCTATTTTCCATTTTTATTAATGACCTTCACTCAGCAATTCCTGACGCCACCTGTATTCAATATGCAGACGACTCCACAATAATTTGTTCAGCCACTTCTCCAATTGAACTACAGTCCCTTACCCAAAGAGCATTTAATACAGTAGAATAATGTTTTTTTTAAACTGCTGCCTCCTCCTAAATCCCCAAAAAACTAAACTTTTTACATTTCACTCCAACCCGAAAATACACACCAATAAATTTCACGCTCATATCTAATAATAGCACTATCATATCTCCCAACTCAACCGCTAAACTCTTAGGAATAACAATAGATAACAACCTTAGCTTCGATACTCATATAAACAGCACAATAAAAACAGTCAACAAGAAATTGGGGTCCCGATATAGAATTAAACCCTTTGTTACACCAGTAGCCAGGACCGCCATAGCCAGAACTCACTTAATCTCCACCCTACTCTATGCTTCACCTATATACACTAATCTTTCTAGAAACAACCTCAACAAACTGGCAATCTCCTATAATAATATTGCTAGATTTGCCACTGGCTCTCCTTTTAGAAGTCATCACTGTCTTAATCTTATGCAACTAGGATGGCTAGAGTTCCTAAACTAGCTTCAATTTCACCAGCTTGTCATAGCCCATAAGACCCTGTATCAACCCACCAACACTCCAATACTCTCTAGCCTCATTATCCCATACAACAATCTAAAAAATGTATGCTCCTCAAACAAACCGCTTATCAACACCAGCAGATTCAACAACGTAGCAGGAGACTTTCTTTTCTCTAATACTGTTGGAAAGCACTGGAATCTTCCTCCCACAGAATCATATCTCTGTCTTCATTGAAACTTTTTAAACAGAATCTAAAACTATTTCTCAGTACACATTGGTTATGCCCCTGTACTAACCCTGACTAACTTTCGCTCTATACACTAGTCTGAATACTCTTCATCTTTATAGACTTATCCTTAATCAACCAAAGACCATGTTATTGCAATTTAAAAATATGTATATAGTAACATCTCTTGCACATTACCTTTTACTGTTTTTGTGTTATGCTCACTGTGAGTATTGTATTTTTATTAACAACAGCTGTTATACACTTGGGACTGTTGCAACTTACTATATTGTATTTGTGTATGTCTCTTGGTGCTTTTCTCCCTGAGCCTCTACTGAAAATGGACATTTATCCAGTTAGACTAACCTGGTCAACAAATGTAAAATAATAAATAAAATAATGTCAGTATCAGTTATATAAAAATACATATTATTGTTAGAATGAGCCATTGTAGAACACTAATAAAGCACTTTGGGGTTGTGTGTTCTTATGTATTAGCAATACTCATGGTGAATACCAAAATATTTACTACAACCTTGGGCTTCAACATATCAACAGTGATGTTATTGGACAACATCACACACCAACATTTTTATGCCTTTTTGCTAAAATATATATAACTTAATTTTATTCTTTAAATACACTCTTTTTCAGAGGTGGTTTTAATGACACTATATCTGCATCCCATAATGCCATGTGTTTTATTTATTCTAGTGTAATTACAACATTATTAAATGGACAGAAAATTGAATCTGCATGCATTAAAACTTAATGTGGCATTTAATGCTTCATTACTAATTTATCATTTTGTCTTTAATTCTTGGTCCTATGCAGGAGCGTTTCCAGGTGAAGAATCCTCCAGAAGCTTACATCCACAAACTGAAGAGCTATGTGGATACTGGGGCAGTCAGGAAGGTAATGTATGGGAGTAGTTTCAATGTCCTGAGACACAGGGCTTACAAGTTCATAAAACACTGTTGGGACAAGGTGTAGCCAGATTGTTTTGCTCTAGTTTGCAGAAATATACCAGGCTAAGAACTTCTAAACCAGACTGAAACATGATGTAGACATACCTGAGGGAACATTGTCCTTCACTCTGTATAAAATCCTATACTATTCTTTACTGGTTAGAGAAGCCAGTATAATGTACCCTTTATAATGCAAGTAACAGTATACTGGCCAGGTGCATACGTGTACTGATAGGGTGCATATATGTATGTGCACATGTAGCCACATGTACAAGTAACATGTTTGTGCAGGAAGGAGTGCATACACCCATATGAATGCACCTGTGCTTGATATGACCTCACATTTATATATAGCAATGGCATCTAGAAAATGTAATTTCTATGTGTGAAAGATGGACATTGTTTCTAGTTTTTCAAAAAGTTTATTGAAGTGGTCCCTACCTGCAGTCCACACAAACAGCTAACCATCTGCTATGGGGCTAGACATGGAGGCTGAGAACCGAGATAAAGACCAGTGCTGAAGAAGAGGCAGGATGAACAAACTACTCAGTCTCACCTTTATTAAAATACACATGAAACTGAAGAATCACATCATAAATCAGTGCTCAGATAGAACATTCTACAAGTTGTGCAGGTAACGCTGTAGCTGACATGTCCTACTCATCATACATTTGATAAAGTAAATAACATCATCCTTAGTGGCTATCTCCTATACAGTCAGGATCACACCAATGTGATCTGACCCTGTGTTAGGGGCCCTGTTTAGATATGACCTTATTACTAATTGCAAATATAAATCTTATACCAAGAATTGTGCAGATTTGTAGGGCTGGATTTGGCTACATCTATCTAAAGTTCAGAAGTTCACTTTTACAAAACTAGTAAAATGGAATTTCTCCCTATTCATATGTGACTCTGCAAAACTGGTTACTGTCTAAATCGCTACTGGGACAGACAGGAAGATGGGAAAGAAATAACAGAAATGCTTAGATGGCAACCTTGCTCTATGTGGAACCTGACATTTCCCCCCTTGTCTCTTTTCTTTGAGAAAAATGTTTTACCACTTTTTCAGACTTGCTTCACTTTTCTCCTCTACAGAATCTGCCTGCAAGTCTGAGATACAGTGTAGCTCTGGGAGATTAGTATGGTTTCTCAGCCATTTGCAGGGAATCTGTACTTTTAGCATGTAAAGCCCAGTGGACTAGCACAAGGCTAACTAAAGTGGGATGGAACATGCAGATTCTTCATCTGGCCACATGGATTTTCTTTAGCTACTTCCATTTCCTCTAACCTTCCCAAAACATGCTAGTTGACTGGTTACTGCAAAGCATTCATCTTGCTGTCTCTATAATCTCCCTCTCTCTCTTTCTGTCTGTCTGTCTATGTATCTGTATCTTGCCTTGGTGCTCCTGTTGTGGATGGACAGGGTCCTGATTGAAACAATTCACATACCTTGTTTACAAATGGTTATATATGTCAGCCTGACTCTTAACATATCAAATAATAATTCAGTACAATCTCTGACATATTTACTTGTTATTTCAAGATAGCTTAACAACACCCCTAGTCTCTACAGAAAATGTAACAGATTTTTTTTTAATTTCAGTTTAAACGGCGTGTCCAGGAATCTACACAAGTGCTGCGGGAACTTGAGATCTCTCTCAGAACAAATCACATTGGGTGAGTGTGATGAAGTTTGCAGTCAGGCATTCAATATAGTTCAAACACAAATAAAAATGTCTTTCCAGCTGTAAATGAAATATTTATTGAATTGCATTATGTACTAGTTCTTAAGGATATTTAATAAATGTTGCACTGAGAATTGAACTGAAATGCACATTTTTCATGTTTTTTTAAGCAATCAGTTAAGACATAGGAAAACATACATTAACAGACATGAAAACAAACCATGTTATCATTTTTTTCCATTTATATAGATTATATGTCACATACCTTTTCTTTTTTTTTTTGTAAATATCACCAGTCCAACATTACATAAATAGTTAAATTCCTGCCTTCCCTTAAACCTCACTCCTCATGAACATTATTCTGTGTGCACTATTTCCAAATTTTGCATTTATTTGTATGTAATTTACTCCTTCCCTTTTCTAAATATCTATTTTCTAGTTCTCTTATCTTTTTTCTCATATTCAGTACTTCAAATGCAGTTGGTTTAGACTTTAATTTCCATTTTCTAGAATTTGTTTTTTGGCACCCAACAGAATTAAACTCATTAAGGCCTTGCTATGTTTAATCAGTTCAGATCTTTGTCCCAGCTCAAAAACACATCCTTAGTTAACAGCCATTTGCTTATCTAATATTTCTGACAGTGTACTCTGTAGGTAATTTGTAAAATCTGACAACTCAATACAGTCCCAAAACATATCTTCTCAGCTATCTCTTTCTTCTCCATCACACCTCCAGCATTTGTTATCTACTTGAATGAAAATTCTATGAAGTCTTAAGGAAAATACGAACAGTCATACAGAATATTATATTCATAAAGAAGCAGAAAGTATTCTAAGAACTAAGCCAACATTGGAATGGATAAATAAGATTCTGCCAATAGGGATAACTGCATTTAGGGGTTCAGGGAATAGACAAAAGTGACTGGAATTTACTGGAAAAATGACAAAGGAGCCAAGGTATTGGGAGCAAATAAATAGAGAGGGAAGGGTAATGGAGTGAGATGAGTCCAAGAAGATATTTGGACTACAGGCCAGAGACTGCCTTCCCTAGCAGGGTTTGATATCCGAGTATAGGCAAAGAGAAGGGGTTAGGGAAATCTTAAGTAAAAGAACTCCTCTGGCAGGGGCATTAATCAAATTTAGAACAGAAACTGCTGTTAGGAAGGAATATTTAGTAGGGCATGTCAAATATTGTATGACAACTATAAGACTCTATCAGAGAAGGTTAGAAAAATTGGGAAGAGAGAGACTGTAAAAGCATTTTGCAAGAGAACAATTAAAGGACATATGTATGGCTCCCAAATATTTATTTATTTTATTTTACATTTGTTTACTGGGAAAGTCCGACTGGGTTAAGATCCATTTTCAGTGGAGGCCCAGAGAGAAAAGCTCCACATATAGAGAGTGTACAAAACTTATACAAGAAATTATACAAAAATTATACACGACATACAGTATGCCAGAAATTACATTCTATGCTGTTATGGCTGATATTTGTATTATACAATCATCTGATATAATTCCTTATTGTATTGTAGACATTGTAGTTTCTCAAAGTAAGCTGAGGAAGGATTTGTAGGAGCAGAAATTGGATAGAAAAGGATGAAGTTAGAGATTATCTAGGCATGTGAGAGAGCATTGATTATGAGGTGGTCAGTGAAGAAAAAAAATTATGACCAGAAACTACTAAAACTAGTTAGCCTGGAGAAGTACAGGAGCAAAGCCAAGTGTCATTAAGATAATTTTTAAGAATCTTTTTGAATTGGTTGGTATTTGTGTTGGTTCTGATGCTGTGAGGTAGTACATTCTACCTTGTTTCTACATGATGAGAAAATAGGGAGTCTCTATCATATTAGTGGATTTGGACATTTGTAGTAGAGATGTATTTGTTGACCAAAGACTTTGATTTGTGGTATGGGGCTGGAGAACATTTCGAAGGGCAGGGTTTTTTTTCAGATTGATATAATAGTTTGTGTGCTAAGGTTGATTGGTTATATGATAGACGTTGTGGGAGTTCTAACAAGGAGAACTTTTTAAGAAGTGACAGTGCTGGGTATGATGTGGGCAGTCATATGCAAATTTAGCTGTTTTATTGCAGCATGTTTCAAGTTTAATTAAATCTGTCTTTTTAATGTTGGTGAGAATTGGGGAAGCATACAGAAGTGTTAATAGAAGAATATGCAGCATGAGCTTTATGATCTTTGCTTGGAAGTGTCTGCATAGGTATTGCTATAACCCAAGCAGACTTCACAGCTTGTTTTCTTGTTGTGAATTAATGGTTATTTGAAAGTTAGGTGTTGATGGTAACTAACCCCATGATATGTGTAATAGTATTAAATTTTCAAAAGGAGTCTTGTAGTTTAAGCCATGGAATCTGGATCTGTAAAGACTCTCCTAATATACATAGTCAGCAATTGTGTTTAGAACTGCTGTGTCCTGTTACAAGGTCACTGCATCATTTTCTGTCATATCCAGATTGTCTCTAACTTTTATCAAACTATGCAAAGTGAATTTTAAGGCAACTTGAAATAGTCGCTCATCTTCATCTCTTCCAAAGCTTTATGGAAAAGAATGAAGAAGAGGCCATTGTGGAAGGTAAAGGTGATTACAGCATATGAAAAACTCATTAATTTTTTAAATGTTATTTTTCCATTAAAGATTCAGATCACAGCATATCAATTTCTTGGCATTTTGTACCTAATTTCCATCAGGAAAGAGAAAATAATTCCCACCTAGACATTAAAGTTTTCTACCTCAACATAAAAAGACGTTTATTAAAATCATAAGTAAATACATTTTAAAATGTTGCAAAATCTGACTTCCTAACTCTGTTATAATGTGTTACTAAGTGTAATGAGAAATTAGGGTGCTGCTCTTGTAAGGTTTTTAGTTACTGAGCTCTACACACAAACATGCAGAAGTGCCTACACATTTCATGCATAGTAATGCCACAGCTAAGAACCGTTATTACAACTACAACACAACAAAAATTGTTGGTTTAGATGGTTTATATGCTCTGTTGATCATTTTGCTCATATTTATGTACTTATGTACTTCCTACTATCCCTGCACATTAATGTAAAGGTGTAAAAGTACAGGACTGCAGTCATCTCCCCCAGCACACACATATGAGCACACACACACACACACACACACACACACACACACACACACACACACACACACACACACACACACACACACACAAATACATACAATTAAGGAAGAAAGTACAAAAACATATCCATTTACCCCTTGTTATGTCACACTCAGAACTTGTTATGGTGTAAATGAATGCAGATGCCACACAGTGGCCTGTGACCACAGTAAAGTGCTACACTGTAAACAAATGGACCTTAGCAAGGACCACTGATGTCTGGTACCAGATGTCAGTGGAGAAAGAAAGAGCAGTTAGATGGCTTAATGCATCAAAATGCAGGGTTTCTACACAGACCAAACAACTCCATTTGAAGTAAGGTTTTCAGAGAAGAAATTGAAAATGAAATATCTGGCTGGTACGGCAAGATCACTGCCCAGTATCTGAACCCCAAAATGTGCCAAACCACATAGCATCCAGTGTAACTAGCAGTCATATTAAAAATGGGGAGGGGCTCCATCTAGTTAAGAAAGTGACATCTTTTGCTTTCTGCAGTACTCTCAGGTTTCCGATATCATGTAGTACGCTACCTAATTAGATGTCTCGTTGCCATTTATACACTTGCTTCACTGAGGGTATAGCTCCCCTGTATAGCACACACACTGTGCGTGTTCCACTCACTCTCTCTCATTTTCTGAATCTGACATCAATCTAACAGTTAACAGAATGAATTTGGTTGGATTCTGATTGCCTACACAATGTTCCATTTCTCAAGAAATGTTGCAGGTTTTGGTTTTAGTGTTACTTACAGCCGCCTGTCTGTTCTAAAGTTTGTTTTGTTGTCTTTGCACAGCTGGGTAAAAGAATTTCTGAATGAAGAGAACAGAGGGCTCGACGTTCTGGTCGATTACCTTTCATTTGCACAATGCTCTGTCACGTAAGTAAAAGCCTTAAATTATCAACCTTCCTTTGAAAGTATCTCCCAAGGATTAATTTATATGTGAGAAATATTTTCCCCAATCTACTTGGCTGATGTGTTTAATAATTTATATTCTACTGATCCTCATGGCTGTTATAAATTAAACATGCTTAGTCCTTCACTTAGTGTTATAGAAATATATAGACTGCATAATGTGTGAGACCAGTCCTGATAACGGAGTCACAGATACAAATGATGTGTTAAAGTGGATATAAGGAAATATGCATTAAGCTGCCACTTTTGAGACAAGTTTCTCAACATAGTAGACAAAAACCTTTTCAAATGTTATTTCTGCTGTTGCTAAGAATCACTAAAATAGTGATTATTTGATTTATTCATCCCTTCTTTTTTAGTAAAAGCACATGGTAAGAATTAGTCACCTCTTAATGAAGAAACTAATATATCACAACAGGAAATTTCTGCTGGCTTCATCTACAAGTTCATCTTGAAAATAAATAAGTTTGTATGACTTCTTTGTGTTATGTTTGTTGATTTTTGACTTGATTAGTTATGATGACAATGATATGTACTTATCATGATAGATCTGTAAAAAGTAGGTGCATCCTCTGTAGTAAACAGGACTGCCCATACAAGCATTACAGTAATTTGGCAGCTAAAACCTTCCCAAGTTGCTAGGGAGTTTGCCCTTCCTATCATCCATCCTTCATGCAGGTCTCTCTGGATCTTCAGTTACAGCAATGCATAGGTAAGAGAAGAAAACAAAAGGAAGGAATGCTACTCCAAAATGAGATACACCAAAGGTGGGTGGGTGGGAGAGCAGAGGGAAATACGTTATACAGGATGGGCCTTCTTCTTATGACTCATCACTATGTCATTAAAATATGTACTTAGCTTTTGTATCGGGTCTATATTATATTCTCGAAAGCCGACAATGTTGAATCTGACATTGTCGACACGAGAATATCGAACGCTCAAAATCTCGAGCGTGTAAGCGGAAATCTCCGTAATGGAGATTTCCGTTTACTGCAATGTAGTGCGGTCTTGGAGTTCGTATATTTAAGTACCGCGGGGTATGGGGGGGCACAGCCTCCCACATGGTGGGTTCAGGGGAGCTTGCCCCCTGCTTAAACCCATTAGGGTACTTATTTCTTTTTTTTTTTTGTCTTTTTATAAGGTCGATGTTTGAAGTCATCGACCATATGTTGTTCGATGTTATCAAATGTCAATCGTATAATATAGACCCTTTGTATCAGGCACAATGACAGAGATGGAAGACAATCCTCTTATGTGGTTATTCTTAATGAAATGTACTACAGGTAAAGGTAATCCCAAATGAAAACCAAGAAGTAAGTATCATGTTCAGAATTTGTGCTTTACAAAGGTGTTAAAGGAGGACCCTGTTGCGGCTGTGCAAAGTTAATCCAAGAGTTTCTTATAGGAAAATGTATACCATGTTTAAATCATTGAATTTAATGTAACAGCTATTAACACAGACAGGATGAGCTTGGAGACTTTTTTGGTAAAGTTTTACTTTGCAAAGGAAACAGATAGTTGATCATCTTTGTGGAAAGCTTTAATTCTTTACCTGTAGAACCTAAGTTGTCTATGGAAATCAGTGCAGTGATGAAAATATTCCCCTCTTCTGGAATAATATATAAAGAAAACAGGCAGGGTTATGGGCTGGTGTAAAATGGTCTGTTTAGCAACCACTGGCATAATGGAAGAATTTGTTCTAAGTATCATCTTGTTTTTCTGAAAACGATAAGTAAGGAGGTTTGTATGGAGCCCGCAGCTCAGAAATTCTGCTAGTGGAAGTAATGAGCACTAGAAACAGAGTCTTCTGAAGCAAATAGTTCAATGCTACAGTTAGTAGCAGCAGTTTCAGCAGGGGGGAAAGGTACGCCTTTTAGCACAATTCCATAGCAGAACAGTGTAGTGAATGGGGAACCTAATGTGGAAAGTGTCATGTAGGAAGACTTTGTAAAGTTTAAGGGAAGCAAGAGAAGAAAAGTCTTTCCTCACAGGAAAAGAGTTTGCAGCCAAGTTGAATTTGAATGAGAAATAAGTTAAACCAGAATCAAATATTTTACATAGATGATCAAGCGTAGAAGAGATAGAGTCTGAATCCAATCCTTTGCTGATGGACAAATAGAAAAAATGGGTCGCCTTATCTTATTGGTCTTCTGAGAGGAAGGTCTTGAAGAAGATGAAATGCTACACAGTCTGAATATGTCAGATTGTTGGCTAACATTGGAATTTGAGAAGCCACACTATCAGCTTTAGAAATATATATTATAGGTGAGACAGCAACATCTTGAAAGGATGCAGACGCAAATGTGTCACCAGTAAGTAAAGCTGGAGCAGCAGAAAACACATCTGATGGGTGAAAAAAAGCTATGAGGATAGCTTTAGCACTGAGACGTTTAGTTTTCAGAGATGAAAAACACGATGATTTGTTAGATGAATAATGCTGTGATTATTTAAGTGTTTAATTAAAAAATTATTTTAACGTTTGTGCACCTGGTGACTGTTTCCTTCCTCCAGTGTTGATTGGATTTTTTTGTAGTTTTCACAATGAACTTCATCATTAAAGAAACGTGAAAAAAACTGCAGAGAACACCAGGAGGCCATTTGTCTGCAAGATCATCTTGGATCTGAACCACAGCTGAGAAATGAATGTCTGTTGTTTATTGGAGATGAAAAGAAGTGTCTTCTAGTTTCCCTCATAGACAGAAAGTTTTGCAGATTACTGAGACTCTCAAAAGATCATTCATGAGGCATTAGTAGCCAGTGGGTAAGCCCGCCCATTATGGAATGATCTTCTCTGGAAATGTGTCTGCCAGTGGATAACCAAGTGTCAGGCCCTCAAAGCCTCCCAATAAAATTTGTAAGACTGTGACCCTCACTATGTGTTCACATACCAGGTAATTACAATGCTGGATAAATACATTGCAAAGATTCTGTGAGGAAGTCTTGAGTGGCCACCACAATGAGAAGTATCATTCTCATCTCCAAAATGTTTATGTGGAGATGATACTGCTAAGATGACTAGGCACCCTGAACCACCTGCCATTGTAGTGCCCACCACCCTAGTGAAGACACTTCCAACATGACCGCTGTCTGACGAGTCTGCAACTAGAAGGGATTCCATGCAACTAAAATGATGGTATTCCTCGATCACTATAGTTGGGGTCTGCAGAAATTGGATATCATGATCAGACAGAACAAGGAGTTGAGATTCTAGAACCACATGAAATGTGGTACCAGTTCTTTAGCACTCTAATGTGGAGTCTGGAAAAGGGTACCTTAATGATCACTGCTGACATAAGGTTAATGCATTGAAGCAATGATTAGTAATTTAGAGTTACCCATCTCTTGCAGACAAGGTTTCCTGTCATGGGACAAGGCAGCCAAGCAAAGGATGGTGTTTAGAGTACAGCCAGTGACAAGCAGGTTTTGAGATGGAACCTCATGTGACTTTGCAAAGTTCACTGTTATCTGAAATGACCTGAGCATATACCCCCAGTCCTGCAGCAGATCATTCATGAATGGAGAAATGTGCAGCCAGTCATCTAGATGAGGGATGAGCTTGGCAATCTGCAGTCTGTACTCACCTGCTACTAGAAATATAAATTTGCTGAACACCCTAGAGGCAGAGGTGTGACCAAAAGTTAAATCCTGGAACCTGCAGTAACTGGCTCTGACCCATAGACATAACTACCACTTGGGCTGCTTGGCCATCTTGATGTGATGATAGACACCTAAGAGGTCCAAACAACAGATGCACTCTTCTTCTGACACACAGGGAAGGACTGGCTGCACTGACACCACGCACACATTTCTTATGGAACAAAGGAATGTAGGGCAATGAGAGTCAGCAGTGACCTATTATCTTTTTGTTTTCTTTCGCATAAAAAAAAAATGGAAAAATATCCTAAGTCTCTGTGGTGGGTAGGACTTCATCCTTGACATTTGCTTGTGACAGAGTGGCATGTCTAGCAAAGGTAGGGAGGATGATGAGGGGCACTGAGGGGAAGGGAGTGTGGTCTGAATACTACTTCCTTCGTGCGAGTGTAGTGTAGGTACTTTTTCTCTTATCCACTTGTCCTTGGATGTAAGCATTACTCCTGATTACCTCCAGACTGGGGCAGTCAGGCATTTCATCAGAACTGCTGCTGCCTGTCAGTGTGCAGTTCATGGTCTTTCCAGAGAATGCAGAGGAGCCTAACTTTCTGGGAGTGACCTTGCTGGAAATTCACTTAGGGGATTGCTTCTTTCCAGAAATGTAACGTTGGTGTTTCTGCTGCTGTGAGTCAGGTCAGTACCATGTCCAGTGCTGGCTTGTCTTTACTGAGATAACTGAAGACTGTAGCAGGTGGTATTTTTTAACAGGTATTGTTGTACTTTCTTTCCAAACTAAAGTGAATCTGAAAAAAGGAGGTCTAAAATGTCATTTCAAGTCTAGGTAAAGTCTGTCATATGGAGCAAGAAATGCCAGCATAGACCATTGCTGGGTTCTGTAGCTTATGCAGCCCCCTCTGCCATGTTGTACAACTAAGGACAAAGAGTCTGCTCATATAGGAAGATGAAGATTGAGCCAGTTGTTTTGAGCTTCGGTGGCCTATCTGGCAAACCCTGTAGTGTCTGTTGAATTTCATCAAGTAAATCCCACTGGAAATGTACCTGACAAGCTGCATAATTTTCTTCCCGAAAGGATAACATGTCAGATGCAAAAAAACATGTTTCCTAAACTTGCTACTGTATGTGCTCCTTGCTTAGAGGATAGAAAGCTTGGCTCTGGAGTTCTGGAGACTTCTTTACAGCTGTTGCAGATGTCATGGTGTCTGATTTGGGAGTCTTTGCCCACACACAGTACTCCATGGGATAGAAGAATACATAGTCAGTCTTCTTTAGAATGGGAGGTAGACTATCCAGGTAGTCCCAAGCCATCCATAAGGAGCCTTTAATGATGCCCACTAAAGCAGGAACCACCCAAGGTGGCTGTTGAGTGAATATGCAGGCCTTCTTCTCCCTACAAAGGTTGAAAGTTATGGGATCAGCTAGCCAACCCCACCTGCTGTTGCATCAGCTGCAAGTATTCTCCTTGTCAGACTGAGAGGGTAAAGAATTAGCCTCTTGCTTGTCATCCAGATCTTATACCAGACAGTATGCAGGGGACTCGGTATGTTTGATCTTTGCACGGGAAGTCTTGGGTTTCATGAAAGAGTCAGCTGCAAGTCTGAAAGATGTAACACTTGTTTTGTGGAAGAGCTGGATGGGAAGGACTGCAGAAGACCAGAGGAGCCTCTATCCACTACATAATATGCACTGTGGGTCCGAATGACACAGTACTGGGGAAGAAGAAAATGTCCTGGCCTCTGACATCACCTGTGTCAATGCTTTAAAAGCTGGTGTTGAGGTTAGTGCCTGGAAAATAGGCCAAAACTGAATACCAATGCCAGAATTTTTTTCTTGGAGCAGACATTGAAAACTTTAACACTAACACTGACACCAGGTACCCTGATAACAGAACTAAAGCAAAGAAAAGCAATGCTATAATGGTCTGGCATTGCCAGGCCTACCTATGACAAAACTAGTTCCTGTGGCATTATGTGCACTGGCGGTACTGATGTCAGTTAAAGTGAAGCTGGAGGCTACATCAGCACCAAAATGGATGCCTGGGCAAAAGATATTCACAAATGATGACTGACACCAGACAAAATAACTGAGGAATCAGACCTGGTAGTATGAGCATCAGGGAAGCCCACACTGGCAAAAAGGCCCTCTGGCCAACTAACTATGCCCAGGAACTGAAGGTACAAGGGAATGAGTTTTAGAGTACCTGCACTGTGACCTATTAGGAGCCTATGTAATTTGCCCTAGAATATGGAAGGCAAAAACTGGAGAGTGGTCTGACCTTGCAGTAACCAAGTGGAGATCCCAGCACTGCGTTTGGGTCCTAGCAGCTTCAACAGATATAGAATCTGCAATTCAATAGTCATTTTTTTATCAACTAAGTAGAACTTACCTCCTTTACAAACATTTTAGGCATGGAAGAATCTGTCAAAGTAGTACCTGAAAAAATGTAGAGGGACTCTGTTGGCTTTGTCTTGATTGCTGGGTATGGGAAATTCTTATGTGGAACTGGAAGCCTGCTGTAATAAATAACCTTTCAGATTCTGTTATGATGGGTGACCTGATTAAAACCTTAACACAACACACACTTACCCAAACAATACGTACAAAGAGTTTGCCTATCAGCCAGCAGAATAGTCCTACCATGAGCAGACGTATCACGGACACTGATTTTCCATTTTTCCAGGAAAGTTATGGGCAAACCACAGATGTTGTCACTCTGAGTAGTTGAAGAATGTGGGCTTTTCATGGAACTAGGTATTTTAGGTCAGAGCACTTCTTTATCACAATGTGTATTTCTTTTCATACACACTGCTTATAATACTTTTCATACACACTGCTTATAATACTGTCAGCTTGCTTTATTGATTTTCAGTACATAGAATCTGTTTTAAATTTGCAGATATACTAGAAAATTATAATGAAATTATGGTAATGCTTGGAAATTACACTTAAAATCACAGATGCAAGTCCTGGATATCATCTCTAAAAACTGATTTTCATTTTTTGCAAAATAATAAACTGGTGGCCCTGACACTTATGAAAGGTAGGTTAAGAGTGATAAGTAATGAGAAGTAGGCTTAGCCCCAATGTCACAAAGACAGAAATAAGGTTTTTAAAAGAGAAAAATACAAACTTGTGAACCATGTTATAAAAAGTAGAGAAGACTATTTGAAAAATATTACGCATACGCGCGCACACACACACACACACACACACACACACACACACACACACACACACACACGATGTAAAACATAACTTACATCAAAGGCAACCCATGTCCGTTTTGCTCCAAAGATCCAACTGTTCACAAAGCTCAGGAAAGATCTCGAGAGAGGTGTGTGTGTCTGTGTGTGTGTGTGTGTGTGTGTGTGTGTGTGTGTGTGTGTGTGTGTGTGTGTGTGTGTGTGTGTGTGTGTGTGTGAGTGTGTGTGTGCACTTGTGCAAACCTCAGCATTAGCATTTAAAAAAATTCAGTCCTAGCTAAAGACTGAGCCCCAGAAACTTTAGTGTCAGCACATATTAGCCAAGAAGGCCCCAGGAACATCTGTGCATGCATGTTATGTGGGAGGTTTGTGTTTCCTGAATTTACAGAGCAGGCTTGCAAGTATGGGACAACAAAAGAGGTCCCACAGACTTCAGCACATGCCAGATAGAAGATTTTACAGGTAATGAACATCACTACACTGAGCAGATTTGATTTTTTTCATTAAGCAGGCATGTATGGTTGTTTTTCCTCCTGAAACAGTGCATGCATGTTACGCTGAAGATTTTCAGCTTCAGGACAGCCAAAGAAACACCAGAGACCTCAGCACACACCCCATGGGACATTACTCAGCAGAGTTAAGTGTTTTTTTTCCTGAAGCAGTGCATGTATAGGACGTCAGAGATTTGTTTTCCTGAAGTCAGAGATAACCAGTATAAGAGTGAGTGCACAAGATATATACTGAACTGTGTGTGTGTGTCTACGAAATGCCCCAGTTAGGGACACAGTCTAGTTAAGTGACTTTTCTGAGGGTCAAACCCTGAACCTTAGCCATAGGGAGGCAAGAACTGTAATCCCCCACACCACCTAACAAGTCTCCTTTATTTTTAGTAAGTTGCTTGCTTTTAATAGCTGGTGATCATAGTCTATTAGTTTCACATTTAGAATTTTATAGTTTTCTAGTCCATAGTGAGTATGTAAGTGGTATAACAAGTAGCATGCTTGAGACTGGTGCAGAAGGCTTGAGGTTCTTTTCCCACACTAGCTAAATCAGTTCTTGGCACTGTAGTACAGCATAAGGTGTGTTGTCCTTCAGATGAAATATTAAACCAAGGTCCTATCTGCTTCATTTGGTGATAGCTCAGGTCATAGCTTTCAACCAATCAGGAGACAATGAGGGACACTTTTCTAAAATATTACTGCTATAGGTTCACAGGTAGGTACTAGGCTATCTGCTGAAGGCATTTATAAGGCTAGTCAGAATGTGTTGGCTTTCACTGCCCCTTTACATTAGATCCCTGTGCCTCTGTCCAGAAGAGCCACTGAAGTGATCACAGGGGTAAACTTTCTGTTTCCCATCCACTCGTCAAGGTTTCTCTTGAAGAGTGTTAGTGAGGAGATCTGCCTAATGTACACTGGAATCTTGTTGCAAAGCATGGGAAGTCTCTGGGACAGGAATCTATCCCTCCAGCACGTCTTATTTATTGTTGTGGTGAGGTTTAGATCCCTAGAGCGTGTGGCTCGAGGTGATATAGTTTTCTTTAGGTGGAGCATGTCCATCAATTCTGGTTTGGACATGGCCTTGTATGTCAGGCAGAGATCACCTTTGAGCAGGTGGTATGCAACTGAGTACAGCTGGAGTTTCTTCAGTCGAGCTGTATAGGGCATCTGCTAGGGCATCTATTAACTTGAGACATTGGCAGAAGACGAGAACATGAATTAATAATACATTTTGTGATGTAAAAGCAGTCCATAACTCTAGTACTTATTTATTAAGTGTAATTCACCACCTTCTCTCCAAAATGCACCAGGTTTAGGAGGGATTAAGAGGAACAGAGCTAAAATTTGAATCAAAATCAAGAACAGTTGAGAGGTATGCTCAGGTGAATGTAAAAGATCCCACGACACCTATCAAAAAGAGTAGGGGTTCTTTACTGATAATCATAACTTCTATGCATGCTTTACATAGTATGTATTACTTACATTACTTACAGTGTATGCATTATTTATAATTATTGACAAATTTATACAGTACAAAACAATTTCATATTATTAAACACTTTTCCCACCCTTTTCTCCAAAGACAGACAAGTATTTTCTTTAAAATTTTGAGTCTGTCCATCCTTAAATTCCATAGAATGAAAAATAATTTTATCAATTTTTTCAAGTTATTTTCATTTTTGTGTTACCATAATATCCATATTCAAACATATTCATATTTAAATGTTCAACCTTTTCAGGTTCTTCAACATTTTGTTTTACATATTTCTTCCCATAACTTCTTTACGCTAGAACATTTCAAAAACACATGCTCTATTGTTTCAAGTTCCCCACAATTAATGCAAATTATTTCTTGCTTTCTTTTATAACACATGTTAGCTTTAACAGGTAGTTTACCTATTGATAATCTCCACAAAAAGACTTTCTATTCATATATTTTCTTACACCACATAAATCTCATTTTATAGCATTCTTTTCTCCATCTCTAAGTGTTTCCAAAGAAAAATAAAATAATATCCTTTCATACCATTCAAATATTATTCTTTCCTATTTTTTCAACAATGTTTAATTTCAGTTTCCATAAAAGGACTTGCCCCGGGATTCATAAAGCTTGCGCCAGGTGCAGGCGTAGCGTCAGCATTCTAACACCAAATATGGCTGCCGAACGATCCAGGTACGAGCTGTTCCCATGCGCATTACCTGTATATGCTACGCCCACACAACTCCCGGGCCCTGTATGCTAATTACCCTATGTGCAGCAGTGTAGCATGCAAATGAAGGTATGTAGTGATCCAGGAAGTGGTGCAGGCATAGTGTAAGCATGCAGTAATGTAAACCGTAGAAAATGGTTTACATTTTTGCAAACATAAAATCGGAGCCATGACAGCTGACCAAACACATGTATTATATTGTTAATATATGTCAATGGCGAAATACATAGCCATTGGCATAAAAAAATGTACAAAATATAAAATAAACATTTAATATATTTAGTTGCACTATTGCGACGTGGAAGCGCAGGGCAGTGGCACGCAAAGAGAATCGCAAGGAAAATATAAAAATATAGAATAAAACTGAAATGTAACACATATCATGATTTCCCCATAATAGTCTATGGAAAGCATGCTACACCATACTCATGGCGCAAGGGTTGCTAAGGGGTTGTGACAGTGTTATATGTGATAGCTAGGAATTAGTAGGCAATGCCATGCAAATGAGAGGAGTAATAATGAATCACAGTTTCCCTGCTGGTGTAAAGATGCACCTTACAGTGTATCGTTATACCACCGAGGTGTGCCCTTGAGATAAAGATGACATCAAGAGAGGGGTGTGTCGCCATTGCTGTAAGCACATTGGAGCATTGCTAAACCGGTTTGCCCTTAGCTAGGCAAAGCTGCAGGATAGGAGTGTGTTGAACTGGCCAGAGCTTTGCTTAACTGAGAGTATACAAGTTAACTGAGTATGCATGTGAACGGAGATGAAAACGCACATAAACATGGTGCACAGCAACAGTTATCACACCCCACAAAGGGGGAGGCACCATTGATAATGGGAAATAGTGCACTACTACCCTGCTGAGTCTGGTCTGTAAGGCCATGAACCGTGATCAACGTATTTGAAGTACTCAGTACAGATGTAGATGACAGTAAGGTTGATTCACACATCATATCATGACCTTGCCAGTTCTTAGGACACCATCACCCATACTGTGTTCCAGCTACACTCAGTAAACTAGGTGTATATTCGTAATTCACAGGAGTGGTTGGCAACTGGACTGCTGGCAGAACCAACACTACAGAAGGTGTCTGATAATACACGCACATCAAACAAGTGCCAGCCACAGTAATACAGGGTTCATTCCTGGTACTCCCCCTCTTTGTTATCTATACCACACAGACTAACACAGCAGGCATCTGCCTATTGATGTTTGCAAATGACTATGAACTAGGAACAATAGTTGACTCAATGTGTGCTGTGTTCAACATACAGAAAGGCCTTAGTGTGTCAGATGTGTGGTGTGTGACGTATGGCCACAATCTGACAGCTAAGTATTGCATTGTCATCCCCATGTTAAAAACCCTGTACCCATGAACTACCACCTAGGCAGCGGTCAACATAATGGCAACTGTGTGGGTATGGGATGCAGCTGGACAGTAGTCTTTCCTTTGATATGTACTTCATCACATGAGTCAGGTAGTTGTATGTGGCACCCCTAATCATGACAGGGTGCCATCCATGAATATAGAGATAATTGTTCAGCCATACTCAACACTCATGTGACCCATAATAGATCACATATTTCCTTTAAGGGTTATTGCCCATGTGTAGATGGCCTACACTGCCCTTCCCAATCCCTAGCTCCACTATGTAGCATACAGCCTACCCTGAATAAAGCCATATCCAACCCAGAGATGTTGGACATGCTACACTTAACACATCATGATCCCAAATAAACACATATTTCATGGACATCCACCTTTCTAGTACAAGGATCACAACATGCCTGACAGATCTCTGTCCCATACACTTAACATACTCTTGCCTTACTATGCATCACTGTCCTGCGAAGCTGCACATCGCCCCTCTCTGTAACATGGTGTGATGACCGCATGTCAAATATATCAGTAACTGTGTGGATCAGTTCTGTGACACTGCTTGAACTGGATACTGAAACTTACCTGTCTGTTGCCTTCAGCTAGGTAACCTGTCTGCCTAGGCTCATAAATGCCCCAGGGCATATAGCCTACTAGTTCACTATGACCATACATGCTATAGTTGATATCTAACCTTGCAAATACCATCAGGCTAGCTATTGTCCCATATGTTTCACATGTACAACACAGGCAATACATGGCAGGATGCTACACAGCTGTACAGTGCCATGTAGATGTATATGCAAAACATATACATGTAAAACATTTTGTGAGAAAGTCTGCAGGGTCACAGGTCATGTCCCTAAAGGCTATGTATGACTATATATGTGACATATACACAGCATTAAGGTCAATTACATTAATGTGAACACATCCAGGCATGTGCTGATAGGTAAAGACACCAGTACAGGCAAACAGACATGCCCATGTCAAGACAACATCCACATGGAGTATGAGCAATGCCATCACATGATACACACATATATGGCGATAACATTACATCACCAGTAAGTGTCAATGTGTGTGACTTAAACATGTCAGTGGTGTTAGTGTCATGTAGATTTGCAAAGACTTATTTGTAATCTTAATAAATGTGATACACATGTATGTTCAGCTGTACTTCTGTACTTCTCTGTGAGTTACGGTGACCTGTCTCTATCATTACATCTTCCAGGTATTCCGCGTAGCAGGCTGCCAGCGTACAACTGCTTGGAGGATGAGGTCCTCATCCCATACCTCCTCGACAACCATTCAACACTCTTCAGCCATGTGCCTCAAGATGCACAGCAGTGGGATGCCCTGTGGGAGGAACTCCAAAGGAGGATAAATGATGTTGGTGGTCACAATCGCACCTATCAGCAAGTGCGCCAACACTGCACCGACCTCATAAGATGGGCAAAACAGCATGCTAATGCAATCGCCAGGGAACAAGGTGCAACAGGTGGGGGGCCACTCACCCAGCCCCCACTCACATGTACCGAGGAGCTACTGGCCAACCAGGGGACACCTGCAGACCTCCATCCACAAGCTTTAGGTGGTGTTGTGGAGGTGGGTGTCTCTCAACCACTGAGCCTGGAGTTGCCTGGTAAGTCAGTACTGCACATATAACACGACTATATTTCACATAGTTACATGTGTTACTGTACAATATGTAATGTAACATCATATGCAAGGCATGTATGCACACATGCCACATACTATAGTCTGCTACTCTATGTATGCACAGATGTGCATACTCCATTGTATAGTGTATTGTACTGGCTTATGTGCTAACATGGACATTGCACCCTGTAGATATCACACAGGTGTGGATAATGATCTTACTGTGGTGACACTCCTGTTTAGGTACCTCTGGCATTTTGCAGCGACAGCAGCCTGTGTCAGGTGAGATTGTTATTATTTACCAGGCTTGATAATGCACAGATCATATTAATTGCATGCTATCTGCCATAACACACGTACAAATAATGTATGGTGATCCGGTTAATAGACACTGGTCAGACCTGCAATGCATCACAGTGGTTACCCATGTGAAACAATTGAAGACTATATGAAACACCTACACTAAACCTTCCAAACTGTCATTGCCAGATGTGTGGACAACTGTGAATACAATGGTGGAGGTGTGTTTCACTGTAGGGACAGGTACTACATATCAGCATTACACGTTGGGAATACAAACTATACTGTACAGAAAGCATATGTGTGCACACACTCTAAATGTGTTGTAGCTAGAGTATGACCGGCTCACAGGATACACCCTGTGGATTATACCCTTTCTATGAATGTCACACAATGTCATGTGCTATCTGACATGTCCATGACATGTAGTGGGCTGACTGCAACACTGCTCAACTATCCTGCAAAACATGATGTCTCACATCCCATACATACCACCCTTTGTCTGCATAACCCTATCCTCAGTGGAGCATATGACATCTATGGGTGTATGTCATATGGGATACCACTACCATGTGAAATAGATGGCCATCACAACCATTGGACAGAACATGTGTACATGGCCATGGAGGATGGCCAGAGACATGAATCAACACACACAGTAGAAGTGATGTACATGTGTGTACACCCTGTAGTACATTGGCTCGACACAATACAACTGTGGCCTTTGTGTAATGGTGATATTGCAGATGTGAAACACTAAACATCATACAGGCCTGTGCACAGCTTGTGTAGGCATAACATGAAACCACCACATAACATGTCTTGAACATCTTAAGTGTGTCACGACATGAAAGCATTCATCTATACAGTATCCAAATACATACATTTTACACATACACATACAACCACATCAGGCCACAAATACAGTACATTCACCTTGCTGGTGTCAGACATCACTGTCATGCCTGCTCCTCATGTGAGTGAGGTACACAGATGGCATGTGGGACATAGAGTACTGCTAAGTTAGCCATGTGTGGGCATAGTTGCCAGGCATCAGTAATATGGTTGCAGATGTGCAGGGGTGTCATCTGTATATCTTTCTGTGACCTGTGTCACACATTCCACATTAGGGTTTAGTGTGTATGCACCTCAGTGGCATGGGTCACATTCCACATTAGATATGTATTGTATGTGAACACAGTCATGGCTTTGAACTGTGTCAGTAACTCACACTGTATAGCAATAGTGAAGCCACATGATGCCCTGCAATGGCTATGCACATCATCTCAATGTGCAGTATGTCACTGCATATTTGTAGGGCAGACAGACAACATTGCGTCAGCTGAAGGCCCATGTTAGTATAACACGTCCCTGCATTGGGACACCATTACCATACTGTAGATTGGAAAGGACACCATTGTGTTACACATGTATGCATGTCATTCAGCATGTCAGCTGAAGACATGTCATACTACATGTGATTGGCAAGGTCATACGCCACACATTAGGCCAGTGTATTGTAAACCTGTGCTGGTCTGTGGCACCATTGCAAAGTGGGGTCAGCCATGTCAAACATGTGTGTACAGCCACATGCACAGTGTCTGTAGATTCAGCTCAGGGGTAGGCGGAATAATGTTGAACAGACATGCACTGCTTTGGGAGAGATATGCAAGCTAGGGCTCAGGCAAATATAGCATTTAGTCGACATACCCTTCTTCCCATGTCCTCACACATAGGGGCAGTGGCCAACACAAAGCATCAGTGGCAGATGTACAAAGGTCAGCGATGGTCTGTTAACATGTGGTGTATGTTGCACACAGCATGGCAGTGCGATGCAATGGGGCATAGTGCATGCATTTTGTTGCAGGTATGGGGCTTAAGCTACTAACACAAATGGTCCAATACAGGTATGTATGCTAACCACCACTATAATTGTGTAAGGTGCATGCCATCTGCTGTAACACATGCATGCTGTTGTGTGCAACTCAGGGATGTATGATAACTACAACTATAACTGTCTAAACTGAATGCCATCTGCCATATCACCTGCATGTTGCATGCTGTTGGGTGCCATAGCATGTGTCTGTGTGTGTCTGTGTGGTATAACTTGTAATGTACAGTTCTTGTCTTACCCTCACAGGCGTTGATGTAGGTGTGTTGCACTCCTGCGGTCCACCTGATGTTAGTGTCCCCACAGACTCTAGCAGTAATGATGAAAGTATGAGTGAGGCAAAGGCAGGGTTGTCAGAGGCTGAATCTGTGCCATTGGTTGCCATTCCACCTGTATCCCTTAATCCTCACACAGTGTTCCCCTGCCTGCACATACCCCATCACCATTGGCCATAGAGGAAGGACAGTTAGCGGGTGGTAGCATGGAACAGGGAAGTGTGGAGACTATGGAAGGTGTGCCTGCACACCATGATCCCAGTCAACTGACTGGTGATGTCCCACACAGGCATGTGCCCAGTACTGCTCGTAGGAGGACCACTGGCCAATATGCCCCTGCGAGACAAAGCACATCAGCTGGAGTCACCAGATGCATGTTTTGGGCTGTAATGGAGGCACAGGCACGTGCTGAATGGCACAACAGAGAAGGTCTGAGGCTTCAGAGGTCTGCTGTCCGTTCATTAACTGACAACATCCAGGCAATTGCAAAATGCTCACCATCATCTTGCAGATGTTTTGGATAGATGATTGGGTAACATGGTGGGAGTCCTTGACCGTGGCATGTCAAATCTCGAGCGTGGAATGTCTGTGCTGGAACATCTGGTGGGAGTGAGGCATCGGACATGTGGACGTAGGTCAGCTACATCACCTGTTGAAGGTCTACGTGAACATGCTACTGCACATGCTCGCTCCCATAGTGGCGGTAGCAGCAGCAGTGCAGGTGGTGCTGTGCCGTCCACACTAGGACACAGCAGGCCACGTGCATGTGATCCTGGGTGGTCCAAACAGGGACACGATTCCAGTGGACATGTGTCAGCAGACAGTACCCAATCTGGACCTCTGCCTGGTAGTACCTGTGCAACCCCTGGCAGGCATAGGTCACGTGGCCATAGCCAGATACCGTGAACTGTGAAACCTGCCTTGTCCAGTTTGCAGCTGTCAATAATACCCCTGTGAAGGCCAGCCACATGCCAGACCTGTGTGCATGCATACACACACACACCAGAAACAAATGTAGGGCACCTCAACACACACACGCATAACATCCACACATGCCCAGTGGTATCACAGGCCCTAACACACACACATGATGTCATCCAATGGTGCAGCCTAGGCCTCTGGTAAACATTATCACCCTGTGCATATGATGATGCCTATGACGCATCCCTGTCATCCACACCATCAGTGCAGGGGCATGCTCATATGGTCTGATGCACAGGGTGAACATAGTAAGTAGACAATTGTAGATTAATATTGTTGAGTAGTGTTGACAGGCAGCAGACATACCATATGTTACAGTTTTAGAATGCATTTTGTACGTTTGACAGTATGTATCATGTGTAACAACACTAACAGCATGTTGATCTTGATGTTCTGCCTTCCTCTTTCAGGTGTAGTTGCATGTGCCAGGGGATGTCAGGGTTTGCGGTTAGTGTCCCATATGTACATGTTGACTACTCACAGGTCTGTATGACAATACCTGCATGCACTTTGTAGCTTCCACATCACAGCTATAATCTCCCATGTTTCAATTATGTTTACTATTCTAATTATCCAAGAGCATGTTAGCTGTGTAGTAAGTTACTGTGTTCAGAGCCGTCACATCCATAGTGGGTGAAATCACAGGTATAGTTACCTGGAGCGGGGAGGAGGTAAAAGAGTGATATAGCGGATGACAAGGGTAAAGGCCAGTGGAAATAGTGGCTTTTCATTGGGAAGCAGTAATACTCACTGCCATGACAGGATGCAAACACAGACACACCCACACACTCAGACACAGTAACACACACTCTGACACACACACACACACACACACACACACACACACACACACACACACAGTTGCCAGTGTTCGGATGAGAACCCCTGCCTATGTGCAAATCATCATTATAGTACTATGCAATTACAAGATGCGCCACAGAGATTACACATGTACATGTAGTTGGAATGGCCTAAGATCGAGGACATTGACAGGGATACTACAGTGCAGTGAGTGTATGTGGGGAGGGGGGTTCATCAGTAGGCTATGTAACAACAAGTCGCACCCCAGGGTGTACATGTTAACAGGAGGTTAGAATGCCCATCTAAGATTGATATCAACAGGGATACTAGATTGCATTGAGTGGATGGGGGAGGGGGCATTAACATTTCACTATGGAAAAATACAGCCTCACTCCAGGGACCGGACAGCCATACACACACACACACACACACACACACACACACACACACACACACACACACACACACACACACACACACACACACACACACACACTGTGGCATTCACAAAGATATACACCTATGTCACACACATACAGACACTTGACATGTGTGAGGTTCAACCACCTGCCTATGCCTTTCTTTCTACACTTCACTCTGTACTGATGTCAACAACAGTGTTCAGGAGAGTGACAAACATGTGGGATGTATTCCCAACCATACATGACATATATGGACACACACACACCCACACCCACACGTGCCGGTACTGTGAATCAAACACCTGCCCATCTCATGATAGGTACTACAGAAGTACAGCACTATCGCATTTGCTACAAAGTGTACAGACTCTTTCCTTTGCCAACTGTGCTGATATATGCACAATATATGCACAGGGGAGGAATTACTGTTACAGGTGTCAAGAGGTTTGCATTCAGTGTCACCCTTACTGCATTTTACATTGTCTGTCTTGCACTTCAATTAACAAAACCAGACCTTTGCAGTTACACAGGTTATTGTAGGAATGGTTGTAACACACCAGTGAGCTGTGCTCATAATCATTCATCTGCAAAGTAGCCCCACCACTTAGTAGTCATGTCCAAACATCTGTCCATACCTCATGTACAGCTTACTGTACTTTGAGCATATCACCATATACAGTTGGCAATGTTGAGGCTGTATTGCAACAGCATGATGTACTAAAACAACAGTCACCTTCAACCATCAGGCACTGCACACGCATGGAATCTAAACAAACATCAAATGTACACATATGCGGTCTACATCACTAAGTGGACTAGCAGGTCAAGAGGATACATTTCACACCTTCCCCACACCATGTGTGAAACATAGCCAAGTATTACACCATAATGGATGTTGTATTCATGTACTGTTAGGACACAACTACCTTCACTGAGTAGCCAAGTGTACATATATGACAACAGTACATATCAGCAAGACACACACAGCAATATTCCATGTCATGCTCCTACAAACTGTTACTTGACAGTGCCATGGTGAAGCCAGGGCACTGTAATGGTCAACAGTGAGCACATCATATTTGCCACACACACCTCATGTTTACTGGAAGAGTTTCAGCAATATGCTCTGTTAGAGCTAGGTAGTACACTCATTCAAGCATGTGCGAGGTCTGTGGCTTGTAAACATCTCACCCCAGCATGTACTGGCTATTGTGGCACTAAGGCTAATGTCCAGACAGCACACAGCATGCATGGCTTGCAGTTGTTGACATGGGGTATATGTAGGAGCTATGGGCACACATGGCTGTACATGTTATGAACATATCACCTGTGAGTACTCAGGAACATACAGAGCAGAGCTGGATTACCCTGAGTCTGTCAATACAGGTCATTTGTAGGTCCTATGATCCTGTTATTTGGGTATGTTTGTAGGCATTGCATTAGGTGGACATGTCTAATGACATACATATCACATGGGTTGTTGTATGATATGACAGGTGTCATGGGTGACCAGTAGAGAGGGAATATTACCTCTGTTAACATAGATATCAAACCTTATGTACTGTTAGCATGCTATCTGCCATATGCATGTGTGTAATGACTGTAGCCACCTGTATGTAGAAAGGATAACGAAAGCTATGGTAATGTCATTTATGATGTATAAGTGTGGGCTGTACATATCCAGGGCAGGTACAGTTAGGTCATATCCAACCATGATGGTGTTGTTTACTGGTGTACAGCAACAGTCAACTGTGTTAATGCTGACAACATCTGAGGGACCCTGGTATGTGTACAACTGAGCTGGTTACAAACAGTGGTATTATTGCACTGCATAACACATTATGCAGCTGTGTCTGTACATGGGTACTTTGCACAGTTGTTGTAGGCCTAGGTACAGTCTACCAATTGAAGGTTATCTGGTGGTCTACCATACTATGCCATACCACATATGGATGTGTGTTGGTAGTCTGGGGATAAGGTATGAGTTTACAACCTAGAATGCAGCGTTTGCCACTGTCACCTGTACCTGACTCATCTGTGATGAGTTATGTTGGAGTAGTGGTCTTTACATGCAAGTAGCCTTTATGAATATGTGGACACCACCACCTGGAATGGTCCATACCAGTGTTATGAACCACATGTCTGGATCTGAGTTATATGGTGGTAGTGCAATTGTGCACTACAGAGCCTTCAGCCAGGTGTTCCTCACTGCACAGATGTCAGTATTCCCCATTGTAGGTTCTACATTAAGCAAATGGATTACAAAAGCCACACATCTAGCACTGGTTAGCATAAGCATCCAATGCAATTGTCTTGTAGGTGTCAGGGTGTTACTTCTGTGTGTAGGACATTTGCCTTGTAATGGGACTATATGGGTAAATGTGACCTTGGTATTATCCACACTCACTTGAAACATGGATGCATGTGCTCTGTGTCGAAGGCTTGTCGTTCTGTCATGACAGCCCGGAATGACAGACACTGGACAACCTCATAATAACAGCAGGACACTGGCTCCCTATTTTTGTCTAGCAGTTGCCACTCGTACCATGACATCACTGTGAGTGGCAGTAATGTGCTTGGTAGCAAATGCCACATGTAAGGTGACGGACAGCAGCAGACATTGTGTATATATCCAATGTGAGATATACTTAGTGTAGCAGTCCTGCTAATAATGACAACTACTAACACAGCCGGAAGAGGTCATCTTGACACCTGCACCTCAGTACCATTACACAATGTGGCTCACACATTATGCTTGCACATGCCACTGTTCCAAGTATAATGCCACTGTCCACAACCTGCTATCAATGTATGCCTTTCAGGGCAGCAAGATGTGTGACACATGCTGTAGGTAGCATCTGCTTGTGTGTCCCAGTTAACCTATTGTCTGTCACGTCCACACATGCATGATTGTGTATACTTAACATATATATGTCAGTACTTCATGTACATGTATGCATGTGTATCACACAGCACAGACACAGATGTATCATTTACAGGCCACATACAGGTATCTGGTAGTAAACCAGTATGATGTGCATGTATACTGACAGGTAAGATGTACATAGCTGTAAACCTGTGTGTTTACAATGGAAGTCCATTACAACGTGTTCTGTACATGTAAGTGTATGAGCATGCACACTGTGGCTTTCTGTGGTTAGAATCTGAGTGCATCCCAAACAGCCCTATTCTACTAAGTGTATGAGCATGTCCAGTATAACCTTGTGTAGTTATAGTCATAGTGCATCCCAAACGGCCCTGTGCTACTAAGTGTATGAGCATGCCCACTGTCACCTTGTGTAATTGGAGTCAATGCATCCAAACAAGTTATGTGATTCTATGTGTATGAGCATGACCACTGTAACCCTGTATAGTGATAGTAGTTGTCCATTCCACAGATGGGCATACTCCAGTTCAGGTTCCTGTTGTGCTACAACTATACCTCTCAGGCCTACCTATCTACTACCTGCAGTTGATGTGTCTTGTTTGTGCATACAGGTTGTAATAGACACCTACTTTAAACACACGGGTTTACAGCTATGTACATCATGACTGTCGGTATCTCTGTTGTTGTCCTCAATCTTAGAAGGGCATTCTGACTGCCTTGGAATGTGTAATCTCTGTGGCGCATCTTGTAACTGCGTAGTACTGTAATAGTGATCGGTCGATAGGCAGGAGTTCTGATTCCACCATTGGCAACTGTGTGCGTGTATTTGTGTGTGTCAGCAAATGGCTGAGTGTGTTTGTGTGCATCAGCAAATGGCTGAGTGTGGTTGTCTGTGTGTGTATTTGTGTCTGCATCCTGTCATGACAGTGGGTTTTGCTGCATTCTAAAGAGATACCTCCTTTTGCACTGGCCTTTATCCTTGTCAACTGTTAAACCTCTCTTTTCCGCCCTCCCCACTGCAAGTAATCAGTCCTGTGATGTCACCCAGCTCAGACGTGGAATCATGGTAAGTGTAATTGTATGTGCTCTGTGGCACATACCCCAAATGCATACCACTGTACGAGTTACCTTTACATAGGCAATACATGTATGCACAATACTGGCAAGTGTGTGCGTGTTTGTGTGTGTGACTACTCTGTAGCCAGGCATACACATGTGTAATGACTTTTAACATGCTGCACACCATGGTAGCCATCTGTGGTGCCTGGTGTCTACAAAGTATTACATAGTTAAGAATGGTAAAGAATACGCAGTCAAGAAAAACTACAGTTGGGTATGTTATTTTCCTGTGCCACTGTTGAGCAGTGACACAGAAGTGGTTGCCGGCGTGTAAGTCAATACCCATCATTCCCCCACCCAAACTCCACAATCCCTGGGGTAGATTACATTAGCCATCATTCCCCACCCCAAACTCCAACCATCCCTTCTCTGGTGAACTGATTAAGATTTAAATGTTATAAAACAAGAGATGCCTCTGTTTTGTGTACACATCAGTTCCTTTGGAACCCTTCTGTGTCATAAAGGGTGTTCAGACATGTGTATGTATGTATATATATATATATATATATATATATATATATATATATATATATATATAGCTATAGCTGTGTCTGTATATGCATATATATATATATATATATATATATATATATATATATATATGTGTGTGTGTGTACACATCCCGTAGGTGCATATATATGTATGTAGTTATGACAGTTGTACAGATGTAGACTTGTCTTTGTTGTTTCACAGAGTACAATACATTCAAGGGTACTGTACATATGCACACAAAGTGACTGTCCCATTTGTTTTCAGCACTGTGGAATACCTGTAGTAAGATGTGCATTATAAAATCCATGAAACATCTATACAACCCAGATGGCTTAATGGTAAGTCCAGTGACCTCAGTGTGAGTGATCCAGAGTTCAAGACCTGCAAGCCTTGTTGATACTGTCAATTAGATGTGTTTTCGTGACAGTAAGCAGCAGGTACACGCAGGTAACAGACATGTACAACGCGCAGTACACTTGAAATGCCCATCTTTGGCGATCCTGCTGATGTCACCCACCTACAAATACACCTCTGGGACTGCTGTAACCCAATAATCTCTGTGGTGCATGATGTAACTGCATAATGCTGTACTGTGATAAACTAGTTTGGTAGGTGTTCTAATCCCAGACAGGCCAAGTGTGTGTGTCTGTCTGCCTGAGAAAGAAATGATGCTTTTTAGAGTATGCACACTCTTTACAATTCACATACTCACCTTTGGCAATCCTGCTGATGTGACCCATCTAGAACTACACCTCTGGGACTGCTGTAACTCAGTAATCTCCGTAGTGTGCACTGTAACTGCGTAATGCTGTAGTGTGATAAACTAGTTAGGCAGGGGTTCTATTCCAAAATAGGCCAACTGTGTGTGTGTGTGTGTCAGCCTGAGAAAGAAACAATGCTTTTTAGAGTATGCACACTCTTTACAATTCACATACTCCTCTTTGGCAATCCTGCTGATGTCACCCAACTAGAAATACACCTCTGGGACTGCTATAACCCAATAATCTCCGTAGCACGTGCTATACCTGTGTAATGCTGTAGTGTGATAGACTAGTTAGGTAGGGGTTCTATTCCAAGACATGGTGTGTGTGTGTTTGACAGTCAGAGCCTGTGTGGAGGTGGCTGTGAGTGTCTAACCACTGGACATGTTGGGGAGCAGTTTTTGTAGTTTCCTATATGGTGTCCATATTATATGTCATAATGTCCACCTCACGAGAAGTACAGATGTCAATCAGCCAAGGGACTCTGTTGGCAAGCCATACCCCTACATCTGGCAAAAGGCCTGGTGAACAAATTATGCAACCCTACTATTACCCGGAATAGGTTCTGAACCCATGTGTCATACATAAATACACTTGCCTAGAATATCCTGCTATGTTGCTAGTACCCTGCACATTGATGACAGATAGTAGGCATGGTGTGATTGCAGTGGGCTGCAGAGGACATGGCACCCTGTCCAGCAGTACAATAGGTACATAATTGCGGACTATGTTTCTTCACTATGTTCCCCACTAGATGCCTGCAACATATGTGGTGCCATCAAATGGGATCCACAAAGGCCATACAATGCCTTACACACATGCCCTGTATGGAGAGATGCCACTGGCACCAGGGAATGCTTGTATCATGATATCAATGCAGGTGCAGCGCCAACCTGCTGTCTATTAGCAGGTCCTGCCACACCAAGATAGTACTGGCATATCTGATGATAACAGTCTGTGTACACAACATGTGCCAGCCAAACCAGGTACATTTGTACATGTCACTGTACATTACTGTGGGACGTGCACATCCCAAGCAATGTCCATGTCAAGGACTATCAAACACAGATATGGCATGCATTGCAAAGCAATAGCCATACACAATGGTAACCAGGATGACAAGACAGTTCATACAATACCCATCTGTATGGGACATTGCAGATACTACACCCCTAAACCACACTGCACACCATTGTCGGGTGGTGTGATGCCAAGGAGTACCCCTCACCCAGCCTTGTACAGCCATCTTGCACAGCCAACCACTACACACCCATGAAGCAATACACACATGCATGTCAGTACTGGCACCTTGTGTCTGCATGTGGGGTATGATGCTCCCAACCACAGTCACACCCAGTATAACTCCCATTGGCATACCGACTGATGTCAGACATGTTCACATGCCCTAGCCCATAGAACCTCAGGATATCCCCTGTGGTGCATGTAGTACCTGTGCATTACTGCAGTGTGGCAAACTAAGTAGTTAAGAAGTGAAGTTGTGAGCCTGACAAAGTGTGGCAATGTGTCTGAGTCCCTTAGAGAGTGTGGTTTTGTTGACAATGATATCCGTTCATGTGGACAGCCATGTGTGCTACACCTAATGTATATCTACTATATCTCTGTTGCAGATGTCGCTCACCAGCACACATATATGTTCTTATAGCACACCAACGTAGCTATGTGGCACATGGAGTAACTGCATGCACTTGTAATAGTAATGGCTAGTCAGTCAGGGGTTTGAACCCCTGTACTGGTAGGTGTGTGACAAACAATGCTTAGGTTTTAGTCTCCAAGCCCTTCTCTGATGTACTTTGCCTCTGTTTGTCCCTCCCACACACTCTCTGGTGGATGTGGAGTTGTACACCTGCTCAGCAGCAGCTTGTGTTTTGTAAGTGATAGTCATGATCAGGTGATGGCCTCTGCACCTATTGCAGTCCTCCTCTCGCTGATTGCATGTGGAAAAGCTGTGGTGTCATTCCCATAGCCAATCACATGGAAACCCAGTACAATATCTAGGAACATTATGTTGGTGTTTGCCCATGACAGTCGCTGTGAGTGGAACCTGGATCTGGTGTTTGGTAAACAGCATCACAGATGATATCTGGATATTCATCAAACAACATACACAGTGTAAAATAGCCTAAAGACAGGAGGGTGATGTGCCAGACATGACTACAGCATGTAAGTGTAGCTATGCATCATTGAGACTACTGCCAGTTTAACACGTTGTGTGTGGTAATGGCTATTCTGCATGTTTTAAAACTGACAAGACAGTGCTCTGTTTGTGAGGGAACTCCCATCTGTAGAGCCATCTGTGGACTGGTCAGCGTGTGGAATCATTTGTTTCTTGTGTTACTCACTGAACACACATATGTGAAATGCAGAAGCATAGTGTGAGGATTGCAGTCAGTACATGGTGATAGTTATGAGAGTTACTGCCATCACATCCCTGACTGGACATATGTCACATGAAACAGTGGTCTGACAGTCACTGTCTGAGGTTCTCACAGTGACATGCCAGTAATGGGCCACTGTTCATAGCTGCAGTCACAAGTCTTCTACACTTTGTAGAGATGTCATGCAGTATATATGCATGTGTTGTGCTCCCTCTGCAAATGTATGCCATTTGTTGTGTTGGGTTGATGGCCATATCTATGCATGCTCTTATAAGTAATCCTGAATGCTGTTGACTATTACTAAGCCACATCTTTGTTAAAACTGCAACACCATAGGCTGTATGGGATTGGAGGTCCCAGCGGAACCTCCTGTCCCGCTTCAGTTGGCCATGGCACCAGCCAACAGCACATCTGGGGCCCAGCCTTGGACCTCCACCTCTGTTGGCTCTGCACCACCTTCTGGTGGAACCACCACTGTGGATGGGGCTTATCCCCCCTGGGAGCAGGTCCAGACAGGAACTTGTTCGGTGTCATACAGTTCTGGGTGTGGTGTGTAGGGGGTCCAATAAGGGGTTTTGAGGCCAGATATGCCAGCCCGAGGGCAGAGTGTCACATTTAGAGGGTGAGCCTGCCCCTCCTAGACAGGCCCCAACACAGCCACCTTTGCAGCTGTTTTGGTGTAGTGGTGGCTGCCCGTGGTTGGGGACCTCTGTCCCACTGTTTCCATCTGGGGGCTCATGGGCTTGTGACTACTGAACACCCCTCCCCATCCAAGGTGTATCCCCCCATGTGTCATATACCAACCCTGTATGCTGTCTTTTCTTTCATCCTTCCCAACCTATCCTCCATGAGCATGCCTACTCCCCTTCCCCCAAATTCCACTCTCACCCTACGGAAACAAAAGGCCAATCTGTTCCTAGAACATTTGCCCCATACATAGCTGTCCATTTCACACACGTGTCCACTGGACACATGTAACCTTTTTAATTTGCATGATAACATACTCCAGTTGTCCTCACCCCTGTCACTCGGGCACACGATCCTGGTATGCACATGGTTCCTAAAGGTTCTAGGTACATGTGATGCAGACGACCACATTGTACACACGACACTACTGGTCCTTCTATGGTTACCCCATTTACCTTTTCCATGATGATGATGATGTCGCACACAGCACCTTGCAAGAGTACTAGTATCACATAATGACTGGACAGGAACCGTTGTGTTAATGTAAATAAAATGCACAGAGTGATATATTTGGCCAATGTACAAATGTTTGCTTGTATTAATGACATGTGTCTGTCTGAGGGAGTCTTGATATTACATAGGACAACACCACTACATAATACAGGCATTGCTGGTGTTTCCATTTTCATTCCTTTTTAATGCTTTGTTGTCATATGGGATGTTCTTCATATACATATATATATATATATATATATATATATATATATATATATATATGTATATGTATGTATATGTATGTATCTATATCTGGACATAAACACACACACACATACATCTACATGATGGAATACATTTCCTATACTGTTGAATAACTGTGCTGGATGATATGTTTGTGATAACATCCACTGTCTGTATATCTGCCATGGCTTAGTGGTAAATCACATTGGCTGTGGTGTGCAGGGTCATGGTTTTGAGTCTTGCAGAGGTTGTTTATTTTATTGCTGGGCAGAACATGGCCAGTTAATATGGAGTGATTAAGGCACTTTAAAGCAGTTGTGAGCGGGTGTGCATGGGTTTGCATGGAGCTAAGCAATGCTAACCTCTGGTTACAGTTTCTTACACTCAGTTAGCCTCGACATTGCTTCACCAGTGTGATACTCGCATACCAGCAGCCAAACAGGCTTACACCCACTTGCTCCCACACTTGCAAATTCACTGCATTTCGTGTTTGCATCTGACTCTCACACCCCGGGTGGGAGTGAGGACTATGATATTACCTTGTGATGCCTATTACATCGGATTACATGCCTACAGTATCGGGAATGGCTGCCCATTAGGCGTAAGCATGCCGTTCGACTGCACGGAATCCGCAGCCTGTCCAGAGTTTGATTCATACTATTGATGTGTTCCTCTTACAATCTGCACCTGTCTGGCTAATGTATGGGAACTGACACCATTCAATACAAACAAGTAATTGGGTTTTGGAACCCACATCCTTCAACCGAGTCATGCTACTGCATACCTATTATTCTATCATCTTTCTAAGGTTGTAAGTGGAATATGTGCTTTCTGTCCCTATCAGACCTCTCAAATGAATGGGAACAAATATCAACTGAATCAGGGACAAGTCATGACAACATCAGGGACAATCAGGGGCACATTTAAAATATTAGTGCTATTAACTTGACACATTGACAGACTCAGAGCATATGAATTAATACACATTTTCTGAGGTAAATGAAGTTTATAACTCTTAATTGTTGTCATTATTCATTACGTGTAATTCACCACCTTTCATCCAAAAGTCACTAGTTTTAGGAGGGATTAAGTGGGACAGAGTTAGAATTTGAGTCAAAATCAGGGACATCCCTGGAAATCAGGGACAGTTGAGAGGTATGGTCCCTATTTGTTCCCCCAACAGTTTATGTCCTGTCCAGTGGATTTGCTCTTACGGGTTGAGAGGTATGGGCATCAGCTATGCCCATTTTGGAATATTTCTTACATCCCCGGGGCAGTCCTAATACAACTGCGCCAGCCAACACCTCCATGCCTAGGCCCATAATTGCATACCCATAGTTCCCCCACCTGCCCCTCCTCTACAGCACTCATTCTTACTGTGGGTGCAGGTGGGGTATAAACACACCACTACACACTGCCCACTCTCCACGTGTCGGGACGCATGTTGTACGTTGTGTCGACCCATGGGTTATCAGGCTTGCACAACCTTCTGGTCCGTGTATGTCTACAGCCTGGTTTGATGAATCATTACAGGGACTGACTCCGATGATCAGTAATTTTTGGGGTGTCCCACAAGGGACATTGATGTCTTTGTTTCAAGATTAGACTTGGCAGGTCTCTCCCACTGGTAGTATCCTGCCGGTGGTCTGGGAAGCAGTGGTGTGTTTACTTTTATTGTGTGTCTGTATGTCTCAACAGCCTAGCTGGGGAGGGGTTAATGCTACGTGTTACATGTTTGTTGATTGAACCCCTCACCCCCATATGCACGGCCTATGAGCATATGTAATTCGTAACTGCTGTATCATATCCTAGCTATATACATGTGTATATTTGCAGTCACATATATATGTATATATATATATATATATATATATATATATATATATATATATATATATATATATATATATACATACACACACACACACACACACACACATTACTATATACAGATATATCTGTATATGTATACATACATGTATATATATAGATATATATAACAACATATGGGTCTATGGGTGTCTGCATATGTATATATATATATATATATATATATATATATGGGTATGTATATATATTATGTCTCTGTATGTATACATTTGTACTACGGAGAGGGAGAGGTATATCTCTATGTCGCTATGGGTAGATATACACACACATACCTCTACATATATACATCTACATCTGGTTATTCCGTTCCTTGCCATGTAGATTACACTTTGCTGCAGTGGGACTCATAGCGGGTGTGGCTGCTCGTTGGGTGACGTGTCTGCCCATTGAACACTTTTGCTTACATCACTGGGGCTGTCCATA
>NC_056747.1:1143176812-1143189312 GCF_019279795.1 Protopterus annectens | reverse complement strand
TCGCCGAGCTTCATGAATCCTTGGGTTTGTTTTGATATTCCTTTATATTCTCATTTATATAACTTTTACATCATTTTCTTATCCCCATTTTCCCCAAAACACTTGTATTTAGCATACAAGTATTCTTTTAAATTACTATTCTCTTTTTTGTAACTTACTAATGCCCTATACAAATTCAAAGAAGCCAAGTGAACAATTGGGTTAATTAATCCTAATCCTCCTCCCTCTTTCTTTACATACAGAAGCTCCTTTCTAACTGGATTAAATCTCGATCTCCATATGAACAAAAATACAATAGACATAATTTATTTTTCATAATTAGATGGAATCATGTAAATACTTACTAAATAAGTTTACTTGCCTAATAGAGTAGAATTTATAATTTTTTTCTTGTATGGCAATCTACACAACTTCCAAAATGTACACATATCTCTTAATTCTTGAAATTGTTTTTCTCTCATTGCTTTTTCTTATGGTTATGTGATCCAGATTCTATTCCTAATGTATCTATGACCCCTACATTAAACTGTATATCTTTTATATTTCCCATTAATCCAAAACCTTTACTTTTGCCCTTGTTTATACGTAAACCAATTATCTTTAAGAATTTATTTAATTTTCTGATTGTTTCTTCCATCTATTCTTTACTTTTAGTAATTAACGCTATATCATCTGCATATGTATATATTATAGGTAATCACATTTCCTCCATTATCTCATATCCTGACATATCCAATATTCTATTCATTTTATTGACAATCACATTCATAACCAAAGCAAATATGATATTACTTGCTGGGCATCCTTGCTTTTTTCCACACCCTATTTTTTTCTCACTTAACCATCCATTTAAAATTATTTTTACATTATTTTTTTCATAAGCTGACTTAAATAATTTTACTATCCTTTCACTTATATTATAAGCTCCTAATATATCCCATAAAGATTCACACTGTATTTTATTGAATGACTTGCTTAAATCTCCTACCATGACTTTAGCCTCTCCCTTTTTATGTATAATATCATCTATTACTTATTTTATTATTCATAATAAGTCTTGACTTCCTTTCCCTTTTCTCCCAAAGAATTTGATCAAGCAACTTATCTACTTTATTTGTTAATCTTTTAATTATTATCATCATAAATATCTTATAATCCATATTATTTAATACTACTGTTCTCCATTTTATATATCATCTTTCTTTCCTTTTTTTCCATACAAATGTTGATTCCCCTACTTATCTCTTTATCTAGCTTGCCTATCTTTAGCCATGTATTTAATACCCACACAAAATATTTTTTTGCCAATTTTCCTTGTCATTTTACAGATGATATTCAATACCATCAATCCTGTAGTTTTATCCAGATTAAGATCGTTCAATATTTCATTTAGCTCTTTCACAATTATATTTTTCTCCAAATTCTCATTATCATCTTTATTTAGTTTTTTAACTATTTATGTTTCACTTTTACCTCTTTCTTTACAAAAGTATGCTCTATATACTTTTTAATCACGTCAAGTACTCCATCTTGTGTAGTTGTTTTTTCTCCTTCATTACTCTTTAATTCCCTTATTATTCTTTTATTCTCTTGTACTAATTTATTCAAGTAAGGTACCACCTCTTCTTTTCTCCCTTGTAAAAAACATCTTTGCTTATATAATAATCTCCTAATCTTCTCATCATATGTTTGCTTTTCTTTCTCATAAAAAAAAAACTGTCTTATCTGTCAATATTTCTTTAAACACTTTCAGACTCAACTGCTTATATTTTAATCTCTCTAGCCTTCTCTTTTCATTTTGACACTCCAAAAACATTTTTTATGTTTTTCTTTGAAGCTTATCCACCATGTCCAATTTTCATAAAATATTCTCACACCTATATGATCCTTCCATAATTTATTAATCTGTTTCAGATCTTCTTTAAATCATTTTCATTAATCCTCTTAACATCTTTGCCTATTCTCATGTGCCCTTCTTTCTCATATACCTCTATCCATATGGATACAGGATCTGAAAAGACTGTCCTTTTTATCCCTTTTTGCAATATTTTTACACTGTCAGATACTAAAAATAGTTAATTTTGGTTTCAGTTTTACTTTTTCAGTAAGTCCAGTGTTTATTATCCCATATGTATAGCTTTCCACTTTTCATTATCTCATGTATAATTGTAACATCACTATGTTTTTCTTTCCAGTTCTTAAATTACAAGTAAAATTCACCAGTAATATTATATCCGTATTAACACCTACATAATTTAGAATTTTTTAAACATTCTTTCTTTCTTTCTTTGTAACATATGCATATATTGCAATAATTCTGCAAACATTTGTTTTGCATCTTAAATCTATTATCATTATTCTTCTCAATTCTACTATTGTAAAATCTAATATTTAATTGTTTTCCTGGCATAATACACCTATTCCTGAGCATGAATCTTTTTCCATTTTCCATATAACATTTCCACCCCATAATACTTCAGTTTGAAACCTTTCTTCTTCTTTCAAAATTCTAGTATCTTCCAATACAGATATGTGCATATCAAGTAAGGCACACCATTCTAAAATACATAATCTTCCTTTAATATTCTTCATACTATTAACATTTAAAGCTAAGATCTTCAGCCTTTAAAATAAAATTATTATTATTATCCCCTTTTTCATCCTTTTCCTTTTTGTTTTCTTTCACAACCACACTTTTAAACTTTCTTTTCTTCTTTTCACCCTTTTTCCTATGGAATTTTTCCTTCCGCTCATGTCTTGGTAATTTGCATATTCCTTTTTACTCATACCAAGCAACTCTTCTCCTTCCCTTTCCCCATCTTTTCCGTCTATTATTATATCTTTATTTCTTTCCTGTGTACTAACCTGTGTTCCTTTTTCCTTTTTAATATTTCTGTCCATATCATTTACTGGATCTTGTATACATTTTTCCTTGTAAATTCTATATTTTTTTTTCACAATCCAGCCATGTATGTACAGTTTTTCCACATTTTTTACATTTCATATCACATTTTCTTGCTTCATGCCCTGTTTTCCCACAAATATAACATTTTTGTTTAGCACATTCATTAATCAAGTGATTATTTTTTCCACGGAAAAAACATGTTTTTGGCTGCGATCTATATTTATCAAATCCTCTATTACCATTCACACTGATTACACTCAAAATATGTACAACATTTTCCTTTTCCATTTTCAGAACAATTCCACAGTCCCAGCCCCAGGTCCATAAACCTTGGTCATCACATATTTTTGTTGTGTCCATAATATTTTTACATAGAGTCTTTAAATATTTTTTCAAGTCCTCTTTTTCAATTTGTGTTCTAAATTGTATGAAAACTCTCTTTTTGGTTTTTCTACATACATACTCACTCCAAGGACTAAAGTTCTTTTTTGTTCATATAATTTTAAGAAGTTCCCTGAATATTGTCCTCTCTCAAAAAATATATCACAGTACATTTCTTTATTAATAAAAATAAAGACTCTTTTCTGCTTGGGTGAAACAACTCCGTGCTGCAATTACTGTGTTCCATACTTCATACCTTTCAAGTCCTTTCTCTTTCTTACTGCAAACTCTTATAACAAATTTCTACTTTACTTCCCCACTTCTTCAACTATTCTTTCTCTTTCTTTCACCATTTGTGCATACAATTTTCTTTTTTTCCCTGCACCCTCAGAAACCTCCTCTTCTTGTATTGTTTTCATAATCTCACCCCATGAAGCTGCCACTTTGCTCTCTGATTTACTCTGCTTAATCATTTTCTTTAGGGTAAGCATCCCACAACCCTCCTGACTGGAGGGTTGTTACAACACAGTCTTGTATCTTAAGACTCAAACAAACCCTGCTGAAACAAATCCTCAGAGTCAGCATTCACTGCATCTGACACATTAACTGGCTTTGAAAAGGTTCAACTGCCTTTTCCACCATCTCCATTACATTGTACTCTCCTCTCGACTTCTCCTTCACCTCCAATTCCTTCTCTGACAATTGCAATATGTCTGTTGTCCGAATCACAGCACCATAGTTTGAAAAACCCTTCCATTATCTTCTCAAACCTCCATGTTTGTTCTGACTGGCTTCCTACCTCTCCAAGCCACCTACACACCCAGACCAACAGACAGAAAGAGCCACAACAAAAGAAATCCCCACATGCAAATGAGTAGGAGGAGGTCTCTGATGCCCTGGCCAAATTTCTCCTCGTAGTATAAATTCCATCTTATGTCTTCCCTGAAAAGATGCCACTAGCCTAATGGGACTAACCTGGTTAAAAAAGAATAAATAAAAAAAATAAAATAAAATACAGGTTGATGCCAAACCTGTTACTCTCTAACATTTAAGTGATTTAGAGTAGTCTGCTCTTATCCTTTTCCAGTTTCGCAGAACATCTCTGATTTTTGCTTCATATTTATGTCATGTTCTTGAGCAAGTCACTTAACCAGACAGTGCTTTGGGACAATTGGGAATTAGTCTAGGCTCCTTAATTGTCTACAGGACTGCATGCCTAATAACTATGAACCTGTTGTCATTGTTTGCCAGCCATTCCCTATTGTATAGCTAATTTAGTTCAGGAAATGTTATGGTGATATCAACAGCACACATTTTGTTTAATGTAATATAGGTAATGCATTCTTCAAGGGTAGTAGGCAATGCATTTGTAGACAAAATTGTTTGCCAGCAGCAACCTCTGCATTAGTAACAGTTCTCTTTATGGTGGAGTTACTAATACATGTTGTTTTAAACAAGGAATATATTTTAAAACACTAATGAAGGTGAATTTAAGAACATGTGCATTTATGCATACCCCTAAAAATGTGTGCAGGGGGCCCATGGTTTGAAAAACGGGGACCAAGGCATGCTGGCTAGATACATTTTCAATAAATATGAGATTCAATTGGTTTTCTATGAATGTGAGTGTTATACAGAAGTTTACTGCTACTTCTACTAAGTTTGTTTTCAGTGAGAGATGTTTTGTTTTGTCTTTGATTAGCAAATGGCTGTTTGTAGAACAAAAACACCAAAAATCAGGAGAATTTTTAACATTCACCTTAAGTGGTTTTGGTCATGAAGTTTCATTCCTGGATGTGATTATTGGGTGGGAAGCTACTACGAATGAGGTTTTCAGTAGTATTCACCAAAAAAATACTTTTTGTAACAGCTATGTACATTATAAAAGTAATCACCCCACCTTTACTAAAAAGAACATTCTTCATGGCCAGTTCTTCAGGGCTTCACGGATGACCGTGGATGATACTACCTTTTTTCAGGAGTTTCAGTTTATTAAAAGGTTATTTTTGGATAGGGGCTATCCTACAGATTTACTGGACAAAGCTGCCAGCGAGATTATCTCTAGAAAGGAGAATTATTTTCCTCCCATTTTGGTAAAAGGTTTCACAAAATGAACATATATGGATGGTGTAGGTCCGAGCAAACCTAGGTTTTGTTTGGATATGAGTTTGGACAACAACCAGATTCGTAAAATTATTAACGAGAATTGGAAAGTCATTTTAGGTAATGGTGACATGGTAAATGTATTGGGTAAGGTGCCTTGTTTTGTGTACAACAAAAATTGTAAAATCAAGGATATGTTGGAGAGGGGACATGCTTCCTGTTGTTTAGGAGTAAACAACAGAGGTATGTATAAGTGTATGGGATGTAAAGTATGTAGGTACATCCACACTCGTTCTCATATTTTTTTGCAACACCTTGATTTCAACATCACTGTTCCAGGTAGACTAGATTGGCTATGTGTAGTGGATGTCCAGCGTTCTACGTGGGAATGTCCATTAAAAGTTTGAGGACATGTATTCTTGAACATTTGTATGCTATAAGAACAAAAAATGTCAACGATGCCTTGTACAAACATTCCACTATGTGCATTAACTGGAAAATGTTCACCTTCTCGGTTCTTGAGTTAGTGAATAAGGACATCAGGGGAGGTGATTATAGGAACAAAGTAGAACAGAAAGAACCGGTATGGCAACTGAGATTGGCTTCTTAAATATATCCTGGGCTGAATGACACAGGCAATATAAAATGTTTTTTAAAAAACAGAAAAGTTAATATTAAAAAATAAAGTTTTTATTTAGATGTATTTTTTACTGCAAACAGTAGTCTATGGGACTAAGTTTACTGATGGTTCACTTCAATTAAATAATTGTTTTATGAGTTGAACAGCTTGTTATACAATTAATTGTTCACTTACTGACAGTATTTTAAGTGTGTTTCTGTAGTAGTGAATTGTATTTCTGATGAAGTCGCTTTTGACGAATAGTGAATTAAATCATTTTACACTAAAAGACTTGGTTTTCTCCTGATTTTTGGTGTTTTTATTCTACATTTTCTTTGGTATACACTGCTGCTGTTCCTGCTGCCTTTGTTTTTCTTAAATGGCTGTTTGTGCTATAAAATTTGAAATAAAATTTTTAAATTATATCCAAATATCTGTAATCATCGTAAAAATACAAAAGCAAATAGTGTAGACACTGTCAGATTTGCACAATGTAAATGGAAACTGGGAAGAGACAGCCAGGTAATGGGACACTGGAATGACTGTGGGGGGAGAATTACCATGCTTAAGGCCCCATCTGACCATGATCCAGCTCTGCTGACCACAATGATAAGTCAACATGAAGTAGATTCTACTCCTTATCAAAAAGACTACCAATATAACCACCTCTTGCATCCATGGCAACACTGTCAGTAACAAAAACTCTGCATTCTCAAACATTTTTACAACTCCCTGAGTGCCCACATAAGGTGCCTCTGGTCTCTTTGGTGTGGAGAGCATAGCTATCATTTCTCATGTGTGAGAGCTTTCTTTGCATTTTACCTACATAAAAGACATTACAACAATCACAGGTAGTGGTTTCATAGGTTTATAGGAACTACAATGCAACTAGGTCTGAAGACTATGTTTACCTTGCCAAATACCGCAGTCAGGATGCATCCCCCACTTCCAGAAGGGCAGAGTACATCATGTCAGACATGAGGTTGTAGGTGCTGCTTCAGTCATCATCATCATCATCATTAGTTTTAAAGGACACAAAGGTATTACTCTGCTTCACATTCAGATGTTTTTCCAGAAATGCGGCAACCTTTGTGTAATGAATCCATCTCTCCAATGTCTTTTATTTATATGTTCATAGAGGTTCAAATCCTTGGTTTGGGTGTTTGGGCAACAATTCATCCCATGAGGGTAAAAGAGATCCACAAGTCCGCATTAAATGAAATTACAGTGCTGGTGTTGGACAGCCAAGTAAGCATCTCCATTACCATATTGATACTGTGGGCAAAACCACAGGGAAAGGTCCCCATTTCTTTTCCAGTGATGCTTTAAAATGATTTCTTTCCTCATAAATGAACACTGGTTCATATTTATCTGCATTAAATAAGTCTAAAAAGTATTTTAGTTATTTTGAATAATCTATTTTAAACAAATCTTACTAGGGTTTAGATGCAGTAGGATGAGGAGCTGTTTACCATATTCTGACTATTAAAGTATAAGGAATAGGCAATATATAGATACACAGAAAGATGTAGATATATAGGTGTATATGGTAATAAGTAAAATAAAATAGAATTATCATGCTATACGAATCAAATAGTCAGAACTACATAAGAAGCAAGGGAAAGTATTACATCCCACAGAAAGCTGCTAATGTTGAATTAACTTCCCCTTGACTCTGTGAACACTAATACTATTTGGGCTTAAGAAGCAGACTTACATGGATTCCTGACAGAGGCCAACAAAGAGACTACACACTATGTAAAGGCTTCAATGCCTACATTTTGATTGGGAGGGGTGCAGATTTACCTCAGTGGTTAGCATACTTGTACCTGTTTTGTGTAGCAGCACATAGCTACTGCAGAGGAAAGATGTTGTAGCTGTGGGTCGAACCTATGCTTTGAGGATGGCTCTACTGGTGGGCATGCAGATAATGAAGATTTGGATATAAACAATTATAGTTAGGAGTCAAACAGGAAGCAGTTTATACACAGAGGATTGAAAGTGCCAAGTGTCTCTCCAACGCCAGCACCGTGTAAAGGAATAATGGTAAGACAGTTATTCAGGCTGGATACCAGCGAGCAAATTACTCGACATGTCTACCTACCCAAACTAGTCTAATATAGGATGTCACTCAGCTGGTACCCAGGAAGTTACAAGACATTTATAACTACCCAAACTTGTGTAATATAGGATGTCGCTCGGTTGGATACCAGTAAGTTACAAGAAATGTATACCTACCCAAACTAGTCTAATATATAGGATGTCATTTGGCTAGGTTCCAGGAAGTTACAAGATGTGTATACCTACCCAAACTAGTCTAATATAGGTTGTCATTTGGCTAGGTTCCAGGAAGTTACAAGATGTGTATCCTACCCAAACTAGTCTAATATAGGATGTCATTTGGTTAGGATCCAGGAAGTTACAAGATTTATATAACTACCCAAACTAGTCTAATATAGGATGTCTCTTGGCTGGGTTCCAGGAAGTTACAATACATGTATACCTACCCAAACTAGTCTAATATACGATGTCGCTTGGCTGGGTTCCAAAAAGTTACAAGACATGTATACCTTCCCAAACTAGTCTAATATAGGATGTCACATGGTTGGGTTCCAGGAAGTTACAAGACATGCATACCTACCCAAATTAGTCTAATATAGGATGTCGCTTGGCTGGGTTCCAGGAATTTACAAGACATGTATACTTTCCTAAACTAGTCTAATACAGGATGTCACTTGGCTTAGTTCCAGGAAGTTACAAGACATGTATACCTACCCAAACTAGTCTAATATAAGATGTCACTCGACTGGGTACCAGTAAGTTATTTGACATGTATACCTATCCAAACTAGTCTAATATAGGATGTCACTTGGCTAGGTACCAGTAAGTTACTTGGCATGTATACCTGCCAAGACTAGTCTAATATAGCATGTCGCTCAGTTGGGTTTCATTAAGTTACAAGACATGTATACCTACCCAAAGAAGTCTAATATAGGATGCCTCTCAAGCTTGATACAAGTAAGTTACTTGACATGTATACCTACCAAGACTCTTCTAATATATGATGTTGCTCGGCTGGCTACTAGCAAGTTACTTGGCATGTGTACCTACACAAATTACTCTAATATAGGATGTTGTTACACCCCACCCCCCAACTATATATATATATATATATATATATATATATATATATATATATATATATATATATACTAACTCCAGGATAGCACTACAGTGGGGAAAGGGGCATATACATTTTATTTGCCCAACAGTACTTACATTCAGTGAAATTTGATTCAGTGAAATGAGTTTTCAGTGATTTCAGATTTCAGCGATTTTTTGAGAGTGAATTGAAATTCAGTGAAATGAGTTTTCAGTGAATCAAAGTAGACTCAGATATCTATACATATATATATATATATATATATATATATATATAGATATATATATATATATATATATAGATAGATAGATACATATATTAAAAATCAAATTAATATTTTTATATAGACATTAAAAAGAAAATGATCAGACTACATTTATTAACTTAAATAAAAAGGCGAGTTATAGGAAGAGGTAAAAAGTGAAGGTAGGAGTGTAGTGCAAGGAAAAAGTCAAAGAGCAGGAAAACCTAGAATACAAGTAGGAGTGGGTATCTGTAAAGACATAGTGGTAGAAAGGAGGGGGGATAAGGCAGAGTGGGCACTGGGCAGAGTTCAAGTAGGGTTCTTACAGGGGCAGTTCCAGGAGTTAAGCAGATGTTCCTTTATAGCGAGTTTGAAGTTGCAAGGGTTTTGGATGGTTCTGAAATGGAGAGGAAGTTCATTGATTCTGAGACATTTATAAGGGGAAAGTGGACAAGGTGAATCTCTGAGTATTTATTTCCTTCTAATAATATTAAACTGTAAGATCTACCTTGCTTAATTTCTCACTAGCACTAGCACTGGCAATATTTTTTTCTGCTCACTCCTTTACCTGATTTCCAATGCTGGACAGAGCACCAAAATAAACCACAGCCTACAGAAGCTGAGACTGTTTGCTCCCTTGTAGTGAATATTATGTTCCAGTACATCCGTATACTGGTACTGTAAATAACTTCTGAACTTACTGACAGTTTCTCACACTCCTTGCAGTTTTCAAAGTAATATTTAAAATGTACTTATGTCATTTCTCAAAAATAGTTTTAAAATATTCATTTTTCTCTTAATCTGTTTTTGCAGAGGTAAAGCTCTTGTGATAGGTATTAGCAGACTCCACAGCTTGCCTACGCTGTGTACACCACAACAGTATTACCGTTCTTTCTGTTTGCCATTTGGTAAACATGACTCTTGGCTAATTACATGACCACTAAATGGGCAACTCTAGAGACATTTTGAGTTACTTTTTTGTCCTTTCCCACCTACTTAAATGTCTTTCCACTACACCATTAAGTACTCTTTCATTGTTAACAGCACTTAAAACCACATAAGTATGTTCGTGGCCATATAAACGCAGGACACATTCACATACACAAACACAGATACACACACACACACACACACACACACACACACACACACACACACACACACACACACACACACACACACACACACACACACACACACGCACACACGCACACACACACACACACACACACACACACACACACACACACACACACACACACACACACACACACACACACACACACACACACACACACACACACACACACACACACACACACACACACACACACACACACACACACACACATTGATGTTCCTGAGAAAGCACCATTCTTTTCCCACAGAAGAAATCAGACATCAACACAGTGGCAAAAATGAACCAGACCTTCTATTCCTGGGTGTACTGCCACAAGATATCACTCTGCAAAGGCTTGGCTCAAGAACTGATCTTGTAGTGGTACTTTTGAGTTTGATGAGTACAGATAATTCACACCACTAGAAAGCACTTTGGTTTAGGGCTCTATTTACAGTCATGTTCTCACTTCATCTTATCTCTTGTTTGTTATAAACTATTTTAATTGTCATAGAAACATAACGAGGAAGAAGTTCAAAACTGTAGATTTTTTTTTTTTTGACACGACTGACTCTAACTCATTTTTTCATGTGCCTGTCTAGGTTTGACATCGAAAATGCAGATAATGGAGGAGTGACTTCAGACAGGTCAAAGTCTCTGGACAGATCAGTGGAGGACCTCAGTAAGAGCAGTTCCTCATCTCCAACTCAGGGTTCATCAAGGGCCTCCCGACATCACACTGTCAGGTAACAGGAAGACATAACACATGCCTGGGTTATGAATGACTGTGGTACATGACACTCTTGTTCTGAAAACAGTACTTGAAGAATACACATCTCTAGGAATATGCTATACACATTTTGACTTATTCAAATTGTGTTCACTGTGTCTGTACATAGGTAGACATTTCCTTCCCTCACAGTCAGAGCAAACACATTAAATATCTTAGTCCTAAAGTCTGGGACACAGATGAGGTACATGGTCGGGTTTAGGAAGGTTAAAGTTTTCTTTGCCTAACTCCTGCAAACAGAATCACACACACTAAGCACACTTACTCTCTCATCACAGAAAGGCATACACATTAAAGACCTTGAATTCTGAACTCAAGGGCACTCAGTTAAAAGGCAAGCACTCCGAAAATGGAAGATCAGAATCTGTTTTATGTAAACTGTAAACTGCAAACAGGATCAAGAACGTCTGACCATATCATCAACGTTTTCAAAACTAAAAAGAGTAGCAAACTGTAAATACAGTGTTTTTGAAGGGGAGGTGTACTCCCTTGCACCCCCTACCCTCTGCTAATTATATATACCAACAATGAGATCACAGTACAGTGGAAAAAAGGGCAAATTCCCAGATTCCTACTGGACTGCAATCTCAGTACAAAGAATTTGACTATTTAAAATGTCGATCATATGGTCTCTACCTTATGGAGTGCAATGTTTAAAAAACTGAATGTCAGCTAGACACATATCTGTCTATCTATCTATATATATATATATATATATATATATATATATATATATGTATCTAGCAATGACTTTTCTAACACTAGCCTGTAAGCACATATTAGCAGTAGCCATGGGCTACCTAACCAACTAGCCCCCAAAACAGCACATACACACACATATACAAACATGTCTGACTGTACAGTCTTTCTCTGTTCTGTTCATCAGTGGACCCAAGTATAGACTTATACTCCATTTAGCATAAGAGGCTGAAGAAATTCTTAGTCATATTTTATAAGGGTATTGGCTGCACCCAGTGTCTCACAAGTGAAGCAGACTGTATCCAGTAATGCTTGGTAGTGCATGGTACCCTGTTCACTTTACTAATTCATGTATCTCCCTTCTAACATGGTACATAAGTTCTACTTAGTATTTAGGACATAGCCTGGCTACAAAAGTATTACTTCATATGGGCATATCAGTTGCAGTTCACTTAGTTGAAGCTCATTCTACTGAACCA
>NC_056747.1:1143139312-1143174312 GCF_019279795.1 Protopterus annectens | reverse complement strand
TAACCGGATTCAACCTGGAGCCCCATATAAATGAAAATATGTTCATTAACTCTTTTTCATATTTTGTAGGACTCATGTAATTATTTGCTATATAAGCATTTTTCCTATCACTATCGTATTTATCAAGTAAGCCTTCTGTCTATAAGAAAATACAAATGATTTCCAAAATAATGTTATAGCTGTTATTTCTTTAAATAATATTTTCCATTTTTCTTCTACATGCACATTTTGTCAAAACTTAATTCTCAAAACTTCTATAAACTCCATATTAATTTTTTATGTGTTTTGTGTTTCCTATCAGACCAAAACCTTTACTTTTTTCTTTATTTATACATAATCTGATTTCATTTAATATGTTTTGCTTTTGAATGACTGTTTCCATATATTCTTTTATCACTTGTAATTATTACAATATAATTCACATAGGTGTACATGATTGGTAATTGTAGTTTATTCAATATTCTATATCATGCCTTATCTGTCATTTTATTAATATGGTTTACTATCATATTAATAATCAATGAAAATATAATACTATTAGCTGGATATCCTTGTCTAATGCCAAATCTTATTTGAAGCTCTTCACTAATCCATCCATTGACATTAAGTTTAACAATATTGTTATCATAAATTGATTTAATTACTTTTATTATTATTTTACTAATGTTATATGCCTTTAAGATATCACATAATATTTCATGTTGAATTCTATCATATGCTTTACTTAAAATATCATAATTTTTGCATTAACATTTTTGTTTACATCATCCACTACTTCTTTAATAATCCATAACAAGTCTTGTGCTTCTTTACCTTTTCCTGCCAAATACAATTTGCTCATATAACTTTCCCATTCTATTTGTTAATATTTTAGTTATGATTCTCATAAAAATCTTATAATCTGTATTATTTAAAGTTATAAGTTTCCATTCCCTTATATAATCTTTGTCACCTTTTTAACATATACATTTTATAACTCCTGTACATATTTCTTTATAATTTATTTTCATTTCCAACCATTCATTCAATAGTTCTACAAATTTAGTTTTTTGCCAATATTCCATATCATTATACATATTATATTCACTACCATCCAAGCCTGTGGATGTCTTCATATTTATGTCTTTCAACACTTCATTTAATTCTTCAGTACTTATACTTTTCTCTAGAAATATATTATCCTCCATATTTAATTTTCTTCTTTCATATTTTCTTTTGTTTTTTATTTCTTTTTTGCTATATAAATCAAATACATATTCTTTAATGATTTCTTTTATACCTTCCTGTGTTTACTTGTATTCCTTCTTTATTCTTTAACTCTCTTGTTATTCTTTTTCTTCTTTAACTAATTTACTTAAATAAGGTGCAACTTCTTTTTCTCCTTGTAAACAATATTTTTTGTTTATATAAGAACTTATTGATCTTTATTTTATTCTTTTCATATATTTCTTTTTCATTCACATAGAATATTCTTTCTTTCTTTACTATATCTTAACATAGTTCTTGAGTTAATATCTTATATGATTTATTTTCTTTTTTTCTCTTGTTTTCGTACATTCTAAAAAAACATACTTTATATTTTTCTTTAAAGCTAATCCACCATACGGATCAGTTTTCATAAAATTCTCTCATATCTTTATGATTCTCCAGCAGTGTATATTACTTTCTTGTCATGCTGTTCTGATTCTTTTTCAACTAGTCTTTTAATTCTTTTTCCTATTTTTATATAATCTTCATCCGTGGTGGTGGTGCTGCGGTAGCGCTGTCGCCTCACAGTAAGACGCTGTCCGGTTCGACTCTCAGCTAGAGCGTCTTCTGCATGGAGACATGCATGAATGGGCGTACCTTCGTTGAAGGTTGTGCATTAGGGCTGGCAACTCAGCACGTAATAATCAACTGCCAATCATTAGCGGACCGGAGTTCCGCTGTGGCGACCCCTAACCGGGAAAAGCCGAAAGACACAACATTTTTATATAATCTTCCTTTTCATGTATTCTTATCCATATTGCTAAATGATCAGAAAATCCAGTCTTTTTCACTCCTTGTTGTATAATTTTAACCCTTCTGATATCAAAAAATAATCAATTTCAGTCATACTCTCATTTTTCTTTTAAGTCCAATTACTATAGTCCAGTACGTATAATTTGCCATATTTCATGATTTCATTAACTACTTTAACATCATATCCTTTTTTTCTGTTCATTCTTAAATTACAATTGAAATCTCCTGCTATTATTATATTCATGTTAATACCTACATAATTTCTAAACATTTCTTCTTTGATGACATATGCATATAAGGCAATAATTCTGAAATCATTATTTTTCCATCTTAAATCTATTATAATAATGCATCCTAATTCCACTATTATGACATTTAATATTTTAATGTTATTTTGACATAACATACATATGCCTGAATACATTTCCTTTCCCATATTCCAAACAACAGTTCCATTTCATAATTTTTTCTACTTGTACTCTTTCTTCCAGTGTTAATAATCAAATTTTAGCATCTAATAATGCACACCATTCTAATATGCCAATTCTCCTCTTAACAATTTTCATACTATTCACATTAATAGCTAATATTTTCAGTTTCTAACAAAGAAGAGGAGAGATAAGAAATGGAGGAACTCATCCTTTACCTTTTTTCTCATTAACTAACACACCTTTGTGTTTTCTTTTCCTTTCTTTAACTCTTTTTCCTACAGAATTAGTTCTTCCTTTCACTGTTTGCCAATCCACATATTCATCTTCACTTATATCAGTTTTTTCTTCCTCTCCTTTATTTTTGCCTTCTTTAACATTTGTATCTGTAATCTTGACTACTATGTTCTGATTTACTTTTTCTTGTATTGTATCTTTTTCTTGTTCCACATTTTGTATAACCTCTTCTACAATTTGTTGCTCCTCATTTTCACAATCTAACCAAACCTGTCCTGTATTACCATACTTTTTGCATTTCGTTTCATATGTTTTTTGCTTCATTCCTGTCTGTCCATCATATAAAACATTTCCTTTTGTTTACATTCACTATTCAAGTGATCATCTTTTCTGAAAAAAAAAACAACAGGTTTTAGGAAGACCCCTATGTTTAACCTCTGTTACCATTCACATTTCTAACACTTGGTATATGCTTCATACTGTTTTCCATTTTCAGTATAACCCCACATTCCCATCGTCCAGTCCACGGTCCTCTTTTGTCATCAATCTTTGCAATGTCAATCACATCTTTGCAAACAGTCATTAAATGTGTTTTTAATTCAGCAGGCTCTACTTCTGTTCTAAACTGTACCATTATCATTTTCTTAGTTTGTCTAAAAAATACTTGAATAATATATTCTGTCCAAGGATGGAAATTTTTTTACCTCATAATTTCCTAAGAAATTCTCCATATATTGTCTGTTTTCAAATAACAAGTCACAAGAAGTCTCTTTATTAATCAAAAGAAACAATCACCTCTTTTACAGAGACAGCCAATGGTGCAATCAGTGAGTCCCAAACTTCATACCCATCAAGGCCTTTGTTCTTTTTACTACTTATTCGAATGGTAGACCCTTTCTTAACTTCTTTCTTTTCTTCTCCTTCTCCTTCTTTAACAGTTTGCACACGTCTTCTCTTCTGATTCACTTGTTCTTCCTTCTTCTTCTACTTTGTTCATTATCTCACTCCATGATGCTGCTGCTCCATTCTGCTTTTTGCTCTGATCTACTAAGTGTTCCAAATAATCATCCTGCAACCCCCCCCAGACTGGAGGGTTGTAATAATACATCCCTTTTGACTCTCCAACTTCCTTTCAAACAGCTTCTGCTGAATCCTTTTTGGTATCAGCTGGCTGTTCATCTACATCACTCAGTTCCACATTCCACTTCTCCTCCGATACAGGTGCTTCAAAAATTTTTGCATCTGCCTTCACCTATGGTAGCGATTCTACCATTTCTGAACTGCTTAACTGTTCCTTCAGCAAGGTTTCTTCCTTCATTGTTCCTCTGGTTTCTTCAGGCCATCTTCGAGCCTGGAACGGAAACCTGCAGGATAATAATGTCACACAAAATGCTTTCCCCCTATGCAAGAGTAGGAGAAGTTCCCAAGTGCACTGCGCACATTTCCCCTTGTCAGTATGAATGCCACCTTAGGTCTCCCCTGAAGAGTATACTGGTGTAGAGAGAGTAATACATCAACAAAGCATACAAAAATTATATTGCTAATGTAACAAAAAAAAAAAGAAAATTTGGTAGGAGCATAACTAGATATATGAAACATACACTAAGAAAAATACATGCTATCAAACAAACCCTACATTTCAAATACAGTACCACTGTGTCATTTGGATGTTTGGAGGTAACAATTATGGGGCAAAATGTAGGGCCTTCATGTAACAATGACTGCTAAGCAGCTATGATTATATAACAGTACACTTTAATGGTTTCTGATAGGTGCTTTTCATAAGGAACGACCGTATTCCTAACAGTGCAATACACCACATAAAGACAAATTCAGATGTAAAACTTTAGGCTACAGTGATCTGAAATGTATTTGTTAAAAAGGGAACAAAGTTAATCTTATGTTTTTCTGTTTCATTGTATACTTATCCTTCAGTTAAACTTTTCAAGCTGAAATGTTCACAGTATAAACATATTTACTTCATATAAAGCTTGTATCTACAGTCAGGTAACATAATAAAGCCTATACGGCTCCATCTATATACCCAGAGTGGATGTTGGGTTCCCATTTTTTTTATTTTAATTAGGGTGAGCAATCTGGGGGGTCACAGTAACTGCAAAATGGTGGTTCACGGTATGTGTCTTATTGTTGAGTGTTATTCTTGTAAAATTAAGTAAATAAATATATTTGTCTTTAATTTATTGGGCCTGAAATAGTAAATGCATGGTCAGAAATGCAAAACGTGAGTTTGCTCACTTTTTTCTGTGAAAAATAGTACAGATAATTTAGCTAAGAAGTGGTAGAATGCCAGTAACCCAGCACAAACATTTTCTTTAGGTAAGAATGCTACAGCCACTGAAACTATGATTCATGTCAATATAGCAAATGTGTAAAAAAACACAGTCATTTTGAATTATGAATTGTATCAAAACTGTTTAGACTGCATAGGGTTTACAAATGCTGAATAAGTAATGTTACTCAATATGAAACAAAAAATAAAATATGTATTTGTTGCCCTTTGAGTGTGTGTGTGTGTGTGTGTGTGTGTGTGTGTGTGTGTGTGTGTGTGTGTGTGTGTGTGTGTGTGTGTGTGTGTGTGTGTGTGTGTGTGTGTGTGTGTGTGTGTGTGTGTGTGTGTGTGTGTGTGTGTGTGTGTGTGTGTGTGTGTGTGTGCTATGTAAAATATACACAGAACATGTTGCTAGATGTGTGACCACACTTATATACACATATACTGTTGTGGATGACCACCCAAGGCAGGGTGCATATATGCCAAGCAAAGCCTACACACATATCATATATTATCTAACAATCTAACTATAGCAGTGATACTTAAGATTTATAAATATGCAAACACATAAGTGATTTCTAGTTATGCTGGACTGTGAGGAGTGTGCATTGTGAATACAGTATATGTGTATACATAAAGCTTCTGATGTAAGCATATCCACCACCATCAGTATCTGTAAACTGTATTTTGCATAATACGTTTTGTAAGGGGGGAGATGACACCCCATCTTTACTCCCCACTTATTATTTTTTTTTCTGAGTAATTAGGCAGGTACAATGGCCCTCCTCAGCCATGACCTACGCCAATTTTGAGTCTGCTACTCAAGGGACAGTAAAGAGAACAAAGCAGCCTACAGTGCAAATCACATTGTGGAAAAAACAGTTTACCAAAAGTGTAAATTAGTTTAAAATTCTAAGCAATTAGCACATTCATTTACTGTTAAATTGTCCCTGTCACTGCATGATTTTATACAATAAATTAAACTAATGAAATTTTGGTAACATTACTGTGCTGTTCTCTGACAAACTGCTATGTTGTGACCAAATGGTAAGCCGCAGTAATATTACTGAAGTTCTTCATTTATAGGGAAGTCAGAGCATGGTCTAGACTTATTAACAATCAATGTATGAGAGCATTCCCTAACATGATGCTATGCATGTAGTTTCTTTCTATGGTTTGAGTGTACTTTATGTTGTTTTTATTCAGTGTAGGGTAGAAGGTATGACATTGGTGGGACAACCCTTATTTGTGCATTAACAGTTTTGTTCTTATTCCACTGCTGTCCTGGAAAATAAATGTCCTGATGGTGAGTATGAAAGCTTTTGTAAATCCTGTTCTGCATCCAGTTAAGATGTTTAATTACTGCTGCTCAGGTTTTATGAGAGTGATTCCTTATTCTATAACAGAAATGTCCAACAAGAGAATACCAATCCATTCATCCAAAATCATACTTATCTGATGGAGGTGGCGCATGTGGGAGGGATAGAGAGCCTGTTATATACCTCATCACCACAAAAAATGATAAGAAGGCAACTTGCTGCAACTAAATGAGAAGTTCAGCAAAATGCCAAATGACCCCTTCGATGCTTGTCGGGGGGGAGCATGGCAGAAGCTGAGGTAAACAAGCACAGAAATGATACACCAGAGAAAATCCACTAAATTGGAATGTGCTTTGCACTACAGTCAGTTGCTTTCTTTCTTGATTTAGTTACCCTGATTTAACCCGGGCATTATAATTGCACATGATAACAAAGGATAGCATGTCACAAATCCAAAATCAGGAAAAAAAAATGCATCATACTGAATGGAGCACATATCTCATCCAGGGACCCCCAAGAACTTAGCATAGCTATAGGTTCCCTCCCACTTGTTTGAGTAAACTTCTGATCTTTGGCCCAAAGACAAGAGTAATTGGTAAGGCAGCTATGTAAAAGCACAGTCCAGTTGTCATTGTATGACTTGAAGATTTGTGTGAGTAATCGGTAAGGCAGCTATGTGAAAGCACAGTCCAGTTGTCATTGTATGACTTGGAGATTTGTGTAGAATTACTTAGTATGAGTGGAGGGTCTGATGTTTCAGGATTAGAAGTCTTCACCTTATCTTAACCTCAAACCATAACATTATGAAATTTAATATACATTTTAACAATACATGTTGTATTTTGTACGTTTTTTTTTACTTCAATGACTGCCATCCCATTTGCACTGACTAGAACTACATCAAAGATATTCTTATTTCTCAATTTCTGTCTGAAGCCAGCTTTCACAAAGGCTTCTGCCTTTTTCCCCTCCCTACTGACCTTGGACATGGGTACTTCTCATTTCACTGCTGTAAAGTTAAGAGGCCTAGAAAATGTAAAACTGTCAAATTATAGATGAGATGGGGGACAGGAAGGGACACCATGGAAGATTAAACAGGACAGCGTGTGATAGGCTGATAAAATATATCTCTTAAAGGGCAAGTACCTTGAGTACAGATGCTGGTAAAAGATTTTTGTGATAATTCTACTTAACTTACTTCATTTCTCTAACCTGTCACAGGCAAAACACAATGCATAGCAGAAAGGCATTAAGGAATTCACGGATTATAAGTCAGAAGGACGATGTACACGTCTGCATCATGTGCCTCCGTGCCATCATGAACTATCAGGTACAGTCATTCAGAAATACATTTGTTACACTCATGTAATTTGGCAGTTTAAGGAGTAAGTCTTCCAGTCACCTCTTTGCACTATCCCCAAAACTATTAACTGATCAACAGCGTCACTTGCGTAAAATCCACAGTATTTGAACAGCTCGTGTACTCAGAGTCCTATTGTAGGGAAGAGAACCAACCGAAAAAAAAAGATGTGTTCTTCAGACGCAAATCTATCTATGACTGCAGAGACTGAATGACACTGTAATTCGTGTTAAGAGAAAGGGGCAAAGGTAAGACATGCAGAGTGCTGTACTCAAACCAATGTTTAGTAACCTTCAGCCTCTCTTAACTGACATTTCCTCTTCACCATTAAAATACACATCCTTGTGAACCAACCTTCAGACTAACTCTGTTTTGCATTTATTTTTTGAATCCTATCAGTAATATTTAATGTTCACTTTGCTTCTGTTATGTTTGCATTTACTTATACCAGACAAAAAGTAAATGCAGGTGAATAGGTAACATGATGGTTTATGTCTGCACACACTCTCTTCAAGTGTTTATGTCCTGCCTCATCCACTTGCTTGCCAGAATAGACTCTGACTCCATATAACCATGAACTTGTATAAAATGGTTATAGAGAACAAATGACAAAATGAACAGTATTCCCAGAACAATTGGCTAAGCTTCTGGTGTCATTCAAAGGGGATGCAGTATTTGTCTGCCTGGGAAGACATGATCAACAAACCACAATGCTTTGCCAGAGATGGTCTGCATCTGTCACCCCTGGGATTTAGGTTACTGGCTAAAGCTCTTGCCACCCCTATAGTGCCGTTTTTAGGCAAGGTTCAAAGGATAAAACCACCACCGTAACAGATACAAGCATGCAAAATCTGAAGGTAATGCTACTTAATGCTAGAAGTCTAAACCTCAAAATGCACTCTCTCGAGGCACTCATAAAAATGGAGAACATCGATATCTGTGCAGTGACTGAGACCTGGTTCAAGGCTCCAGAGAGCACCCCTGCAATACCAGGCTACAATTCTTACCACACTTTTCGGCCACAAAACCAAGACCGAAACACTAAAGGTGGAAGAGTGTCCATATTCACCAAGGATATTCACACCTCCAGGCTAGTTGCCCAACACAATGCATCTGAAATTCTCCAGGTGCAACTAACACTAGGTAAGACTGCAATCCAAATTGTAGCTTGCTACAGATCCCCCACCATACCCCAAGATTCTCACTACACCTTCCTAAACATACTGGAAAATATTAAGATACAACCAAACACCCTAATACTGGGTGATTTCAACTACCCTGCCATTAATTGGGAAAACTACTCGGGTACCAACTCCTTTTCCCAATGGTTCTTGGAATTCATAAATTCCAACATCCTGGATCAACTAATCCATTGTCCCACCAGGGGCTCCAATATCCTAGACCCGGTCATTACCAACATGGGAGATAGATGCTCCACACCAGTGGTCACCCCCTCATTGGTCAGGTCTGACCATAAGCAAATCACCCTTGACATCCACATCCCACCCCCACCCCCCACTAAGGAAACCCTCCTTAAAAAAACTTCTCCAAAGCCAACTTCATGCTACTGAAGTCAGAAGTAACAAACTTCACAACACCCACGCAGACGGGATCTGGAAGTTCGACTGCAGAATCCTACACTAAGGCACTGTATGAGGACATCCACTCATGCATGAATCGTGCCATCCCAGATAGAACCAAGATGCTCTTCTCCAAAAAAAGGAAGCCAATCTGGTGGTACCCTGCTATAAACAAACTATACAACAGAAGGAAGAAACTGTTGCAGAAAAGAGGAAAATCCCAGGATGCAAAAAACTCCCTCACCGGTCTCAGTAAGAAGCTGAGATCCCTCATAAAATCCTCAAAAGCTAGTTACGTAAATAAAATTGCCAAAGATTCTAAAGGCAACCACAAGGCATTCTATAGTTATGTCAAGAATCTAAATGGCATGCTCAGATCTGCTCTCAGCTACAACAGAATGGCATTAAATATACTGATCCCAAGGATATTGCCAGTATCCTGGCAGATCGATTTAGTGCCAACTTCACTCCCCTCTCACCCCCTAAAGGGCCCATCTCAATACCAAAAGATTGCCAAATTCTGATAATCACAGCCACACAGGTAGAAACAGCACTCTCCAAAGCTAAGAATACAGCATCCATGGGACCAAATGACATCCCAAGCTGTGTACTACATGAACTACAAAATTAACTGGCACACCACCTAAGTGACATGTTTAATCATAGCCTCACCTCAGGCTTCATGACCACTGAGTGGCGCACAGCTACAGTTATCCCGCTCCACAAGGGAGGATCCGCCTTGGATCCCAGGAACTACTGTCCCATCAGTCTGACAAGCCTGATCTGCAAGGGCATGGAACGCATTATCATGGAACTTATAAACAAAGACATTGGCAACCTCCAGACACTGGACCCCACCTAGTTTGGGTTTGTGAAGGGCCGATCTTGTCTCCTGAATCTGATTGACTTCTTTGAATCAGTCTCCAGAGCTGTGGACGAGGGTAAGGTGGCCCACACAGCCTATCTGGACCTCGCTAAGGCCTTTGACACCATCCCCCACTCTTGAATCATAGATAAACTTACTAAGATGGGCAGAAATCCCTACGTCACTCGATGGGTTGCCAACTGGCTTACTGACAGAACCCAGACTGTAAAAGTAGCCGACTCCAAATCCAGCTCCAGACAAGTGACAAGTGGAGTACCTCAGGGTTCAGTCCTGGGACCACTCTTGTTTGGCATCTACTTCTCTGAAGTACAGGCCAACACTAAGGGACTCTGGCTAACAAAGTTTGCAGATGACTGCAAACTTGGAGCCATTACTGAATCCCTGATGTGGATATTCTACAAAAGGGCCTTACAGAAACAGATGCCTGGTGCCAGAGCCATGGGCTCAAGCTTAATGCCAAGAAATGTATAGTTATCCCCTTTGGAAAAAAACATGCACCCATGAACTACCACATAGGTGGCAGGATACTAAACATTTAAGGTGTGATGAGAGACTTAGGGACACAAGTGGACAGTGGTCTCACTTTTGATAACCACATTGCCACAATAGTCAGGAAATCCTTCTACGTGGCACACCTCATCACTAAGGGCTTTTCATCCAGAAAAAAGGAGGTCATTGTCCCACTGTACTCATCCCTCATTAGACCCATTATAGAGTATAATGCCCCATTTGGTATGTACCTCACAAGACATCTGCAACAGCCGGAAAGGCCACAGAAATACCTCACAAAAAGAATCACAGGCCTAAAGCAGATGCCATATGCTGACCATCTAAAAAAACTCCAGCTATACTCTGTGGCATATCGTCTACTCAGAGGTGATCTCTGCTTAACATACAAGGCCATGGTTCAGTTAATTTGTATTTTAATATACAACACAGTTTTGTATTCTTATTTTCATTTATTCCAGTTTGTTTTATGTCCATATGCCATTTCAGTTAGTTAACTTGACATTAATAATATGTTAATTCTTAGTTCAGCATATAAGCATTTAACATTTTAAGGCTGATTGATTTCTTTGAATTCAAAGCATTTTGCCTTTAAGATTTTCAATTTAACAATTAACCACACAGCTGTGGATTATTTTTGGGTTTTAAAAGAAGGAGGTTGGACTTTTAATTGTATTCTGAAGAAGTCTGCTTAAGAAGCAGACGAAAAGCACTTCAAGGAATATTTAATAAATCTGTGGTTCTATTTTAGCTTTTCGTTTCAGCCTGGTGTTTCTTGAATGGTCATTGACCTGTCTGTCCAGTGATTTTAACCTTTTTGGATTCTCACAACTGTTCCAGTGGTGTACTTTAATAGTTCCATTATAGAGTATAATGCCCCATTTGGTATGTACCTCACAAGACATCTGCAACAGCCAGAAAGGCCACAGAAATGCCTCACAAAAAGAATCACAGGCCTAAAGCAGATGCCATATGCTGACCATCTAAAAAAACTCCAGCTATACTCTGTGGCATATCGTCTACTCAGAGGTGATCTCTGCTTAACATACAAGGCCATGTCAAACCTTGAGCTGTTGGACATGCTACACTTAAAGAAATCCCAATTCCTCAGAGCCACACGCTCCAGGGATCTAAACCTTATCATCACAATGAACAAAACATGCTGGAGGGATAGGTTCCTGACCCAGAGACTCCCCATACTCTGGAATAGACTGCCCATACATGTCAAGCAGAGCGCCTCATTGGCCCTCTTCAAAAGGAACCTTGATGATTGGATGGGAGATAGGAAATTCACCCCGGGGATCATGTCAGTCGCCCTGCTAGACAGTGGCCCAGAAAAGTAAATATTATGGGAAAAAATTTCCAGGGAATTGTTATGGCTAGGCTTGCATAGGCCTTAGGGCCGATAGCCTAATACCAACCTATGAACCTATGACCCTATAATTTGAAATATGTAATGTTATTTACAAGCACTATATTCACGTTATTTGATTGTTCTGAAAAATGATGAACATATTACTGCATTCCCCCTTTATTGTATTCTTGTAAAGTTAAAAGTCCACATAACTTAGTTCTGAGCTTAAGTGAAAATAATTTACAGCAATAAAGGTGTTATTTTGTTTGCTGTATAACAATAATTCATAGTTGGTCATTCTTTTAGAATAATGACTAGCTTGGACATTATGGCATGGGGAATGGACTAGTCCACTGCATTATAATTATGGTAGCATTTCTTTTTCTTAGGTTTATAACAGACGAGAGAGGTGGCCATAAGTCATACTACATAATTTTTCCCCTCTTCAGTTATGAATTAATCGTTAGAGAAACCACCAGCTTCCTGGTTCAGGCCTTAACTAGTAACTGCAGTATTCAGTCATTTAGTTTCAACCCTGGGAATCAAACTCTTCACAAAGCTGATTATAGTCTAGGCATACAGAGAATAAGCTGTTAATTACTTGATTGTTTCACAAACTGCCAGAAAAGGTAACATTCACAGGAAAAAAAATGTGTGCTTTATTTGATTAGAAGTAATTAAAAGAGTGCAACTTTAGCTGGCAAAAACTGATTGATATGAAACTACCAGCAAAGAAAATAATTATATTTGGACTAGCTAGGTTTTCTGAGTGAAGCAGCAATCTATCCACTGTAGAGTTATTCCTCCTCTTACCTATTCTGTCCCAAGTCTTCTTCTCTATGTTCCATCGGCTCCTCCTGTGGTTTTATACTCTGCTGTTTGTTTTGGCAAGGATTACTAGAAACAAATGTTCTACATATATTCAGATATAGTTCATGCAAGTTTTTGAAAAACAAGATTTGCACAACAATGAAAGAGATATCACTAAACATATATGTGATAAGCTTAAGCACAGCTTGTAATCTTTATTTTAAACAATGTTGCTTTGTTGCGCAGCTGCTTTTATTACTCAAAAGTATGGGATACTTTATTCCTACTGAATATACCACTTGAAAATCTTTCAGAACATCTTAACATGTGTAAAAGGACTAAAGGACACAAAGCTATTTCCAATGTCATAATAAAATCGGAAAGTATAACCAAAGGAAAAATATTACATGTAACTTGTATTTCTGTGATCTTAACACACAATCTGCGGCAACCAGAATCGGGCAAAACACACCCTGGGAATTCATCAGGTTGCATCAGTAAGCTGCCTCACTTTGCCTTCACAGACATACTCAGAGACTTTATGTCAGTAATAAGAAGGCCATGAGGCTGGTTTCAATGCAACACTCTACTAGCCTCAGGCTGGATCCTGGAGCTGCTTTCTTGTACTATGTTGCCTAGAATCATGTTAATTCTTTACATTAAATTCGCTTTATGGTAAGGAAAGAGCGCGATACAACATGCCTACTTATTCTGCTTTTTTAAATAGGTAAACATTCTAACTGTATCTTCGCCTTGCCATTTTCCACTTGCTCCATACCCTTTTCAGTGTCTCTAGGGTTTCCTTTTTCACCACCCATTCAGGTGTTTTGATTTTTTTCCCATGAGTCCACAACCCTATCACGAGAAAGTACTTTTGGAGATACACAGACTAGTGAGGCCTTGCCTGTGCCCAGTCCTTCTTCCTCTCTGTCCTTCATGTTTTATAAACTCAAATGCTATGGAACAACTAGTCACCACTCCCACAAGAGGGGAAAACATACTGGACCTGGTCATCACCAACATGGGGACTCTATGTTCCATACCAGAGGTATACCCCTCATTGGTAAGATCGGACCATAAATTAATCTCACTGGATATCCACATCCCGACCCCACCCTAGCCCAGAAAACCACAGTGAAAAACTTCACAAAAGCGAACTTCACACTTCTCAAAACCGAGGTGGAATCCTTCAAGGCCCCCGGGCCAGTGGAAACTACGGCCCAAACTGCAGAATCCTTTGTAAATGCATTCTATGGACATCTCCAGGAATGCATGGATCATGCTATCCCAAAACAAAACCAAGACCCAATCTTCCAAAGGCAGGCGTCCAGTCTGGTGGACCACAGCCATAAATAAGCTGTACAACAGAAGGAGGAAGCTACTACACGACAGAGCAAAATCCCTAAAAGGGAAGACATCTCTGATCAGTACTAGCAAAAAACTAAGATCCCTCATAAAATCCTCCAAGGCCAGCTTCGAGAGAAAAATTGCACAGGACTCTAAAGAAAATCACAAGGCTTTCTTTAGTTATGTTAGGAACCTGGGTGGCAACTCCCAGATATACTCAGAGTTGATCCAAAATGATAAAAAATACATTGAACCCACAGACATTGCCAACATCCTGGCAGACAGATTCAGTGCAAACCCCCACCCCCACCCCCGAAAGAGCAAATAACTATCCCAGCAAAATGCAGCCTCCCTAACATCTCAGATGCTCAGGTGAAAGCTGCCCTCTCCAAAGCAAAAAACACAGCATCAATGGGACCTGACGGTGTCCCGGGTTGTGTCCTACATGGACTCCAAGAAGAGCTAAACCCTCAACTAAAGCTGCTGTTCAGTCTCAGCTTTACTACAGGATATGTACCCAAAGAATGGCGTACAGTGACAGTGGTCCCACTCCACAAAGGTAGTGCCTCTACAGACCCTGGAAACTATCACCCCATAAGCCTGACTAGCCTGGTCTGCAAAGCTATGGAGAGGATCATCATGGAACTCATAAACAAAGACATTGGGGACCTACAGACACTGGATCCTACCCAATTTGGCTTTGTTAAGGGCAGATCCTGCCTCTTGAACCTGGTCGACTTCTTTGAAACAGTCACCAAGGCCATTGATGAAGGGAAGGTAGTCCAAACAGCCTATCTCGTCCTCGCAAAAGCCTTCGACACAATACCCCACTCGGGCATCATAAATAAGCTCTCCAGCTTAAATATAAATCCCTATGTCATAAGATGGGTTGCAAACTGGCTCAAAGACAGAACCCACATGGTCAGAATTGCTGGAGCATTGTCAGACTCGAAACCAGTTACAAGTGGCGTCCCACAAGGCTCAGCCCTAGGACCTCCCCTGTTCGGTATATATTTTTCTGAGGTACAGGCTAACACAGGAGGACTGTGGCTGACCAAGTTCGCAGATGACTGCAAACTGGGCACCATAATTGACTCTCCAGCTGACACAAGCATCCTCCAAAAGGGTCTCACAGAGACGGATAACTGGTGCCAGAGCCATGGCCTAAATATAAATGCCAAAAAGTGTATAGTCATAGTGGCAAAAACCAAGTGCCCACAAATTACCACATAGGTGGTAATCCATTAAGTACGGAAGAAGTAATTAGGGACCTGGGGACCCAAGTTGATAGTAATCTCTCCTTTGACAACCACATTGCCAAAGTGGTTAGAAAGACCTTCTATATAGCCCACCTTATCATGAAAGGATTCACATCTAGATCAAGAGAGGTCATAGTGCCCCTTTATTCATCCCTCATCAGGCCCATAATAGAATACAATGCCCCATTTGTTATGTACCTTACCCAACACCTGCAGCAACTAGAAAGACCCCAAAAGTACCTCACAAAGAGGATCAAGGGACTCAAACAGATGCCATATGCTGCTCGGTTAAAGAAATTCCAGCTCTACTCAGTAGCATACCGCCTACTTAGAGGTGATCTATGCCTGACGTATAAAGCTATGTCAAACCAGGACTTAATGAGCATGCTCCACCTCAGAAAATCCAAATCCCTTAGAGCTACGCACTCAAGGGACTTGAGCCTCAGCACAGAAATAAATAGGACATGCTGGAGGGACAGATTCATAACCCAGAGGCTCCCTTCGCTCTGGAATAGAATCCCAGTCCATGTTAGGCAGAGTCCCTCACTGACTCTCTTCAAGAGGAATCTTGATGAGTGGATGGGAGATCGTAGGTTTACCCCGGGGATTACTTCTGTGTCACTACTAGACAGAGGCACAGTAAACTAACCCAAAAAAAGGGCACAGTAAACTCAATTCAAAGGGTGGCAACAGCCAAACACACCCTGGCTAGGCTTGTAAATGCCCTAGGGCAGATAGCCTAGTATGAACCGATGAACCTATGAACCTATGTTCAGAATGATCCCAACGCATCTTTTCTAAGAAGAAGGGTTGTCCATCTGTTATTAAAGAAATATTATTAATCCCTCACCTCTGGAATCATACATCAAATTCATGTGATGTTGAAAATGACCGACTTATGTCAAACCCTACATCTGTAGGCAAGGTTACTGAGAAGTGGTTTATGCTCCAAACTTCTACCAGCCCACCTAAATTCATAGAACTCAAAATCCTACTACAGCCCCTGAGAATGAGGTGAACTGACTGTACATAGCTACAACCACATCCTCCACTGAAGAAGTGAAACCCTAATTGTAAGCCTCATGAAGTTTAGTAACTGTTTATTACTAACCTCACTGAAGTGTTAAACAGAACAAAAACAAAAACCTCATGGGTGACCAAGCCAGTATCCCTGCATTACATATAATGAATGCCCAGTGAATTTAGATGCAGCTGGTCAAATAATAAATGAATGGCTGAATAATCTGATCAAGTGGCCAGTTCTCCCATCAAACTATTTGTCCTCAGACTCAGCTAGAACACCAAGTCCAAAGTACAATCAGATTTTATGAGTAGCAGAGCTTATCTCCGTGTAAACCCAAATCCCTTTATTATGCAAAGGAACTCCTGTATAAAAGCAAATGATTGTTCATCACTTCAAATGCTAATGACTCTAGGACTAATCAGTATGGGAAGGTCAATACCAATGAGCCAACAAAGTCAGCAAACTTCTGCAGATGCATTGTCACACAACACAAGGATGATAAACAAGGACGCACCCATAGGTTGCTGCTGTTCCTACAGCAGACTCAAAAGAGTAGATACAACCAATGTTGATCCATTTCAAATCAAAGACTGAACAATAGATAATAGCAGCCCCACTACCAATCTACCTGTTCTTCAGGTGCTGACAAACAGAGAACGTAGGAGGAACCAAGGCCACCAGCATTAGACCAAAATGCTCACCTAGCCATGTCTTGGTTGAAGCCACAGAATCCTGGAATTATTCTACTTTTCAGCCATCTAGTTATATCTTACAACATAAGTCACATCCTTTGTAAAGTTGTTTCTTAAACTTATGCGGACAGCTTATTCCTTTGCTATGCAATCTTGCATACAGATCCTGCCACTAATGTTAATTTCAGCCAAACTCCAGCAGTCGGTCAAGTCCTCTTTCATTGGTACAGTCCATAGCTGTTCATGAATGAGCTGGCTAGGTTCTGTCAATTCTCCCTTAAAAGATAATGCCTCGGCATGCATTAGCCTATTGTTCTGCATGTATCCCACTGGCAGTAACTTGGTTGTATATGTTCTCTTGTGTTCCCTGGATATCATAATGATTCAGTTACACAACATATTTTCTTCCCAGCCACAAGCTGCTTTTCCTCTGCCTTTTGTGGACAGTATTTTGGTAATGTGATCTGGATTTTTGCAGTTTCACTGCTGGTTTCACTTCCCAAGGAACATATACCTGTGCAGTTTTCGACTATCAATTTCATAAGAAGGCAATGGTGCTGTTGATTCCCCTACAGATATACCATTACCCTTCCATAGTACCATTTATACCCCCAGCGGATATTCCTGATATAATGATTTAATAGCTCTGAAACATTTTCTGTAGTCTTGTTATCCAGATTTTCAAGTCAGACATTTAATTCTGATAGTCACTTCCTGTAGAGCTATTCTAACATTATTACATTTTCAAACTCTTTTACAGAATTTTAAGTTCCTGCACCAGCACAAAAAATGTTGCTGCTGAGTTGGCAAACAGTGCAGTGGTTCAGGTTGTATGATACCTGTGTCACAACTCCATGTTCTTGCATTCAACCCTGACTTCTGATCACAGTCTGTGAGCTTGCATGTTCTCCCATGATATGCATGAGCTTTCTGTAGATGCTAAGGCTTCCCCCCAAAAATGTGCTGTTTGATTCGCTACTCTCAGTTTTCCTTGTATATTGAATTTACCATTGACCGTCTGTGACCTGAATTATGACTGAAAAGAGTTTATACCAACCAATTCACTTATATGGTTAATAAAGTAATTGTTCAAATCTGAGTTTGTGAAATTTGGTCTTGTAAGACGTGTTAAATTCGAATCTTTTAACAACACAGCTATCATTTTTTCATAATTGAAAATTATATCAAAAGTAGCAGATGCTAGTCCTAAAACAAATTACTTTAATATTTAAATGTTAATTTCTTCATTTATTAACCAGGTTTGTGAACTAGTGTATCAAAAGGTCTGGGCCTGACCATTTTAGCTACTATCTGAGCTGCAAGTTAAATGGAATGTATATGGACATTCATTTTAGAGTAGCCAATCATCCAGCAGGTTTTGCGAGGTGCTAGGAAGTCAGAGTACCAGAAGGAATGCCATGTAGATATGACTGAGTCGATGTATACCCTATGTAGACAGTGACTGGAGGTTAGGATGACCCACACACTCCTGTTTTGTGTGGCAAAGAGCTTAACCTCCAGTCTATCCATTCAACAGTGTGCATTAATTCAAATGTCTCTGCTTTTATTACCAATTATTTTAACATTTAATTTACAATTTTCTTTAACTCTCTTGTTCTGGGAACCATTTTTTCCCATTTATATTTTCTGAGGCCCTTTTCTACATAGCTCTATAGTTCATTTCTGTTCAGATCATACCTCTAAACATCTTATCCCAAGAAATCTGGACAAAGCCTAACATAATGGGAGTACAAGCACACACAAATAGGGACAGATTTTAAGTGTTGCTCTTATAAACTTAGAAAGTTTCTAGAGTAGCAGGATTTGTGCTAGCATACATTTTCTGAATGTATGATATGATACGAAGTCTGAAACTCAAAGGTATGGCATTATGTAGTGACTTCAATCCTCAGTGATTTTCCAGCAACCCACAAATTTTATGAGGAACAGGTCAAAGATATGAGGCGAAAATCTAGACAATTGAGAGGTTTGGTTCAGATTATCCCTAGATCTACTTGTCCTACCATGCAGCTGGCCAATGACACTGCTGCCTTCCACTCTGTATCTGGACATCACTGTAGCCTCTGATACTTTCATACTAAAGGTCTGCATTATGCTCTTTGCCTTAATGGAACTTTGTGTTTCAGCTTCACCCGCCCACCACCACCACTTATTGCTGCCGGAAGTTTTGGACTATCCCAAGATCCCTGCCACCTATGATTTCTATTCCATCTTATAACTAGTAATCAGCTACTTAGCCTACCATTAACCTAGCAAAAAATAAAACTGGCCAGAAAACATGGAAACCACTGAAATCATACATTTTATTTTTAAATATGGCCTTATTACAATCCAGTCCTAGTACTCTTGGCTGTTGTTATTGTTTACATTCCCAAGAACTCTGAAATTGCAAACCAGCTTCTACTCACAGCTGTCATTCTTACACACAAAGAGCACATTTCAGAATGCCTTTTAGTTTTCTTCATTGCCTTTTGACAAAGGAAAACTTGATTTTTACACCTTGAACCAGGTTATTGTAGTGACCTTTCTTTTGCCGAATGCAGCTCACTGATTTCTGCATCTTCAACATGGATTTTGTTAGAATCCCTCCACACAGCTAATCCAGTCTCATTCAACCCTACAACAATGTACTTATTTTTATTTTCTAAATAGGTAAAACCACTACCAGTGCCAATCTCCAGGGGCAACCCTGGAGCTTGGTCTGTATTACACAATAGGCAACTGGAGACTGAGAGAATCAAACCCAAGACTACAAGGTGAAACTCGTTAGTAGTTCATAGCCTGTATTTGATAAAAATTATACCAAACAACACAGCTGTATCTGCTTAAATATGGAGAGCTGTACTGCACAATAAAAATTTGATTCATACCCATGCATGTGGCTGATTTAGTACTATATCATGTAACTGCATTGTAATATACAAGTTCATTACTGTAAGTATATATCTCTTTTCTATGTGTCTCTTGTGCTCACCTAAAATAATCAATAGACTAGTCTGCCTGACAGGTTAACAAATATAGATAAAAAATAATTAAGTAATTAATTAAAACAGAGCTAAAATGCACTAACAGCTGTCATGCAAGGCTATGAATCGACCACTCAAGTAGTTTAAGCAAATGTGTGGGGACATCCACTCAAGCAGACTCGCACACACACACACACACACACACACACACACACACACACACACACACACACACACACACACACTTTCACACACACACACACACACACACACACACACACACACACACACACACACACACACACACACACACACATGGGCACACACATGAACACATGCACACAGATACACACACACACACATACACATTCACACAATCTCATATGCTCACAGTCATGCATGCAGACACACACACATGCACATACAGTCATACACGTAGACACACAGAGACACAGACACACAGCATATCTCTCAAATGTACAGATTTTCGCAGAATGTTCAGATTTTGGCCTCATATTGTTTGGTCTGTTTTTCATAAAATTATTTAATAGACTTTAAGTGTGTGTATTTCAGTACACTTTTCGTCGGAACATATGTCCGACTTCTTCAGAAGTAAAACAAACATCAAATGACAAACAGGGATACCACCATAAATATGCTAGCTGGTTAATTGAGTGGGTTGGTCCTCCTTCCTTAGTTCACAGGTAGTTGATATAAGAATTAATTGGTTCAGTACTTTCCAACCCCCTCTTCTCATTCATCCTTTAAGTACCTACGTGGAATTACCTAGTAGCTAGTGTTACGCTCAACCACTAGGAATCCACACCACTAGACAACAACAACCAAATTCACCAAAGACAGCAAATTAACAATAGATATTAAAAATACAATTTAAAAATACAATTTAAAAATGACTGTTGTTAAAAAACACATTATAAACACCGTTCCTACACGTAGTTCTTACCCAAGTTAGTATCCTTAAATTATACAAGCCAATTACCTACAGCGTATGGTTACCTTGGAGGTAAAATTGACATTACTTTTATATGTCCCTTCTCAGAGATTGAGGCTCGTAAATCATATGGTGTGCATAAACTACATAAAATTACATGAGAAATACATAGAAAATACATTAAAAAATATACATAAAAAATACTTGAAACATATACAGTAGTTATGTACATAAATAGATAGATGTGAGTCTGTACGGGACTTTTAACCGTTTATATGTGACCATTTAACCCCTTTTAGTCATATAAGTGTATCATGCCGTAGGATACTAACTTGGGTAAGAACTACGTGTAGGCACGGTGTTTATAATGTGTTTTTTAACAACAGTCATTTTTAAATTGTATTTTTAAATTGTATTTTTAATATCTATTGTTAATTTGCTGTCTTTGGTGAATTTGGTTGTTGTTGTCTAGTGGTGTGGATTCCTAGTGGTTGAGCGTAACACTAGCTACTAGGTAATTCCACGGAGGTACTTAAAGGATGAATGAGAAGAGGGGGTTGGAAAGTACTGAACCAATTAATTCTTATAGCAACTACCTGTGAACTAAGGAAGGAGGACCAACCCACTCAATTAACCAGCTAGCATATTTATGGTGGTATCCCTGTTTGTCATTTGATGTTTGTTTTACTTCTGAAGAAGTCGGACATCCGACGAAAAGTGTACTGAAATAAACGCACTTAAAGTCTATTAAATACGTTTTTCAAGTGAAGAGGACTGCCTGCTCCTGGTCTTTTGTGTATTTACTGGTGGAGTCTATCGATATATTTCTTGGTTTGTGTCTACGGGCCATGGAGACGGGAAGTCCGAACTCACAAGGAGACGGATCGCAGGAGAGTGGATGTAATCTTACAGCTCTCATCGAGCTTCTCACCCAGAAGGTCGACCGCTTATCCCAACAAGTTGAGACAGTTGTCGCTGCTCAAGGGAGAGAGTGGAACGTTGAAGTAGGTGAAATGGGTGAAACGTCAGGTGACGTACAGGGGCTGAATAGCTGCAACAACAACAACGCTAACACTAGACCTTCTAACCGTAATGGTGACGACGAAAATTATAACGTTGAAGGTACCACACTGAACCGGCTTCCTAACCGAACAATGGACCCTGGAGTGGCACCAGGGTGCATAGCCAACGCTTCGGAAACTGGACGCCAGGAAGTAAGCAGGCGTACGGCTGTGACTCCCTCTTTGAATGCTTGGGTGCACAGAGAGTTCACCTTTGGAGACTTACGGACTGTGGGCGACACGTCTAACACAAGTGAGGTAAGCCCTGACTTGTCAGTAAAGTTAAACATACTCGATGAAAAACTGTTTAAAGTAAGAAAGCTGCAACTGGAAGTTGCATACTTTAGGGAATGTACCAGACTGAAAGTCGTGCCTAAAGGATTAAGGTATTGGCAGTTTCCTGCAGGCTTGGAAGAGGGGTCTGACTTTTACAACGCACTCATTGTACTTTTTGACAAGCACGGATTCGAATTGATGGGTCTATTGTGTGACCATTACCAGATTTCTATTAATAACTTGTTAGCTGAAATAGAGGAACTGGACAGAAATATTAAAAATGACACTGATTATTTAAGATATAAGTTTGACTATGAGAGATGCTTCATTAGCATCGATGAGCATTTAGTCAAACTTAACGTCACCAAAAAGAAAAAGATTGCCAGAGACGTTAGAGATTATACAAACGGGTTAGCTTACCCTAAACCGGCAACACAAGTTAAAGGTACCCTGTCAACAAGTAGGGGCTCTAACGCGGAGAGACAAGTAGGAACCAACCAAGTGGTTGATCAATATTCTACTAACAGCGTGGGTGACTTACAGGACGACATGGGATATCAAGGGCCTCCTAATGACAATGGTGTTAGAAGGAGTGAGAGGTTGGCAAATCAAAATGAAAGGCGTACCAACAATATTGACAGAGGTAACCACGCTGAGGCTAATGAGAGAGGGCCTCAGCAACAAAATTTTCAAACTGGTGCCTCCAACCAGAGGGCACCGAACAACAGGAGAAAAGGAGCCAGGAGGAAGAGGTGGTAGCACCAGGTGAATTTATCGACCAAAACCTCAAGAACGGTCCAGAATGTAAGATCCTGGCTAATAAGAGTGGTGACTTTAATGTCTTTAACTATACTGACTACCATATTAGTAGTGACATTATAGAACTGCTTTCAAAAGGAAATACCTTTGTTCCTTCCTCCCACTTCGACCTGGCACACACGTTAATTGACCTTAAAATATTTGTTAGAAAAATTAACCTGGCATTACTACTGGGTAACAACCTTAGCCAGAAGTCTGAGCTGTATGTGTCAAGTGTGTACAACCCGCCACTACATCCCACCCTGCAACTATTTGAAAAGGTCACCGAAATGGACTTGAGGAACTTGAACAAACAAACAGCTAGGTTTGCTGGGGGGGGAAAGAATATTTCTAATAGTGAAAAGGAGGACTTTCAGTTTTTAAGAAGGGCTCCCGTGCGTTTAATGAAACCCGATAAGGGTGGGGGTATCACAATAATGACCAACGAGGACTATAACTGTAGAATGAACCTTATACTAAATAGTGAGACTTATACTAGGGTATCCCTAAACGAAATGAATGGGGCATACCAAAGGGTTAAGGGCTTCATTGAAGAGCTCTATGTGGAATCTAGAATAGACAGGGAAACCTACATATACATGCAGCAACAAACACCTAGAACACCGGTGTTGTTCGGCATTCCCAAGATCCACAAGGACATCAATGACCCTCCCATGAGACCATTGGTGGATGGTAGGAAGAGCATCACTTATACTTGTAGTAAAGTTCTTGACAAGATTCTACAGAAGTATGTTAAAAAAGAACTCCAGATAACCAAAGATTCATGGAGTTTTCTGGAATCTATTAACACAGTTAATTTCCATCCTGATTCTTTGTTGGTCACTATTGACGTAAAAGATCTATATTCATCTATCCCCCATGATATAGCAACGGAATGGGTTAGTGAAATGTTGAGAATTTTAAACGCACCAAATGATGAAATCCAACTGGTGGGGGAGTTAATTGACACTATCCTCTCATATAACTTTTTGATGTTCAACAACGACCTTTTCCATCAAAAAATTGGGGTAGCCATGGGATCCCCGAGTGGCGGGAGTATTGCCAACTTAGTCATGGCGTACTGGGAGAGGAAGAATATCTTAACAAAAAGCCATTTTGACGAAACTAGCACTGTACAAGAGGTTTCTTGACGACATTTTTCTGATCTTTAAAGGGACAGAATTAGAGATAAAAGAGTTAATGTCGACCCTTAACGCGTCTACTAGTTTCCTCTCGTTTACATACAAATTTGACAAGAACAGGATAGACTACCTGGATATAGACCTGAGAAAGGACTATACCAATAGGAGATGGTTATCCAAAATATACCGCAAAGAGACCTACTCTAACTCCATGCTGCACTATTCAAGCTGTCACCCTTTGCACCAGAAGAAATCGGTGCTGAAGGGACAGCTTGTTAGAGCAGCACAGATGACTAGTGACGACGACGATTTTATGGAAGAATGTGGTACTCTAACTCAATTCTTCCTAAAACGTGGGTACCCAATTGAGTTTGTCCTTGAAATTGCCGATGAGGTTAAGCGTAAGAGAAGGTCAAAGGAATATGTCCCACTGTTAAATAATGTTAACACAAATGGGGATGGGACAGAGACTCTTAGGGTACTGGTTGATAATAACCAACACTTCTACCATGGTTTTAGTTGCACATTTAACTTGGACTCCCATTTGATCAGAAATATATTCCTAAAAAATTGGGAGTTCTTGTGTAACGACAATGAACTACAAACTATTTTGCCATCAATGCCTAAAATGATATATAGACGAGGAAAAAATCTGAAGGAATTATTGGAAGGTGCGGGTCGAACATACACAACCTACCCAGGGATGTTCAAATGTCAAATGTGCAAATATTGTAAATACATCGATGAAGGACAGAATTTTGTAATAGGAGACCAGAAGTTCCGTACTTACTCTAAATTTAACTGTAACAGCAGACTAGTGGTATACCTAGCTAAGTGCTCGCTTTGTCCAGCATTTTACATCGGGAAGACCGATAGGAGACTTAATGAGAGGATATACGAGCACTTATATAGTATTAGGAACAACAAGATGACCAATGCTTTAGCAAGGCACCATGTTGACAACATTGGCCATGACTTTAAATTTAGAGTAATAGACCAGCAATTTAGGGACACAAGAGGGGGATATGACTCTCTAAAATTAGAAAGGAAGGAACTGCTTTGGCAGTTACGGACCAATGCAAATCAAAAACCTGGTATCAACGAAATGTCTTCTATTGCATGTATCTTAAAACTAAAAAACTTGGAGAGGTGAACTTGTAGGGATAGAATACTATTATTTAGGATATCAATTAAAGTACAAGGTATGTCTTTCAAAAATTAAAAAAGAAGACCTTCATAGGCAAAATATTGCCACTGTTAAGACACATGCATTATTGATGAAGGGGGAGAATTAAATACAAGAACATAAAAGCGAAGGAATCTATTAAGGTTAATTTGGTGATAATGTGAGGCTTAAAGGTATAAAATGCTACGGCATGATACACTTATATGACTAAAAGGGGTTAAATGGTCACATATAAACGGTTAAAAGTCCCGTACAGACTCACATCTATCTATTTATGTACATAACTACTGTATATGTTTCAAGTATTTTTTATGTATATTTTTTTATGTATTTTCTATGTATTTCTCATGTAATTTTATGTAGTTTATGCACACCATATGATTTACGAGCCTCAATCTCTGAGAAGGGACATATAAAAGTAATGTCAATTTTACCTCCAAGGTAACCATATGCTGTAGGTAATTGGCTTGTATAATTTAAGGATACTAACTTGGGTAAGAACTACGTGTAGGCACGGTGTTTATAATGTGTTTTTTAACAACAGTCATTTTTAAATTGTATTTTTAAATTGTATTTTTAATACCTAGTGTTAATTTGCTGTCTTTGGTGAATTTGGTTGTTGTTGTCTAGTGGTGTGGATTCCTAGTGGTTGAGTGTAACACTAGCTACTAGGTAATTCCACGGAGGTACTTAAAGGATGAATGAGAAGAGGGGGTTGGAAAGTACTGAACCAATTAATTCTTATAGCAACTACCTGTGAACTAAGGAAGGAGGACCAACCCACTCAATTAACCAGCTAGCATATTTATGGTGGTATCCCTGTTTGTCATTTGATGTTTGTTTTACTTCTGAAGAAGTCGGACATATGTTCCGACGAAAAGTGTACTGAAATAAACGCACTTAAAGTCTATTAAATACGTTTTTCAAGTGAAGAGGACCGCCTGCTCCTGGTCTTTTGTGTATTTACTGGTGGAGTCTATCGATATATTTCATAAAATTCTGTTTTTTGAGCAAATCAGTGTTAAATCATTAAAGATTGAAGTTAGGAAAGAATGACAAACATTTGAGTTTCTGACTTCATATCCTTCAGATAATTCATGCTTATGCAAAACATTTACTCTATCAACTTTCTAAGTTTGTAAGAGCAATATTTAAAAATTGTGCCTATTTTTGGGCCTTTGTCTCACTTTTATTTATAGCTTTGTCCAGATTTCTTGCTGTAAGGTGTCACACATACACACACACACACACACACACATACACACACACACACACACACACACACACACACACACACACACACACACACACGCACACACACACATGCACACGCACACGCACACACGCACACACACACACACGCACACACACACACGCACACACACACACACACACACACACACACACACACACACTCACTCTCTCTGCACAGAATTACTTACCTGAGCAGCTACACTCTCTTGTGAAGTTTAATCTGTCAGCTGAACTCAACACAGTACCACAGGGTATTAGTACATCTCCCCCATCCCAAAGTAACTCACCTCCTCAAACATCGTACTGTTTAAGTATATAACTGTATAATTTAACACTCAGCAATGACTTAAGGTAAGATTACAGGAAATCTCCTTTTACTCAAATGCTGCTGTCATGGTGCGTGATTTGCAGAAAGGGGGCTCTCAAGAGACAGACGTTTGTCCATTCCTCATCTTTGCAAGTATTTATAGATGCTATCTAGATTGGATTGTATGGGGTGATGGAATCCTTGGGGCAAGCTGTCATACATTCTAACAATATCCCTGCTGTAAGATACGCTGTATTAAGTTATATTATAACTCTGTTCAGCTTCCCCTGTTCATATGGTCCCATATACGAGAATGGCTAAAAGTTGTATATACTTATGGTGCCACATACGAGAATGGCTAATAATTGTATATACATATGGTTCCACATACGATAATGGCTAATAGTGTATATACATATGGTCACATATACAAGAATGGCTAATAGTTGTATATACATATGATCCCATATACAAGAATGTCTAATAGTGGTATATACATATGGTCCCATATACGAGAATGGCTAATAGTTGTATATACATATGGTGCCACATACAAGAATGACTAATAATTGTATATACATATGGTCCCATTTACGAGAATGGCTAATAGTTGTTTATACATATGGTCCCATATAAGAGAATGGCTAATAGTTGTATACATTGACATACTTTCTACACTGCTCTACTGCATCTTGCATAGTATGACTATGTATAACAGGCATCCTATGCAGGAATGCATGCAGAGCTATGCACTGAGGTAGACGTGGGCCTACTTTGTATAGGCCACAAACACACAGACCAACACATTTACATGTAGCATTGAAAATCCTTCCTGCACATTTCCACATCATTACTGAACTAAGGGTTTCAAGAAATGCTGCACCTGTCTGCAATGTGCAGATCTCTGTAAATCTCAACAGATCTTAATTATCTGTGCTAAATTATTTTTGTCAACAGTTCATCTTAGTAAAGTCTCTCTCCATGTCTTCATATGAAACCGGGAAAAGAAACAGAGAATGGTAAACCCCTTTTGAGCCTGGTTTGATTGCATTAGCCTTTTAACATGAGGTTTTGCTATGATCTTAAGGCACGCTCCAACTGTACATTTAAAAAATCATGCCTTCTATGAGGGGTAAAGAAGAGAAAAATAGGATATCACAGCAAGAACCACTAGGTTACTGCTAGCACCTCCTCAACATAGTAATATGAGCGGTATTATATCAGAGAACAGAGCATTTGCGATATCCCTGTTAGAAGGCGAACAGTAACAATCAGCTCAAGCAGAAAAACATAGTTTTAGCGATACATTTAAGTGGAAAGGAAACACTTTTCCTTCAATGAAATGTTAACAGTTAAAAAAGATTTACATACCACTCTGCAATACTTAGAAATATAATGACAGAAAATATAAAATGCAGTATCAAGTCTACCTGGATATGTACTAATACCCCATGGTCCTGTGATGAAGTGTAGCTGATTGATTAAACTACAGAGTGTGTACCTGCTCAGGTTCGTCCTTCAAACCAACATCTGCATTAGCACTTAAAAAAAAATACTCCATCTTTGCAAACCTCAACATTATCACTTTAAAAAAAAAATCAGCCCTAGGCTAAAAACAGCTCCCCACAAACTTTAACATATTAGCCAAAAAGCTCCAGTGACCTCAGCACGGACAGGACATCAGTGCACACACAACAAATGGGAGCTTTGACCTTCCTGAATTTACAGAGCAGATTTGCAGTTGTGGGACTGCCAAAAAAAGTCCCAGAGACCACAGCCCATGCCACATGGGAAATTTTGGAAAGACCCCAGCCATGCCACATGGGAGATTTTGGAAATACAGGACATTAGCACACTGAACAGAGTTTAGCTTTTCCTGAAGCAGTGCATGCACAGTTGTTTTCCTCCTGAAGCAGTGCATGTACAGGACAGTGCAGATTTGCAAGTACAAGACAACCAAAGAAGCCTTAGTGACGTCAGCACATACCAAATGAGAGATTTTGCAGGTAAAGGACATCAGCATATTCATCAGCGTTTATTTTTTCCTGAAGCAGTGCATATACAGGACCGTCAAAGAAGATTACTTAGCAGAGCTGAGTGTTTTTTTTCCTCCTAAAGCAGTGCACATACAGGATATCAGATTTTTTTTGTGGTCCATTACCTTGCCTAGGACCCCATTTGACCTTGATCCGGCATTGGTATCATAGCAATATGGAGAAAAAAGTGAATCCCAGATGACTACAGAATCAGTTTTCCAGTTCCAGTGTACAAGAAAAAACAGGGCAGTATAGAGGTATCAGACTCTTGTCGCATTGCATGAAAGTGCTGGAGAGGGTGACTGATAAACTAATTCGCAGAGCAGCAGAAAGTAAAATGACAGATGAGCAGTTGAGATTCAGATCAGCATGTAGCACAACCAACCTGATGTCTACAGTGAGACAGATAGTTGAGAAGCTACAGATGTGGAAAGAGTCCAACTTGACATTCCTAAACTTGAAGAAAGCAAAAGACAATCTGGCCAATCCTGTGATGATTAAAGGTCACTGAAATATTGGTAGAATTAGTGTGGCCTATGTACAAGGACTCTGTGGTACAAGAATGTACAGTGCTAGGTCTCACAGAGAGGCTCCCGGTAGATGTGGGTGTGCATCAGGTTTCACCACTGAGCCCACTGCAGCTCACACTGGTGATGGACTACATTAGTAAACAGGTTGGTAAGGACAGGTCAACAAAGATGCTGTATGCAGACCCACAGCCAGCTCATCTTGTGCCCAGTGCCATTCACTGACCCAGTGTTCCCCCTCCCCCAGCTCTAACTTGCTAAGCAAAAAAAAAAAGGTCTATACCCCCAATCTGGTGTTCTAAGCCAGTTTTTTTTCCACCTGCATCACTCAGCTCTAAGTTGTTGAACAAAAAAAAGGATCGTTCATCTCCACTTATGTACCTCAGAGATGAATGCAAGCAGCTTGCTGTAACTTATTATCCACTCATTCAGTGAGACACTGAACTGCATTTTTATGCTGGCAGAAATGCTTGTGCAGAAAGAATGCAGCTGCTACACTACCAATTGATCAGCATCTCCTGACGATGCCCAGGATAGCTACCCCTTTGCCCCACTCTAGCTACCCATCGAAATGCATGAAGATGATATGGCATTACAGGCCACCGCTGAACAGGAACTTCAGCAAATGATAAGGGAATGGAATGCAAAAGTGAAGGCACATGGGATGAAACTGAGTATAGATAAGACTGTTGTCATGGCAGCAAATATGAAAAATCAGAAGAAAATGACAACTGAGATAGAGGGGAAAACAATGGAACAAGTTAACAGATTTAAGTACCTGTGGGGGGGGGGGGGGTAACGAAAAAGGAAGTCTGAATGAAAAGGTCAAAGCTAGAATAAAAAGGGCTTCAGCTAACTGGCACAGAGTGTCAGGGGCAGTATGTGACAGAAAAATGCCCAAAAAGCTGGAAAATGAAGTGCAATAAACCTGTATGGGATGGAAACCTGGGCACTGAAGGCTGAGTAGTTGAGGAAGCTAGAGGTAATGGAGATGATATGGGTAGCAGGTAGCACAGTAGCACACTGTGGGACAGGTGAAGAAATGATGATATCAGACCAGAAGCCAAAGTAGCTTCAATTTTAGAGAAGGTCAAAGAGATCAGATTCCAGTGATTTTGGCACATATGCAGGAAAGTAGAAGAAAATTTGCTGAAGAAGATTTTAGTAGAGACAGGAAGAAGGCAAGAGGAGATGAGGACATCTAGCCAAAAGGTGGAGTGGATGAGAGTAGATCTGCAACAATCAGGCATGACTCTGAAGGAGTTAGAATAGTGGCACTGAATCAAGAGAGGTGTTGACAGTTGATACAACACCCTGACCCCATGTGAAAAAAATGGTAAAAGAACTTGATGGTAATGATGATGATGATGATGATTAAGAAAGATAGACACTAAATGTCTGCCAGATGGCTTAGAGCATTAAGGAGCTGTTAACAAGCCCTCTCCTGTAGGCCAGAGGTGCAAGGTTTGTTTCCCTTAGCCTCTATTATCTAACTGTGTGACTCTGAGCAAGGAGGTCTATGCCTGGCATACAGGGCATTGTCAGACCCCACTCTGATGAACCTCCTGCAGATTCACAAAACAAACAGCATCAGAATTATGTTCTAAAGACTACAACCTTGCCTGTGATATAAACAGGGCTTGATCATCAGTGTCACATCAGTGTCACATTTCTACTCATATCTACTTGTCTTAAAACAATTTATACTAAAAAATATAATAAAGCCCAATAATATACGTGTATTTAGACCCCAGTCTAACCAACATCCTTTACATTACTAAACTCTATGCAGTCAAATGAAATCTATCATGACCATGTCAAAACTAAATGATGTGACACTGATGATAAATATTTTATCTTATTATATTATATTTTATTAGGTATTTTATCAAGTATTTTAGTGTTTAGTTTAGATATGAGTAAGAAAGGTCTTATTCAATTAATTTAATGTCAATTAGGCAGCTTATTGAATGATTGATGTAAAAGGCGTTTTTTATGTATATAAGGGAGTGTGATTTTATTTCCTATGTTCTGAAGAAGTCTTTATACATAGATGAAAGCGCTTAACCTACGTTATACATTGTTTAAATAAAGTGTATTGAACTGTGCTTGAATCCTGTTTCCTTGGAATTACTGCTGCAATTGGGTTTGCTGCTTCTGGTTTTAGTTTTCCCAGTTAATGGTGGGGTAGTTGAAATCACCCATTATTAGGGTGTTGGGTTGTACCCAAATATTTTCCAGTGTACCAAGAAAAGAGGAGTGGGAATCCTGGGGCATGGTGGGGGGTCAGTAGCAAGCTACAGTCTGGATTGCGGTCTTGCCCCGAGTTAGTTTAACTTGGATAATCTCAGATGCATTATGCTGAACAACTAGCTTGGAGGTGTGGATATCCTTAATGAATATGGACACGCCTTCACCTTTAGTGTTTCAGTCCGGGTTAGGTGGCCGAAGGGTGTGGTATGAATTATAGCCTGGTAATGCAGGGGTGCTCTCTGGAGCTTTGAACCAGGTCTCTGTCACTGCACAGATGTCGATGTTCTCCAGTTTAAGGAGTGCCTTGAGTGAGTGCATTTTGAGGTTTAGACTTCTAGCATTAAGTAGCATTACCCTCAGATTTTGCTTACTTGTACCTGTTACGGTGGTGAATTTGTCATTTGAACCTTGCCTAAAAAATGCACTATAGGGGTGGCAAGAGCCTTTGCCAGTAGCCAGAATCCCAAGGGTGACAGGTGCAGGCCATCTCTGGCAAAGCATCGTGGTCTGTCAATCATGTCATCCCAGGCAGACAGATACTGGATTCCCTTAGAATGACACCAGAAGCTTAGCCAATTGTTGAAAGTCAGTCATTTTGTCCTTGTACTGCGGTATCTTTCTCGGTGATGGCAGTATGCTACTCAGGGCTAGGGTCATACTTGCCTGGGCTACAAGATCAGAGAGCTCCTCCGTGTCTCATTTCATGTAGTCCAGGGAGGTACATCTCAGGTCATTCACACCAACATGGACAATGATAGAGTCATATTTGTACTTATTGTGGAGTGACCTGAGTGAGTGCGTTATGTGGCAGATCCTGGCACCCAACAGGCAGCTGACAGCAACTTTCTCCTTGTTTAGTCTGGTGAGTGGAACATCAGTGTGCCTGACTATAGAGTCACCTATGACTAGAGTGTTGGGTACATTATGCCTTATGGGCTGTAGTTGAGTGACACACTGAGTATGTGGGTTATGTGTCATTTGGTTTGTGTTGGGGGTTGGAGGTTGCTTGCATTTCTGCTTTGGAGGTCTCGGTTGTTTGGGCAGATTTTTATTGACAGCCTACGCAAATGTAGGTGTGTGTTTTGTGCTTCTGTGTGTGTGTTTTGGTGGTGTAGGTTTTGAGAGACTATGTGATGAGTGTGGTGTGGTGCAAGTGTTTACCTTCTCCTCTTGACTGTCTAGTCCAGTCTTTAGTGAAGAGAGTTTTGCTTCCAGTTTAGCTATATAAGTGCATCGCTCACAGGTCATAGTTTTGGGTGGTAGGAGGAGGGGGTTGTCTGTGTACATGAGGCAATTGCTGCATTGCCCCAAAATACCCAGATTCATCAGGTAGACAGGAGAAAACACCACGAGCTGACCTTTACACATCCCTGGATAGGTGCTCATTTATTAAGTACTAAAAACTGTTTTCCTGTAGACAAGTGAGGAAAGTTTAATGCTGTAGTAATTTGTAGCTTATTTAGTGCTTACAATGAGTTCTGAACAAGTGCTGAGCTCAAAGAAACAGATTTGAGTGCTAAAACTAAAAAGCTGGCTAGTTGCAAGGGAAAATTTGAAGAGCAGACTTTATGGCGCCAGGAATAGTTTAACCCTAGTTAAGCGGGGGGGGGGAGGCAAATCTGTATATGGACTACACTTGTTACAGGAAAGGGGAGAAACAAGCTTAGAATTTTTTTTTCAGTAAAGTGGAAATGGAGAAAGCTGGAAAAAAGTTAATTCAAGGTTAAGAATCTGAGTGGGTTGGCCTTCACAAATGTTCTCTATTAGATTGAATGAACTAATGACATTAGACTGAGAGAAGTGTCACAGATCAAATATACAGTATGGGCGGGCAACTGCAAAGCCACCAAGTATATAAGAACACCACAACACTAGGGAGGGTGGCTGGGAAACTATTACAGCTCCTAGCTGTAGCCACTAAATGAACTATTACAGCTCCTAGCTGTAGCCACTAAACGAAAGTCTTAAACAGATCAAGGGGCAAGCAGACTCTAGAGAATGCTTTTAACTGCAAACAGACTAGACTGGAACACAGAATTCTCAAAAAATCAAAAATGCACAGAAAAGCTCTGATAGAGCACTCACAAACAGAAAATACAACTCTCAGTATGAAAAAGCAGTTTACAGTTAAGTATTTCAGTAAGCATGCAATTAGAGTAATGAAACAGTATCTAGCAATGAAAATACAGTTAAAACAGTACAAAACAGAGCTAGAAGACATTTCATCTCCAAGAGAAGGGCAAACATCTCTTTTTCTGGTATAAACAATTTCTTATGCTCCACAAAGATTCTAAGATTTCTCATTCTTGTAAGTAGGGGCTTTTTTATTTAAAGTTTATAATGATTGCTGCTAGCTGCGTCATGGTTTCCTCTAAAAAGTTCTGCAAATGATAATCTTTTAGGCTACTCTCTTTCCCATAGACACATTTTTATCTACATACAATTCTAGCCATCAGAAAAAAATATCCTAATCATCAAATTTAGTAAGAAAATAGCTTTAGTCTGGAAAAATGGAAAAGTAAGGAGAAAGTAGTCGCCAAAACAGGGCACATATTATTCTTGAAGGTTTGTCTGGAAGTGACCCATGGTCTCAAATGAGACAGGCAACCATTCACTGTTGTAGCAAAAAAGAACTAAACATGGTGTTGGTTACACATCATTTACAGAGAAGTTTCCAGCTTACATCGGAGACAGCTTTTATCCTGGTCTGGAACGTCTAACGACTCCTGACATGGAGACTGCCATCAACTAGTAGCTAAGTCGCATTTCTTGTGAATGCTCTACAATTTTCTAACGGTGAACATCTTTCATATTGGTAGATGCTATTTTTAAGGTGAACTTTGCTCTGCATGGTTAATTATGCTAAGGTGATTCAAATTTATGAGTGCCTGGATGAATAAATACTCAGTTACTTCATGCAGATGAGTTTTCAGAGACTAAGCTATAATATACAGTAAACTCTGTGTTAAACGGAACTCAAGCAACCAGCACTCTCAAGCAACTGGCAAAAAAATCGAAGAAATACAGTACAATTTTCATTTGTTGCACTTTCTGTCCGTCCGTCCCCCCCCCCGCAGAAACATGCTTTACATTTTTAGAGTTTTAGAATTTTAAAAAGGAAAATAGG
>NC_056747.1:1143124312-1143134312 GCF_019279795.1 Protopterus annectens | reverse complement strand
ACATGAGGGTTAGGGTGGGGTAGGTGAGTTAGGGTTAGGGCGCGGGTGAGGTGAGTTTGCGGTAGTGATGGACCTTAGGGTTAGGGTTTGGGTTAAGGTAAGTTGATAGTTAGTGGTGTGTGTATAGTTTAGTGTAGGGATAGGTGTAAGATTTTAGGTGTATGTGTGTGGATTGCTGTTTGTTTGGTGTGCTTGTGTTGTGTGTATGTGTTTTGGAACAGCGAATTTAAAATTCGCTGTTCTGTATGTTCGATGTTTTCAGCTTTCGCTGCATAGGGTTCGATATTAGAACATTCTTAGTTTTGAAACTTCAGTGTTCAAATATTGACCCGTTTAAGGGTGTGCACACTTATGCAACTAGCGTATTGTACTTTTTTTATTTTTTATATTTTTTCCCCTAACAAATTTGTTTTCTTTTCAATTGAATTGTGCAGATTATAGGTCACATTCTTCTTCTTCTTCTTTCAGCTGCTCCCATTAGGGGTCGCCACAGCAGATCAACTGTTTCCATTTCTTCCTGTCCTCTGCATCTTGCTCTGTCACACCAACCACCTGCATGTCTTCTCTCACCACATCCATAAACCTTATCTTAGGCCTTCCTCTTTTCTTGTTACCTGGCAGCTTCATCCTTAGCATCTTTTTCCCAATATACTCAGCATCCCTCTTCAGCACATGTCCAGACCAATGTAATCTTGCCTCTCTGGCTTTGTCTCCAAATCTTCCAACCTGGGCTGACCCTCTAATATACTTATTCCTAATCCTGTCCATCCTCGTCACACCCATTGCAAATCTTAACATCTTCAACTCTGACACGTCAAGCTCTGACTCCTGCCTTTTTGTCAATGCCACTGTCTCCAACCCATATAACATAGCTGGTCTCACTACCCTCTTGTAGACCTTCCCTTTCACTCTTACTGGCACTCGTCTGTCACAAATCACTCCTGATACTCTTCTCCACCCATTCCATCCTGCCTGTACTCTCTTCTTCACCTCTCTTCCACACTCACCATTACTCTGAACTGTTGATCCCAAGTATTTAAACTCATCCACCTTCGCCACCTCTACTCCCTGCATCCTCACCATTCCTCTATCCTCCCTCTCATTCACACACATATATTCTGTCTTGGTCCTGTTGACCTTCATTCCCCTTCTCTCTAGAGCGTATCTCCATCTCTCCAGGGTCTCCTCCACCTGTTCCCTCCTCTCACTACAGATCATAATGTCATCTGCAAACATCATAGTCCACGAGGACTCCTGTCTGATCTCGTCTGTCAACCTATCCATCACCATTGCAAATAAGAAAGGGCTCAGAGGTGATCCTTGATGTAATCCCACCTCCACCTTAAACGCATCCGTCACTCCCACCGCAGACTTCACCGCTGTCACACTAGCCTTGTAGACATCCTGTACCACTCTTACATACTTCTCGGACACTCCCAACTTCCTCATACAATACCACAACTCCTCTCTAGGCAACCTGTCATATGCTTTCTCTAAATCCACAAAGACACAATGCAACTCCTTCTGACCTTTTCTGTACTTCTCCATCAACACTCTCAGAGCAAACATCGCATCTGCAATGCTCTTTCCTGGCATGAAACCATACTGTTGATCACTAATCATCACCTCCCTTCTTAACCTAGCTTCCACTACTCTTTCCCATAACTTCATGCTGTGACTGAGCAATTTAATCCCTCTGTAGTTACTACAGCTCTGCACATCACCCTTATTCTTAAAATTCGGTACCAAAACACTTTTTTCTCCATTCCTCAGGCATCCTCTCACTTTCCAAGATTTCATTAAACAATCAAGTTAAAAACTCCACTGCCTTTTCATCTAAACACCTCCATGCTTCCACAGGTATGTCATCTGGACCAACAGCCTTTCCGTTCCTCATCCTCTTCATAGCTATGCTTACTTCCTCCTTGCTAATCCATTGCACTTCAGGATTCACTATCCACACATCATCCAACCTTCTCTCCCTCTCATTCTCTTCATTCATCAGCCCCTCAAAGTACTCTTTCCATTTGTTCAACACACTCTCCTCGCTTGTGAGTACGTTTCCCTCATTATCCTTTATCACCCTTACCTGCTGCACATCTTTACTAGCTCGGTCCCTCTGTCTAGCCAATCGGCACAGGTCCTTTTCTCCCACCTTAGTGTCCAACCTTTTATACGCCTTATCCTTTGCCTTCACCAGCTCTCTCTTTGCCATGCACCTCCTTTCCTTATACTCTTGTCTACTTTCTTCATCTCTCTGACAATCCCACTTCTTCTTCGCCAACCTCTTTCTTTGTATACTCTCCTGTACTTCTTCATTCCACCACCAGGTCTCCTTGTCCTCCTTCCACTTCCAGATGTCACACCAAGCACCTTTCTAGCCATCTCTCTTACTAGCTCTGCTGTAGTTACCCAGTTGTTCGGTAACTCTTCACTGCCACCTAGTGCCTGTCTTAACTTTTCCCCTGAACATCACCTCACAATTACCCTTTTTCAGTTTCTACCATTTGATCCTTGGTGCTGCCCTCACACTCATCCTCCTCTTCTTGATCACTTGATCACCAATGTCATCCTACAAACCACCATCCTATGCTGCCTAACTACACTTTCCCTGCCACCACTTTACAGTCTCCAATCTCCTTCGGACTGGCCCTTCTACATAAGAAATAATCCACCTGTGTGCATCTTCCTCCACTCTTGTATGTCACCCTATGCTCCTCCCTCTTGTTAAAATACGTATTCATCACAGCCATGTCCATCCTTTTCACAAAATCCACTACCATCTGACCTTCTGCATTCCTTTGCTTAACACCATACCTACCCATCACTTCCTCATCCCCTCTGTTCCCTTCACCAACATGCCCATTGAAATCTGCTCCAATCACCAGTCCCTCATCCTTGGGTACAGCCATCACCACTTCATCCAACTCACTCCAAAATTTTTCTTTCTCATCCATCGCACACCCAACTTGTGGAGCATATGCACTAACAACATTCATCATTACACCATCAATTTCCAGCTTCATAAACATCAATCTATCCGACACTCTTTTCACCCCCAAAACACTCTTAGCATACTGTTCCTTCAGGATAATGCCTACGCCATTTCTCCTCCCATCCACACCATGATAAAACAATTTGAAACCGCCTCTGATACACCTAGCCTTCTCCCCTTCCATCTGGTCTCTTGCACACACAATATACCAACCTTCCTTCGTTCCATCATATCAGCTAGCTCTCTCCCTATACCAGTCATACTGCCAGCATTCAAAGTTCCGACCCTCACTATCACCATCCTAGCCTTTACCTGCCTTCGGGCATGCCTTCCCACTCCTCTCCTCCTTCGGCCAACAGTAGCCCAATTTCCACCAGCACCCTGTTGGCCAACAGTACTGGTCGTTGTTAACCCAGGCCTCGACTGATCCAGTATGTATATCTGTACTGTTGTCTGCATGTATGATTTGGCAAAATTTTATGCCAGATACCCTTCCTGACGCAACTCTCCCCATTTATCTGGGCTTGGGACCAGCACAAAGAAATGCACAGGCTTGTGCATCCCCAGTGGCTGCGTTAGATTATAGGTCACATTAAAGGTGGGAAAAGTTTTGAAACGATTTATTGTGATCTCATTTTTTTATATCACAATAACCTGGCATTTTAACAGGGGTATGTAAACTTTTTATATTCACTGTGTGTATATATATATATATATATATATATATATATATATATATATATATATATATATATATATATGGAGAGGGTGCCATCCTGGCAGCAGATGTAGAGTCTTCTCCCCTTGACAGCATGTTGCATTAGAGGCACGGTCCTCAGGAAGGCCAGACACTGAGAACAGCAATTAGGTCCAGATGCACAAAAAAGAAGGCAACATTCTTTACAACTTGTTGTCATGTTCAGATAGTCTTCTCATCTACTGACACAAAATGCATCTGTATAACACTTAGCTAGAGCTGTGTGAGTGTCCTCTTATCCACTTGGCCTCTCCTCCAGGACAACTCGTTATTATGAGAAGGACTACCCCCCAACAGAGAAGCCAATTTCCAGAACCAGCGCATTTCTGTGTGTGGAGGTCACACCAGCTATATCTGTGTTGCACTTCTCTATCTCCATCTGCTTTTAAACCAGCAAAGTTATATTCCATGGTACATGATTAGTTTCCATTGCCAAAGTCTACTCCATCCTAGATCCATCCTATTCCTGCCTGTCACATGAGTGACGCTGCACCTTACCCCTACCTATCACCTTGAAGGTAATGAACCCTTATCCTTATAGCCTGTAGATATTATTCAGGTATAATGTATAATTTTACTCAATTCTTCCTTTCTGCAAAGCTTCTGCATGATACTCTCCGCAAAGTTGTTTCAGTCTGTAAATTCAGAGTCTGTTAAACTTTGCCATATGTTTATATCCTGCTTACCTTGTGTATATTGTACCTAGTATTTCTTCACTTTTTGCTTTCCAGTATTTATGCTTATGTTTCTAACTGTTATTTGGTGTTCAGTTTATTTTTTTATTCATTCTGTTGTTGTATTTTTTACATGTTTTTTTCTCTTGCGACCACGTTTGGGCCTGTATAGTGACTAAAAGGGGTCTTGCACCAGCCCACTCATCTCACTGACAAACAATAAATAAATAAAAAATAAATAAGAAAATCTACAAGGAGGTTTCATAATATTAAATGGACTGATCCCACACTTTTTACATGGGCCATCCAGCCTCCAAGCTCTCATCAGTGAACACCACTGTTAGGCCAGCCTACAAGAGTGACAGCACTTGTTTCAGGTGATATGCTCTTATTCTGTGAAAAAGAGTTACATTTTTTATACTTTTAAGAGCTACTGAATTTCGTAGGATAATCATGCTATAAGTTGTCATCATTGTAACTCAGTTTTAAATTACTCTCTAATAAGCTAACACATTTTCTTTCTTTTGCACTGCATATGCCTACGTTTCCTGACATTACTGAATGTGACCATTTTATGCTCGCCTCTTATGTATGCTTATAATTACTATTTCTCCTCTACAGGACCAAAGCACTTGTCCTGGAACTGCTTGCTGCAGTATGCCTGGTTCGAGGGGGTCATGAACTAATACTGTCTGCTTTTGACAACTTTAAAGAGGTAAGGAGCTTTCTGGAAAAAAATAAATATTATTGCAACATGATAACCAATCACTTCTTTCCAAATTAATAACCAAACATTCTGGTGTTTTTTTTGGTTTGCACTCAGATTACAAGACTGCTGTTTTCAGTTTGATTATTGCAAAATGCCCTAATGATCAGAAGAATAGAAGTAAACAGCAACATGCTGAAATATTTTATCTGGATTTCCTCATTTTCTTACAATGTGTATTCTCTTAGTATATCAGATTTTGCAAAATGGCATTTCACCATACAGATACCTGCAGGTCACTCTAGCTGAACTGTTGCATGAAATATCATTGAGTTAGATTTGTAATGGAGAGTAGGTTCTGAGACATGAACTGACTCTTCTATATCATGGTCCAACTTCTAAGTGTTCTGCTGTGGTGACCATAAACAGCAAAGCACCATGGGAGCTGAGTGACATAATTCTGGTCATCAATATAATTCATGCAGGCACTTTGGCTTCTATCTAAAGTGCCTGATGAAAACTGAAAAGCAGCAGATTGGGTACAGTCATATATGATAACAAACCATTTTTAAGAATTGTTTCACATCTATTATCCCAACCAGAGTGTAATCAGAATTTTAGCTAAATGCGTAAAGTATGCAAAGCACTTTCTAACCAACTGATGCATTCGTCACATGGAAAACAACTGTTTAATGTTACACATATTCTGTCAGTATTTACATTCGTCACATGGAAAACAACTGTTTAATGTTACACATATTCTGTCAGTATTTACTTATTACTTTTTAAACTCTTGCCATTGTCATCTGTGAGCAATATGCACATGTTCATAGGTGAGTACTAGGCAATTAGTATAAAGACCGTTACAATCCTGTTCAATAAACCATATTCAAAAACTTCCTCTAGCCTCACTGAGGTAATACAAGACAGATCAGGGAGAATCCTGTGATTGCCCATTGAATTATCTAGATTTACTTGAAGGTGGTAAGTGACATGTAGTGGAAATTTGTTTCAGAGATGGGAGATACACTGGGATGTGGATTTATCATGCCAATGTATCTTATTTACCTGTTGATGAAGGTTTAATTACTTCAAACAGATATTTGAGGAACCATTTGCTCTCTGAAAGAGCATGAGATCAAGAAGGACTGGATCTTTTGTGGCTCAAAAGGCTAGACGCAGGTCACCACAGAGGAGTCTGTGAGTAGAAAGAGAAGGCTTCCTGTCGGACTGTCTAGCTGAGGGACTTGAGGCCACTGATCTTTTTATCTAGTAAAAGCTGATGTCTCTCAAGCGGAGTGATGCATTTAGACAAATACTTGCCAAAGGGGGCATTATACTCAATACTGGGTCTGATTAGATTAAAAGAGTCTGTTACTGTATCTGTTTCTGATAGAGCAGTGGTGTGAGTAATGTCTGTAACCCTGTGGGGGGAAGGATCACATGCTCCGTGCTGTAAATCACAGAGTGCAGTCATTGTTCTGCACCAAACTTAACTCTGAAAGCTTGTCAACAGTCGCACTACATTACTGTGCTATATGAACCTTTGTTTATTGCCAAGGTGTTCACCGGTGAATGAAGTATAGTAACCCCTTCCCAAAGTGTGATGTGCATGTGTTGACACTGTGCTATCTCTGATTTGTGCTGTCATACATACTGAACATTTTATCTTTCTGTTTCTATCATGCTGTGACGGACTATCCGGAGGGCCTTAGGGCATTCAAACATTCATACCTAATAAGCATCAGTATCTAGACTTTCCAACAAGAACGTTACAATATTTTTCTGTTTATAGTCATATTTTGTCCTTCCCTAAAACTGAAAGGGCATTTGAAAAGCAACAATAAAGCAAATTGTAATGTACAGTAAAATCTGATCATGAGATGGAGTATTAAATCTGAAGCATTTATTGCATTCTTACTCTGGCACTGACTCACATTACATTACCACCAGTATTCCATGATAAGCTACTTACAAAGTAGATGCGTGTGTGTGTGTGTGTGTGTGTGTGTGTGTGTGTGTGTGTGTGTGTGTGTGTGTGTGTGTGTGTGTGTGTGTGTGAGTGTGCGTCTGTGTGTGTGTGTGTGTGTGTGTGTGTGTGTGTGTGTGTGTGTGTGTGTGTGTGTGTGTGTGTGTGTGTGTGTGTGTGTGTGTGTGTGTGTCCGTGTGTGCGCATGTGTGCGCATGTGTGTGTCTCTGTGTGTGCATGTGTGTGCATATCTGTGCATGAATATGCGCATGCAAGTATGCATATGTATTTATAATGTTGTGAGGGGGATTGGACACAAGCATCAAAGTATAGTTAAAATGTAATCATTTTGAAAATCAAAACTCCAGTCCATGGAGTAGTTTATATAATCTATGAAATATCCACACATGTTTAATATCAATATTCAAATTTAAGTCCATGGGTAGCCAGAGCCTATCCTGTCAAGCACCACATTTAAAGCAGAAAAGTATCCCTGATAAAAGAGTAGTTCATTGCAGGATATTGGCAGTCTAATACTCAGGTCATTTACTCATGCACATACACACACACACACACACACACACACACACACACACACACACACACACACACACACACACACACACACACACACACACACACACACACACACACACACACACACACACACACACACACACACACGCGCACACATGCACACACACGCACACGTGCACACAAGTGCACACACACACACACACACACACATACACACACACACACACACACACACACACACACACAGGCACACACACAAAACCCATGCCTCCTGAGGAAGTTTACCTACTGTTATAATTTGGGATGTGGTAGCAAAGCAGAACAACAGGGAAAGCACATGCAGAAAGGGGAAAGGAATGACATGCAGACTTTGGACAGAAGGCATCCCAGATGGGAATTGTATCGGAGAGCTGAGTGCTGTGAGGGGGTAGCAGTGAGCACTCAGTCATTCTAGCTGAAACACGTTGGAAAAATGTATCATTGTATTATGTTTTGGAATATTTCTGGGGTTGCATTTTGTAACGCAAACTATGTAACTTTGTACAAAATCGCCACCTAATAGCTAAAAAAATCTGAATCCTGAAACCTTAATTTTGATAATCAGAATATTGCACAGCATGATTGAATACGAGTGCATGATACCTCTCAACTGTGCAGATTTTTGCCTCATATTTTTGGTCTGTTTTTTTATAAAATTGTGGTTTTCTGTAAAATTAGTAGCAAATTATTAATGATTGAATTATAAAATAATGACAGACATTTCAGTTTCAGACTTCATACCTTTCAGAAAATTAATACTAATCATACCTCTCAAATTCTTAGCGCAAGAAATCTGGACAAAGCCTTACAGAATAGGGAGACAAAGGCCCCAAAATAGGGAAAGATTTTAAACATTGCTCTTATAAACTTAGAAAGTTGCTAGGATAACAGGCTTTGTCTTAGCATGCATTTTTCTGAAGAATATGAATTCTGAAACACAAATGCATATCATTATTTAGTGACTTCAGTCCTCAAGCCATCCCAGTGATTTGTCAGGAAAATTACAAATTTTATGAGAAACAGATAAAAAATATGAGACAAAAATCTGTACAGTTGAGAGGTGTGATGCTAATGCAAAAACAATTATTCTATCAACTTTCTAAATTTGTAAAAAGAGAAAAGAATGACAGGACACTGCTGGATTAACTCCTTCTTTATTAAAACAACCAAAACAGCCAAGGATAAGCGCTTTCGGGTGTGGTACCCTACATCAGATAAAAAGGAACAAACATTACCATTATTTTAAATTAAAAGCCAACCAATCAGCAATCAATAAACTGCCCGCCTTTTTTGTAGGGCGGGTTTCAAAGGAACCATATCATTTAACCCTGGGCTCCTATGAGCCCTCAGCTCCAAGATCCATTTAGATTCAAGGGATTCTGTCAACAACCTTATATCCCCTCCCCTATTATTTAACCTTACGTTAACCACAGCCCTGAAGCTGAAATGTGTGTGGAGTGCTGTTCAATGTGCCTGTAAAGAGCATTATGCACATTTTTATTTCTAATATTGGAAAGATGCTGTAGAATTCTGATTTTAAACATATTATCGTTCTTCCCAACATAATATGCTGTGCAATGTTCACATGTAGCCAAATAAACTATGTGACTAGTCCTGCAAGTAGCCCTTGCCTTAAGGTGGTACAATTTTCCAGTAACAGGATGTTTAAAAGTTGCATTCTTATTAATGGACGGACAGGCTTTACATAAGCCACAGGGAACACTGCCTGGGCTATCCTTAAATGAATTGGATGTAGTAAAAGCCCTTTCAGTGCAAAGGATGTCCTTTAAATTCTTATTTCTCTTGTATCCAAAACTGGGTCTAGTTCCTATTAGGCCCTTTAACTTATTGTCACTTCTTAAGATGTTCCAGTTGTTAAAGACTATATTTTTATATCTTTGGTATTACTACTATAGGTGACAAACAACTTAGGTCCCCTTTTGTATATCTCTGTGGAACTTTGGCCTTAGCTTCAGCATGCTCTTGTCTGATCCATGGTTTATATTTACTATCCCTTTTCTGCCTACTATCATTAATGACCTCACAGATCATCCCTCATTGTATCCTCTGTCCAAAAAACATTGCTTCAACGACTCTATATCTTTCTCATATTCTATATCATTCATTGATATCCTAGATATTCTGCCTGCCTGGCCCTGAACTATGTTGGGAAACATATGACGGGGATGCATGCTATCAAAGCACAGCAGACTGTTCTTCCAACAATCCTTTCTGAATAACTTCGATGAAAAAAACATCACTAGTTTGTGTGATACTGACATCCAACAAATCTATGCTGGTGTCAGAGAAATTCAACTTAAAT
>NC_056747.1:1142929312-1143119312 GCF_019279795.1 Protopterus annectens | reverse complement strand
GGGTGCTTGCCCCTGTGCACAAACATGTTTTAGTGTTGTTTTTTGTTTTTTTTGGGTAGCCTGGGGAACTAGACTTATATATATTTAGGTTCATAGATGTGTACTAGGCTAATGGCCCTGGAGCCTTTACAAGACTAGCCAATAGAAGTGCCCTGGCATCATGCCGTCCAACGTTAGCTCCCAGTGCCTCTATCAAGTAAAGCCACTGGAGTGATCCCCGGGGTGAACTTTCTATTACCCATCCACTCATCAAGATTTCTATTGAAGAGGGTCAGTGTGGTGCTCTGCTTGACATGTATGGGAAGTCTGTTCCAGAGTATGGACAGTCTCTGGGTGAGGAACCTGTCCCTCCAGCATGTTCTGTTGATTGTGGTAATGAGGTTCAAGTCTCTGGAGCATGTGGTGCTGAGGGATTGGTATTTTTTTAGATGTAGTATTTCTAACAAAGCTGAGTCAGACATGGCTTTGTAAGTAAAGCAGATATCACCTCTAAGTAAGCTATATGAGACAGAGAATAGTTGGAGTCTTTTGAGTCTGTCCATGTAGGACATGTGTTTAATGCGTATGATCATCTTTGTGAGGTACTTCTGTGGCCTCTACAACTGTTGCAGGTGTCTAGTGAGGTACATGCCAAATAGGGCATTATACTCAATGATTGGTCTAATGAGGGAAGAGTAGAGAGAGACGATGACCTCTTTCTTCCTGGATGCAAATCCCTTGGTAATGAGATGTGCCACATAGAAGGACTTTATGACCACAGTGGCAATGTGATTGTTGTAGGAGTGGTTGCTTTCAACCTGCGCCCCCAGATCTCTTATAATGCCTTCAGTGTTCAGTGGGCTCCCATCAATGTGGTAATTAGTGGGAACTGAGTTTTTACCAAAGGGGATGATTACGCATTTTTTGGCATTAAGCTTAAGGCCATGGTTTTGATGGTTTATCACCACATAACCAAACACACGGCAGTTGAACCCAACAAGGATTGATTCCGGTAACCAAATTTTTGCATGTCAAACGGTCGGAATGTCGCAAAACCACAAAATGCGACATTTTCGACCGCTCTACATCCAAAACGAGTCCTAACATGGGTCAGAAAGGGGGCGCTGGTTTGCGATTCAATACAGTTGCGTTCAGCAATGTGCATATTTGCCGCATTCCTTTCGGTCATCAGGGCTGGACCATCCGTCTGTCGGTTATACAGTTGTAAACCTGTTTCGACACCAGTCATTGGTCTCAGTGAAGCCTTTATGTAGGATGTCTGCATCACTTGGAAAGTTAATAATGGTTCCCAGCTTGCAGTCATCTGTGAACCTGGTCATCCAGAGTCCCTTTGTGTTGGCCTGGACTTCTGAGATGTAGATGTCGAACAGCAGATGACCCAGGACTGATCCCTATGGGACTCCACTCATGACTGAGACTGCTAATTTCACAGTGTGTGTTGTATCTGTGAGCCAATTTGCAACCCACCTAGTTATATAGAGGCTGATGCCTAGTTTATTTATTTATTTTATTTATTTATTTTACATTTGTTAACCGGGAAATTCCGACTGGACCAGGTCCATTTTCAGCGGAGGCCCAGGGAGAAAAGCTCCAACATCAAGTTATAATTATAGTTTAAATTATAGTTTAGTGAGTTTATCAATAATTCCTGAGTGAGGAATGGTATCAAAGGCCTTGGCCAGATCAAGGTAGGTTGTATGCTCTACCTTACCTTCATCCATAGCCCTGGTGACAGACTCAAAGCATTCAATGAGGTTGAGCATGCATCATCTCCCTTTCACAAAGCCAAATTGCATGGGGTCTAGAGTATGGAGATTTCCTATATCTTTGTTAATCAGGTCCATGATGATGCACTCCATAGCTTTACATATCAGACTCGTCAGGCTAATGGGGTAATAATTCCCAGGGTCTGTAGTCTCTCCTCCTTTATGGAGAGGGATTACTGTAGCAGTGCGCCATTCAGTAGGGACAAAGCCTGAGGTGAGGCTGTGACTGAGCAGGGCACACAGATGTGCTGCCAGTTCAGTTTGTAGTTCATGTAAAACACAGCCAGAGATACTATCAGGTCCCATGGAAGATGTATTCTTGGCCTTGGACAATGCAGCTTCAACCTGTGCTGCAGTAATGCTGGGTGCCTGGCATTCTTCTGGTATTGTGATTTGCCCTTTGGGGGGAGAAAAGGGTAAAATTGGCACTGAATCTGTCAGCCAATATGTTGGCAGTATCTGTTGGCTGGGTATAGGAGGTAACATTGTGCAGTATCACAGAGCAAATCTAGGTATTGCCTTGGAGGTTATTGATATAGCTATAGAAGGCTTTGTAATTCTTTTTAGAGTCTGCCGGAATTCTGCCTTCATAGCTGACTTTACAGGATTTGATAAGGGATCTCAACTTTTTGTTGAGGCTAATAAGGGAGTTTTTCCAGCCTTGAGACTTCACTTTTTTCTGCAACAGTTTCTTCCTTCTATTGTAGAGTTTATTAATGGCAGGGGACCACCAGATTGGCTTCCTTTTTTTGGAGGAGAGAGTCTTGGTTCTGTTGGTTATGGCTAGCTCCATGCATTTGTGTACATGTTCGTACATGATTCAGCAGTCATGCAGCTATTTTCCATTGGCATGGATGCCGTGAAGTTAGCCTCCTCTGTTTTTAGGAGTCCAAAGTCAGCTTTGGAGAAGTTGTTTAACGTGGTTAGAGATGTGAGTTTCCATGGCGATTAATTTATGGTCGGGTCTGACCAGGGTGGGATTGACTATTGCTGTAGAGCAACAGTAGCCCATGTTACTAATAATCAGGTCAAGGATATTGTTTTCTCTAGTGGGGAGTCAGAATGAGCTGGTCCAGGGTATTGTAATTGATGAATTCCAGGAAGCGTTGAGCCAGTGTATTGGTGCTTGAGTAGTTTTCCCAGCTGATGTTGATGGAGGGGTAGTTGAAGCCTCCTAGTAAAAGTGTGTTGGGTTGGACCTTGATAGATTCTAGGGTGTTTAGGAACATGGAGTGACAGTCTAGGGACATGTTTGGGGACCTATGGCAGGCTATGACCTGGATCACCGTCTTACCCAATGTTAGTTGTACCTGAAGTATCTCAGATGTGTTATGCTGGGCTACTCATTTTGAGGTGTGCATATCCTTTATGAATATGGAGACACCACCACCTTTGGAGCTTCGGTCCATGTTTTGGGGCCGAAAGGTGTGGAATGAGTTATAGCCTGGTAGTGCAGGGGTGCTTTCTGCCGCTTTAAACCAAGTCTCCATTACAGCACAAATGTCGATGTTCTCCATTTTGAGCAGTGCTTCGAGTGAGTGCATCTTGAGATTTAGACTTCTAATGTTGAGCAGCATGACCCTCAGATTGCATTTATTTATAGCTGTTAGGGTAGTAATTTGTTCTTTGGAATACTGACTAAAAAGGCACTATAGGGGTGGCAAGAGCTTTAGCCAGTACCTGGAAACCTAGGGGTGGCAGATGCAGGCCATCTCTGGCAAAGCATCGAGTTCTGTCAGTCATGTCATCTCAAGCAAACAGATACTGGATCTCCTTAGAATGGTACCAGAAACTTAGCCAATTGTTGAAGTCAATCATTTTCTGTTTGTACTCCGGTATCATTCTGGGTGACGGTAGGATACTGATCAGGGCTAGTGTCATACCTGCCCGAGCCACATAATCCGAGAGGTCCACCATGTCTCTTTTCATGTAGTCCAGGGAGGTGTGTCTCAGGTCATTCACACCCACATGGACAACGGCAGAGTCATAATTGTACTTGTTGTGGAGTGTCCTGAGTGCGTGTTATGTGTTGGATTCTGGCACATGATAGACAGCTGAGTGTTACCTTCTCCTTATTCATCCTAGTGAGTGAGACATCTGTGTGCCTCACTATTGAGTCACCTATGATTAGTGTATTGGGCAAGGTGTTTAGTCTTAGGGGCTTAGGTTGAGGAGCACACTGTGAAGGTGAGCTATGTGTCCTGTGGTTTGTGCTGTGTTGTGGTGGTTGAGTGCATTTCTGTCTTGGAGGTCTCTGCTGTTTGGGTAAATTTCTATTGATAGCCTCCTCAAAGCTGGGTGTGTGGTTTGTGTTTTTGTGTGATAGCTGTGATGGTGGGTGATCTGGAGGGCTGTGTGTTGCATGTGGTGTGGTGCAGGTGTTGACCTTCTCCTCTAGACCAGTTAGTCCGGTCTCGGCTGGAGAGTGCATAGCTTCCAGTTTGGTGATATAAGTGCATCTCTCACATGTCTGAGTGTTGGGAGGTAGGAGGAGAGGGTTGTCTGTGTACATGAGGCAGTTGCTGCACTGCCTCAAAATGCCCAACTACACCAGGTTAATAGGAGAAAACACAGGGAACTGTGCTTTAATCATGCCATATTACATATACATACAAACACACATACACACACGTCTATCTCTCTTTCTCTCTCTCTCTCTCTATATATATATATATATATATGTGTGTGTGTGTGTGTGTGTGTGTGTGTGTGTGTGTGTGTGTGTGTGTGTGTGTGTGTGTGTGTGTGTATACAAATATGTATGTGTGTGTGTGTGTGTGTGTGTGTGTGTGTGTGTGTGTGTGTGTGTGTGTGTGTATATATATATATATATCTATATATATATATATATATATATATATATATATATATATCTCAAGTATATCAAGACATGTAAGAGAAAACAAAGCCATTAAGAAGAATTGGCAAAGCTCTGATGGCAGTAGAATAAATTACCCCGCCCACCTTCACACAAAGTAATGAAATAATTACTAAACGGTGTGGTCAGAACAGTTTGAAGTGGTATCTATAACAGAAAATAGCCAGTACATATTCAAGTTGTGGATGTGCACCTTGAAACAACAGGAAAGTCATTCAAACAACTGTCAGAAAAAAATAAAATTTTAATATAGATGGCTATCTCTTTCCCAGAGCAATACAAGATGGAAAGATGTCAGTGTTACATGTATAACAACCTACAAAATGTTGCAGATAGTTTGAAGAGTACCTGTGGCCCTATGAAAGGATTATAAAACTTCACAGCTCATGACTGTGCTCAGGTCTAGCAGAGGTATGTGCAGCAAAAACTACAAATAAGTACCCTGCAAATGACAGGAATGGTGAATGGGAATGTCCATCTTACTGAAGAAGTACCATCATAGACATCCTCAGAAGTAGCTATGCATTTACTGTCTACTAGAAACATATGTAGATCAGGCAGAGTCCATAAGAAAAACATTACTAGAGACACCATTTTCAGTAAACAGTCCTTTTAATAGTTTGGGCTCACTATGGAACATTTGCTGTACTGAATATGAATTTCATATAATAGAGGAAACAAGTCCTTATAAAGCCACATTGTACAGTGGTTATTTAGTGTATATCCAATGACTGGGTTTGGAAGTGAACAGAAATGTGTGTCATTAATATTTTCTGTCACAAATCACAAATCAGAAATCATGTACATTAAATTTCAGAGTCTCTTAAACTGTGTTTAAAGTGACCTTATATCATTTCTGATTTTGCAAGAGGTACTGTCAGCTCAGTATGAGTAACAACTTTTCTAACAGCACTGCGAAACACTGTTGGTTTCATTTTAACCAACTACTTAGATGACATATGCAAAAACTGAATCTACCATCTTTACACCTGTCATTAAACTTGCAAGTTAAAGGTCCTCAGGTATTGCTACCACTCAGCCTAAGTCATCAATTACTGTACCTCAGCCCCATTCTCAGTAATAGAGAAAAAAAAATTATCATAAACACAAACTCCACAAAAATCAGAATATGCATATATCAAATAAAAACAAGTAAAATAAATTAAACATAAAATAATTGTAAATCATAATTATAACTAGCCAAATTGTTGGAGCAGCAAATGTGAATCTGAATTTAAGATATCCATTAAATACCATTAAACTAAATAAAACACATAACTAACATATAAACTTAACATACAGTTACTTAACCCATGCTACATCACTAAACAGTACCACAAAATTGTCGAAAGCATTAAATGAGATCAAAAGCCACACATGAGACAGGCTCTTCATAAAACCCACCTATATACTTCATAGAGCTCTACTCAACAAAGTACTGAGTTACTGCATCCCATATATATATATATATATATATATATATATATATATATATAGATATATATATATATATAGATATATATATATATATATATATATATATATATATATATATATATATATATACACACACACACACACACACATATATATGGGTAACCGTCAGTACATCGAACACCCCCCACACCCCCTTACTTAATATTCCAACTCCGAGAATGCACTACCATGGGGATACGGGGCAAAGTTCATGGGGATGGCCAAATGGTTCGTTACCATGTGGTGATCATCGACTCTCTGGGTGTCGATTTTCTGAGGTTTGATGCAGTGGATTTCGATGTTGTGGTCGTTCGATGTACTGACGGTAATCCATATACATATATATATATATATATATATATATATATATATATATATATATATATATATTTTTTTTTTTTTATGGGTCCACTTCAAAACATGTAAAACCCATAACATCTAATTTCATAACATTGAGATCAGAACATCTAAAACCCATAACATTGAATTTCATAACATCTAACAGTACAAATCATATGAAAATAACATCCCCTCCACATATAATGACATATAATGACACCAAACTACCAAACACACTTTTTACTACATTTCTGCAAGGGGGCTTGATACAGTGGGGTTAGGAAATTAACTTTTTCCCACTGTAGTGCGATCTTGGAGTTGGTATATTTAATTTACGGGCGGGGTGTTGGGGAAGCTGCAGAAACTTAGTAAAAAGTGTGCTTGGTAGTTTGGTATCGTTATATGTGGAGGGGATGCTATTTTCTTATGGTTATGTAGTGTTAAATGTTATGAAACTCGATGTTATGGGTTTTAGATGTTTTGGATTTTAGATGTTTTGTTCTCAATGTTATGAAATTAGATGTTATAGGTTTTAGCTGTTTCAAAGTAGACGTATATGTATATATATATATATATTGCACATACACACACACATTTTCACAGATGTATATTTTGCAAGGCAGAAGTATGGACTGTCAATCTTACTTCCCCACCATAAGTCTCAAATGTACTTGGTTTTGCAAAGCATCATTCATTTTGCCTCATACCCCCCCCCCCCGTCCCTCATAAATGTTTTTGATATTTCTGTTAAATAACTGAGGATTACAATCAGTCAATGATATTAAACATTGGAGTTTCACACTTCTTATCATTCAGAAAATGCATGCTGATCTAAACCCTGTTATTTTATTAATTTTTTAAGTGAATTAATGCAATATTTAAAATTGGCCCTGATTTGTGACCTTTGTTTTTCCATTTATTACACTCTGTCCAGAATTCTTGAACATAAAAGTTAAGAAATATGTTTCCTTCACCACATTGTACTTAACACTTTATCAACTACCATCTGGATGAGTTTAAACACTCTGAGCACTGCTTTTTAAGGGAAATTCCTGCCAGTGCAGTTTCTTAGCAAGGACCAGCACTGACTCCTTTCTTTTTAGAAATTTCTCCCTTCTATGTGTTTTACAACAGTAAAGCTGCCATATATTGGACTTCTTGGGAAGGGGAGGCAGGCAATCTTGCCCCCTACAAAAAATATTTTATTTTTTTGTTTTTCATTTGGGCAAAGTTATGACTGTTTTTTTTTTTTTCATTTGGTTATTAACTTGTTTGTATGTAACTAAATAACTCATTGGGAAAGCCTCGGTTTACCTCATGTATTCTACTTTCCTTGCCTGATATCAGACTGTGAGAGATATAACTAGGAAATAATGAAGCATTTATTTATTATTTTAGTCATCCTTTATTGACTTAGTTAGTGCCACTAGACTTGTGTGTAATAATAAAACACTAACATGTCTAGAAGCGTGCCATATAACTTCCAGCAAATGCTATAATTCACTCAGGAGGCAAACCTGCAGTTAAAAGCTATAAAATGTAAGAAGAAAATGACTCCCTGCTGAAATGTCAGGACCTGAAATATGGAGTACCGACATACCAAAAAAAGACCAAAAAAATGCAGGAAAAGAGGGAAAATCAAGCATCGCTCTTTGTATTTAAAGTTTGCTTCTTCACCCCCAAATGACACCAATTCTGAGATCACCATACCTCAGAGAAAACGTAATATTTGCAGAACAGGGTCCTGAAATTATTTCAGTTTGTGAGTGTATGGTACTAGAGTTTGCTATTGTAGGTTGGGGGAGTGCAGGGTGCTGGAGTTCATTATTTCAGTTTGGAAGTACATGATACTGTAGTTAGTTATTTCAGTTTTCAGGGTACACAGTGCTGGAGTTAGTTCAGTTTGGGGTGCATATTACTGAAAGTTAGTTATTTTAGGCTGGGGTGCAGGGTGTGGAGTTAGTATTTTAGTTTGGGGAGTGCGGGAGGCTCAAGTTGTTATTTCAGTTGTGGGGAGAGTTATAGTGCTAAGATGACGGTGTAATAGATGAGGGGAACTTTGCTCTCCACATACAATACTATTTTTTCTTGTCTTGTTCTTCCATGAATGTTATTCCATTATTTTTCTTGGAATATATTATTTTATTAAGATTTCTGTAATGAACTACATTTTGGGATAGTATGCAGCTAAAAAAAATCAATATATATCCCCAGAGCCCTGAGCTCTGACATCCTTCTCACTGAAGTAATACCCTCTAGAAAAATATTTTAAGTTATAACAACCTTAAGATAACCGAAACTGCTTTTTCTTATGATTCTCAAGTGTACATTCAGTTAGAAATTCTAGTTTTATAATGTAGAAAGAGCATGCCATGATGGGATTGTCTCATTCTGAAACCACAAATAAGTGAATGCAATACAGAAATATGCCAAACCTAATAATAAGAGAAACCTAAGTTTTGAAATGGTATTTGTTGTGATATAGACATATTTACTATGCTTCCTATGTAGGCAAACCAGCCTTGTAAAAATGTCCATTCTGTAACAGTCATCAAAGCTAATATGCATCAGTGCTACAACAATCATTAACAGAATGGACTGGAGCTAAATATATGCTGAGTATTTTCTGTACAGGAGCGAAATAAAAAAAAAAAATAACAAAAAAAAAAAAAAAATTCCGCTAAAGATTATGTTGAACTCAATCTTATATATTTTCTACGAGATTTTTCTTATGTACAAAGATAAGCATCCCCATGTCCACAATGATTATTCAGGAATTTGTGTGTTGGAATCTTTCGAATCTTGAAAAAGTTGTATCACAATTGTAAATTAATTAATTTATATGCGGATCTGTTTCAGTTTGTACTACAAAACAACTACATATATTTTGAGGGAAGGTATTTTTTACAGAAAGTAGGGCTGGCCATGGAGTCACCATGTGGCACCATTTTTGCAAATTTGGTCATGGCCCACTGTGAAAGGAAGTATGTTTTAAATAGGCATGAATACAAAGAAAAAATGCTCCTTTATTTAAGAAACCTGGATGGCATCTGTATTTTGTGGGTGGGTAATGAAAATGAAATTAGTTTATTTAAATGACACTACTGAATTTTTGGCCTTTACATATGAAATGAGTAACACTGTTATTTCTCATTTTTGCATTATGATAGTGCACATCTCATGCTTCTGGATGTATTGTTTTCATGCTTTTTGGCAAATTTTTTTATAATTTTTTTTATTTTTTTATGTTCTTTTCATATGGTTTTTATATGTTTTTTTTATTTATACACTAGGCTATATATTTATTTATTTATTTATTTATATAAATTATTAAAAGTGGCAGTTTTTTGTAGTTTTTTAACAGCAATTTTAAAATGAAATGCTAAAAACAACAATAGTGATTCTTAAGCTTTTATAATAAAGTAATAATTTAACTGCTGGAAATTATCAAAACATGACATGTACTGAATGAATGCCAGGCACCTTCTTTTGTTGTACTACTTTTGTAATGTCTTCTGTTATTTAAAAAGCAGCTTCAAGGTTTTTAATGGAATATTTAGTCATGGTATCTTTAAGATCTAGTGACTCTAGTGGGGACTGGTGAGTCATGTGATGAGGAAAAGTTTTAAAAGTGGATGCATAAAGTTTTGTCTTAGATCTGATGAAGTTTGGCAATATTTAAACGAAAGTGGTAATAATAAAATTGGAGTTTGTATATATTCAGTTTTCCGTTTTGCATGGGTTTTTTTGGGGTTTTTTTTTTTGTTTTCAGCAGTTTTTCATTGGTTTGTTTGTCCACTTTTGAAGCTAATCAGGTATGTCTCCTGTTGATTCTTAGTATGCATTCTGCCAAACTCTGTTTAATAATCATTTGAAATTGCAGTAGCCATCTGCCTGGACTTATTTGGTTCCAAGATTTGCAAAATGATGAACTTTCTTCATATTTTGAATGAGACGATAGGTAATACAAGGTATTTAAAGTCACTTTGATGGTTCTGACATTATGTATTTGAAATGTACACAAAGAATTTTGCATTCTGAATCCTTTGCTGTCTTTCCTGTCACTGCTACAATCTATGAAAGAGGGGTGTCTTTACAGAAGGCAACATTTTTGGAGTACTTACGGATAGGTGTGTGATAATTATCTTTCACTAAAGACAGGATTTTGACATTTTCTTCCAATTTTGTTGTGATACATTGGGATGTAATTTCCCAAACAAGATATTATAATTACTTAAGACACCCATTTCTGTAATGAAATGAGAAAACAAGATATTAAGTAAATTTTTATTAGAGTGATGTCGCATGCTACAGTTAAAGAAATGGAGAATACCAAAGATGAATAAACAGAGGAGGAAAGAGGATTATGGACTGAGTTGTACATTTATAAAACAGAGGCTATTTTTCAGATTAGCTGTTTGATGGTAAGGAACTCTGATACTGATCTGTACAAGTCTAGGTACAAATCTAGGAAGCAGTTACATGTCTTCAGTTCTCTAATATTCTCATTTGTGTAAGAACCTTAGAGGAGGGTGATGTCCTTTAAATAGTATGTTGAAAGTTTGATCAGTAAACAGAAGCAGATGTGTTAGACTGACTTGTCATTCAGGTCCAGGAATATTTGTCAATTTTGTGCCCACTGAGTGGCTGGATAGGCTCTGACTTCCCATAACCATGAATAGGATAAAGCAGCTATCAGACAATGAATAAATGAATGAAAGAATGAATAAATGAAAATATATGCAGTATACTGTACAATGAATAAATGAAAACTTAGGCAATGCAGTGATTTAACTTTTAAACCAAATTTCCTCTGTTGTTATGTTCATATCCCTGGTGGAATGCACATTTTGTTTTATCAATATTCATATACTTAATCATTTCATTCATTCTAGCACTTACTTATAATAACCTGATCTTGGTAAAATATCACCAAGCTTTTTGCTCACACAAAATGCGGTAGTACTCCAAGCAATCTGGTCCCTTGATGAAAAGCAAGCATTCTGCATTCTGTCTTTTCATGGATTCATAGACTGTTACTAGGTTAATGACTTGGGGGTCTTTTTAAGCCTAGCCAAGTTTTCCTGAAATAATAATAATGATGTCCTGTATCCAAATAGGACATTGAGGGCCAGGCATGTATAAGGGACATAGATGTCAGGTCTGTTGTAAATTTCCTATTCCCCATCCAATGATCTAGATTAAACTGGGTAATAGATGAACTCAGCTTCACATGGAAAGGAAGCCTGTTCCATAGGATGGGGCAGTCTCTAGGATACATATCTGTCACTCCAGCATGTTCTATTTAAGTCATAGAAAACATTTAGGCCCCTATACCTTGCATTTCTGGTTCTCTTTGACTTACGAATATGAGGATATTCATAAGTGTGGGGATTGCAGATGCCTTGCAAGCCAGGTATAGATCACCCCTCAGCAATCTATAGAAGATTTAGTACAGGGAAAGGGCTTTAAGGCCCTCTGCATAAGGCACGTTTGATACACCTTGTATTCTTTTTGTAAGCAACCTCTGATGTTGCTGTAGTTGCTGCATATGCCTGGTCAGGTACACACCAAAGGGAGCATTATAATGTATGATTGGTCTGATAAGGGTGGAGTACAGTGGGATAATGACCTCTTTAGTCCTGGATGCCATACCCTTACTTATAGTTGTGCAACATAAAAAGAATTCCTCACCATTTTGGCCACAAGGTGGTCGAAGGTAAGGCTACCATCTATGTGTGTACCCAGATCCCTGACCACTGGGTTGACTCTTAGGGTATATTATCAACATGGTAATTAGCAGGTATGCTTGTCTTTCCAAAGGGTAAAATTATGCATTTCTTACCATTCAGCTTCTGTAACTAAAATGTTTATACAGTACAGTGTGTTTAGGAGTTTAAAGTTAACCCTGTACACGCTTACTAGGGTCTGATGTCTACTGTTACCATCCTCTCTTTAATGTATTCACTGCAGAGAATAATGACACTTTCTTTTCACTGCATATGTATCACACAAATTATACCCTTTTCTAATAGCATAGTATATATTTTCCCAGTTAAAAGTAAAGGGCTTTTTGATTTTTTTTTCCATGCCATCTATTTTGATGTATGGGTTTCAAAGTTAATGCCATGGTATGACCTTTAACAGATTTGTGGATACCAGGCAGTACAATTCTCTGTAGTGGCAAACATTAACTGTCACTATTTGCCATGGGAAACTCACACTGAATCAACTGTCTTGGCATAAACACACCCACCAGTCTGATTTTGCTTTTAATGTACAAGGTGATTGAAATGTGTACAAAACCATTATCTATTATTTTGAGGAAAAAAACAGTAATCTTAATTAAGTGTACACAGCTTAGATTTCCCAAAAAGGAATTTAGATCAGAAATCTATTTATTCTAACAAAGTGAGTCCATGTCTTTCACTATTTTTATCCAGCCTGTTTAAAAAAGACTCTAATTAATGCCCTAAGGAAAGTAAAACTGGGTTTCACTGGAAAAGCTTTCATATACAAAGTTTATGGGCACATATTGCCTGACATTATTAATCCCTGGGCTGATTTCTATCTCCTGGGCACTATTAGATATATCTAGCTCTTATTACCATTGTTTTATTCTTTTTTTATACATGCTACCTGCCGATTATCAGCCCTTGTATGATCAAACAGATGTGGGTTAACTGAAATGAGTCATACAAAGTTCTAATAATCTCATCAGCAAAACAAGTTACTTGATCTAAAAGACGGCATTCCTCATCTACTGAAAATGTCTTATAATATTTTTACAGCTATGTTAGAAATTTTATTTTTTGCTGGCATAGCTTCTGCCCATTTGAAACATGGTCACTGTAATCTTTCTGTGACTAGAGGGCTAAAATAGTCTGTATTGTATTCTAGTGTCCTTTTCCTTCTCAAAAGTAGTCATAAAACTCTTCACTTGTTTCCTTTTCTGAGTCAGCTTGTAAACAATTTAAAATGTTTTTAAAATGCTATTCAATGTGCATGTTTGACCAACACAGCTATCTTTTGCAAAAAGAGGTATATGTTCACTTCCAGGTAATGTTTTTCTTTATAAAATGGAATGCCATTCCTTAACTGCTGTAGTGGCACACTTGTTAATGTCTCCTTCTAAAATTTATGTCTAAGACCCAGTGATAATGTACACATACTTTAGAGCCTTTATCAGCTACATCAAACTATTTATTTCTGCATAATTCTAGCTTTGTTTAACTTCTCTGTTTATTTTTTATTTGATTCTTAGTTTTTTTGTTTTTTGTTTTTTTTTTTACACCATGACATGAATGGACCCCTCTCCTAGGTCAGGATAAATTAAATAAAGTTAACGAAATTGTTTTTGCTTTTGCTTCGTTCTTTAATGTTTGTCAAAACAGCTCTTCTCAGCATGCACAATATACCAAGAATTGCCTCTTTCTGTAGTTAATGTAGATTTACTTATCTTAGTAAGATATTTAACTCATTACAGCCTAGTGACATTCCCAGGCCTTTGTGCAGTTGCATCCTACTAAGTCCTCAAAACCCCAAATATCACTTGTTCATATTTGTATTAATAGTTCTAAAACCATGCAGCACACAAGCTATTAGAAGATCGCCAGATTCAATAAAGCCTATACAATCCATGTACACTGTATGTATAAGAGTATTTAACAACTAAGATAGAAAAGCCTACATGGAAACTCCTCCTGGGACATACTTGTTGTCTGTGAAACAGTAGCACAAATGTCAAGCACATGCTGTTATGCACTTTCCTGAGACCTGCCTGGATCACTGACAGTAGACAGGAACTCTTCATTTGCTGTTAGTGGTGGCTCTGTAGCAGCCCCCCCCCCCAGTACCCATCCAATCACAGGCCACTGCAGCTGCTCTCTTCTGTGCAGATGAGATCATGTCAGTGGCCCTATGACACACCTGATCATATGTCCTGCTCTGGCCACCTAGTGCATTCACATCTGCCACTATCTGCTACCAAATTTCCATTCTGCCTGACATAGCTCCACATCCCCTCTCAAGCGGAAAGGCACCATATTGCCTAAAAGCTTCCACAATTACCTGATTCTCAGATTCACTGAAGGGTGGTTTTCAGGGATTGAGACACCTGGGTACCATAGTCCTAGGTGTCTTAAAACACAACAGAAGGATAATATACATAAGTATCACATAACTAAAAAATACCTGTTCCTAAATAAAACTGAAAATGTATAATTTCATTATTACCCACTGGAGAAACATTAGACGTTTGAAATATGAACAACGGAAATTGTGTAGTTGTAACATATTATTACATTCACACACAAAGCAAGGCTGAATGCAAAACAAGGGAAAGTAACAATAGCAGCATATCTTTGTTTGTGCCAAAAACAGAAATCCAGCTTTGTTCCCCCATACCCAAAAGAACAGGCAAATTACACATTCTGCTAACAAACCATCATTGAAATGTTAAATGTGCTATCAAATTAACTGTCCCTGAAACATATCTACAGATTTAAAATCAAACATTCTATTTTAAGCTATTACCAATCATGTATACCTGTGAAATGCCCTGACAAACATGGCCATGCCATCAGTACACTTCTAAATTATATATAAAGATAACAGTAGCATTTGCTAATAAATGTGTGTGTGTGTGTGTGTGTGTGTGTGTGTGTGTGTGTGTGTGTGTGTGTGTGTGTGTGTGTGTGTGTGTGTGTGTGAAACAGATTTTTCTTAAATGACATTTCAGCATCTGCAGTATATAGCTGAAAAATGCAAGCATACCTTCTCAATTTTAGTAGTCTTCTTTGGAGATATATGCCAAAGTAATAGTCTTTTATGTGTTCTCCACATAAACAAGTCTCCTCAGCTTCAGGTTCCCCAGCTATATGGTTGCCTTTTTATGGTGTAGATTCAGGGCTGTTAGCATTGTGAAGATGCAAATGATGTGTGAACTCAATAGAATTGCTGAATCTCAAATGCTTGGTTCCGTGTATCATATGCAAGCATAGTGCATGCACTCCCTCAGTGTTAGTTGCTAATGGATTGCAACTGTGAATGATTACTGGTAAGGAGAAGGAAAACACAACAGCAATGCCGACTGCCCTACCTCCAGTGGGTGTGTCAGGTTAGGCTTACACAGTGTATACAAGTAATTTTATAAATTTTATTAAGCAGCACACAGTTCACAGGTTCTGTTCATTAACATCCAACCTACCCTTGATTTGTTGACAACTGCATATTATTGTCATTTCATATCTTGACACATTTTAAGGACAAGGTCATAGAATGCCTTACAGACTGCATGTCTCAGATTACTGGTTAGATAAGACAAGAATGAGCACCAAACACAGAGAGGTAAAACAGAGCTGAATTTTTGCAAGTAATAGAAATAAATGGTTGTGAAATGCTCAGTGAACTACATCGGAAATGTATGCCTGTAACAAATAACCGTTATATGGTTTCTTACTACTGTGGATGATTTTGTAGTTGGTTGTATGCAGAATGATTTCAGCTCCCTGCTGCAAAGCGTTTTGTGTGGCAAAGAGGGGTAAGCACCCTTACTAGCTTCAGAAGGTTCATTGGCGTGAGAGTTCAAATTCAGACCTATGTAGAAGTATTTCATGTGTACTAAACATTTTGTAGTGTTTATATTATAGACTGCTTTTCTTCATTTCAACTACTTTTTCCTTTTATTATTATCGATTTATTTTTGCCAGTGTTTGCATAGTGCACTGCTTAGCACAAACAAGGGAAATGGAGAAAATAAATGCTAGGTTTGGCTGTGCTTATCTCATTTGCATGACACTTCACAGTCCACAAACTCAGACTAGTGGCCCACACAGGAAGCAAACAGAACACCTGCAGACAGGGGATCTATAAAAGTGCAGAGGTCAAAAAGAATACATTGTTGAAATGTTTGCTTTCCTTTGCCCAGTGTCACTAAGTGGCATTACGCGGCAGTTAGCAAGGTTCCCCAACAGCTGCAGTCATTGAACACCTGGTGACTAGACACAGACAGCCAATAAATGAAAATGGATTCATTCAATTAATTCTGTTGGGCATTGCATAAACATGCTAAGTGGAACTTATGGAAATGTTATGTCACTGGTCCTGTGGCAGCAGGTGTAAGTGTAGGGCTGAAGTACAGATGGTGCTAGGTTCTAGTACAGGGTGTGCAACCTATTTTTACTGTTGTGGAAGTGCAGTTTATAGCAATGAACTGCAAAATAGACAAGTGTTATTTCAACATTTTTGTGGCAACAGGTGCCATTGAGGGACTGCTATACACATAGTTCTGGGTTATAAAACAGGATATTCCAGACATATTTACAGTTGTTCCATTTCCCATTATATTCATTCTCATTTATTACACTTTAGATAGTGGAGCTGATATTAATTATATGTATGAGGGATAAGACACCCTTACTGTGTTTTCAGGTGTATGACTGAGGGTATTCTGTCTACTGTATTTCTATAAATATAATTCTGCTATCTGGACTTGGATGGCCTTCACAAGTAAATAAGACACATACACAACTGGATCTATATACCAGAATCTTGTCAGGTCACACACATACATGTTTAACACCTCAAACTGTCAGCTGTATTTATGAATGATTCCTGACTATGTCTGAGCAGCACTTCTTATGTAGCAAAGATGGAAAATCAACACTGTGGAAGAAAATGTTTTGTCCCATATGGCTAGGTTTGAATCCCACATTTTAAAAATCAATTTTATCAGTGTACAAAGCCAAGAACAAATGTGCCAGGTCATGACTTTTATGTCCTCAAGGCAAGTCTGCAAACTTAACTCCTCTAACATTTGCCTTCCAATTTTCAATAAATATTTCCAAGCTACATCAGCAGACACCCCACAAACTAAGGTCAAGTGTCAGACTAACCTTCATATTTCAAATATTTATTTCATCCCTGCTTGGTACTGCTGATTTGTGCACTATCAGTAAATGCAAGAACTGGAGCTGGCATGAAAGCATCATTTTCCATTGCTCAAAGTCAGGTATACGACATGTCTGGAGTTAGTGGGGAAGCTGCCCAGTTTAGAGCAGAGAGGTGGGGGTTCCATGAGTCCAGGATATTGCTTGGACACCTGGTAAAGCACCACAGCCAAAGTTTTCTGCAGGGGGACTATTGTGGCTCACAGTACAAGTCTGAGGCATAGAGTAGATTGGCCCAGGCTGTATCCAGTGCTACTGGCATCTCACACACTGGAGAACAGTGTAGGCATTATTTTAATGACTTACTCAGGTGCAGAAGGGATACCCTCAACTATTGGTTGACTGAATTTGAGACTGAGGACAACTCACAGCTGTATAAGTATGATAATAAGAGAGTATTTGTAATACTTAGAAAGCTAAATATAGGCAAGACTTGACTGCATAATGCTCTTCTGTTCTTTTCTGTTCTTTCCCCACCTAATGCCAACACAGAGTTCGATGTATACATGCTCGAGCTGCTCAAATGGAGTGACTGAGGGAAGCAAGTGATATGTGTGCAGCATGAGAGAAGTAGTATTGTAGCTTTAAAAGTTAAAACAGATTTTTTTTCAGCTTGCGTATCGTAATGGTAAAAGAAAGTAAGCATGCATTAGTCTGCACCACAAACCATCTTTAGGAGTCAAATATAAGACTGTAGTCAGAGGTTCTGGGTTCAAATACCATGAGTCACAACTATACAGCACTACATTTCTTTAATAATATTTACCTACATTTAATTATACTCTGTACAAGTGGCATAAATGCTCTGCAACTGTAATCTGTATAATTGGAATATGCATATGTGCAATATATGCACATTTCAAGGAGGTTTACTATTGTTTATTCGAACAGAAAAACATTTTCCATTCAAATAAACTAATGGTAATTCCGAAAGTAAAAAAAAAATAACTTTCACAATGTTGAATCAAATGCTTGACGCATTTGACTCGACATTGTTGTCGAAACCACCACATGATAGCCGTATAGGAGCTGATATAAATCAAACTCCTATACGGCTATCATGTTTTTGCTGGGGGGCAAGCCCCCCTGCACCACCCATGTGTGGGGCTGAGCCCCCCACACCCCCCTACTTATATATTCTAACTCAGAGATCGCACTACAGTGGGGATGTGAATGAATTTCCACTCCCCACAGTACCTCGATCTCCATGCATATAGTCAATTTTCACTTATGTGAATGCAGTTGTGCATTCACATAAGTGGAGTCGACTATCTGGTGCAAAACTGCTTGTGCGTTCGACATTCTGTTTTTTGGCACATTGCAGCCGATAGAATGTCATTCACACAAACATTAGTAAACCTTTAAAGGATTACTCTCAGCAGTCTGTAGGTATAGTGTGTATTTCTTGGAACATATACTTAAATGTGATACTTGTGTTAATGCCTTGTATGTCACATATGATGGTATTAATTTTATCTCTTTTTTTTTCTCTCACCCCAACCCTTATCTCTCTTTTTTAATTTTCTATTATGTGTCATCAAAATGCCTCCATGTCATCCATGTGTACCAAATCACTAAATGCTACACAGCACAGCAAGGTAGGCCAGCCCCAGTGGATCAGCCTGCTTCCACTCCACTGGCTCCAGCACTGATGCTCAGCATGTCTTGAACCCAACCTGGCAGCACTGCCTATGCTGCTCCTGCACTACCTGCACTGTCAGGTAGTACTGCCCAGGCAGTTGGTGTAGTGGTACCCTCCAGGAGCAGTGGTGGTGGAGGTGGGGATTTCATCAACCGCTGGGAGATGCCAGTATTGGTGCATAGGGTCATGCACTGCACTATTAGTGTACTTCTACACCAGATGGAGAGGCTGTTCTCCCTCGTGGTATGTATGAGGAAAAGATGTCAAGCACTCCAGCCACTGGCAGAGTAAGGGGACAGTGATGACAGTCCAGTGGGTGAGGACTCAATTCTCACTGTCTCCATGTTTAAAGGGCATGGGCCTGTGTTGTCCCCTCCCTCATCCCAATCATGGCATTCCCAACCTTTTGTGTCACTCACCATCCCTGTGTCTTGTCAAGTCTTTCTTGTTTGTTTGCATTTGCTTCCTCACCTACCCAACTTACCTGACCCAGAAATACCTACGTCCCTTACCCAGCATTTTTTTCTTACAGAATTAAAAAAAATGGGCACCTCTCCCACAAAAAAAAAATATCATCCCATACATAGGTTCATAGGGGCTTTTACAAGCCTAGCCATAGTATAACCCTGGTATAGTGCCACCTGACCTTAGTTCCCAGTGCCTCTGTCGAGTAGAGCCACTGGAGTTATCCCCGGGATGAATTTTCTGTTTCCCATCCACTCATAAAGATTTCTCTTGAAGAGGGTCGGTGAGGTGCTCTGCTTGACATGTATGGGAAGTCTGTTCCATAGCATGGCAGTCTCTGAGTTATGAACCTGTACCTCCAGCATGTTCTGTTAGTTGTGGTGATGAGTTTGAGGTCTCTGGAGCATGTGATGTGGAGGGATTTGGATTTCTATAGATGTAGCATTTCTAACAGAGCTGGATCAGACATGGCTTTGTAAGTCAAGTAGTGATCACCTCTAAGTAGGAGATATGAGACCGAGAATAGTTGTTTTTTGAGTCTGTCCATATAGGACAAGTGTTTAAGGCCTAGGATCCTCTGTGAGGTACTTCTGCGGCCTCTCCAGTTGTTGCAGGTGTCTAGTGAGGTACATACCAAATGGGACATTGTACTCAATGATTGGCCTAATGAGGGAAGAGTAGAAGGAGACAATGATCTCTTTCTTCTGAGATGCAAAACCCTTAGTAATGAGATGTGCTACATAGAAGGACTTTCTGACCACAGTGACAATCTGGTGATCAAAAGAGAGGTTGCTGTCAATCTGTGTTCCCAGATCTCTTATAATGCCTTCTGTGTTCAGTGGACTACTATCAATGTGGTAATTCATGGAAACCGGGTTTTTCCCAAAGGGGATGACAACACATTTTTTGGCATTGAGCTTAAGGCCATGGGTCTGACACGAGTCAGTGGTCTCAGTGAGGCCATTCTGTAAGATGTCAACATCACTTGGGGAGTTAATGATAACTCCCAACTTGCAATCATCTGCGAACTTTGTCAGCCAGATTCCCTTTGTGTTAGCCTGGACTTCAGAGAAGTAGATACCAAACAGGAGAGGACCCAGGACTGAACCCTGTGGGACTCCACTCATGACTGGTTGGCAGTCTGACTTGGAGTCAGCTACTTTCACACTGTGGGTTCTATCTGTGAGCCAGTTTGCAACACACCTAGTGATATATGAGTTAATGCCAAGCTTAGTGAGTTTTTCTTTGATGAAAAAAACAAAAATGGCAATGGACAAGAAGCACTCAAAGAAAATCAGGGTCTGAAGAAGTACAGGCATTATCCTGTATGAAAGCGCTAACATTATTGTGTCCAATAAATAACATTCCTTGATTTTCTTTGAGTGCTTCTTGTCCATTGCCATTTTTGTTTTTTTTTTCAGTTTGTTTGTCTTATTTTTTTACTTTTTATAGTTTTTCTATGATTCCTGAATGGGGAATGGTATCTAAAGCCTTGGCCAGATCAAGTAGGCTGTATGAGCCACCTTGCCTTCATCCACAGCTCTGGTGACTGACTCAAAGAGGTTGACCAAGTTGAGCAGGCATGATCTACCATCACAAAACCAAACTGTGTGGGATCCAGAGTTGGAGATTCCCTATATTCTTGTTTATTAGGTCCATGATGATGCGTTCCATAGCTTTGTATATCAGACTTGTCAGACTAATGGGGCAATAGTTTATAGCATCTCTAGTCACTCCTCCTTTGGGGAGAGGAATGACTGTAGCAGTGCGCCATTCAGTAGGGACAAAGCCTGAGGTGAGGCTGTGATTAAACAGGGCACACAGGTGAGGTGCCAGTTCAATATGTAGTTCATGTAGAACACAACCAGGGATATTGTCAGGTCCCATAGAAGCTGTTATTCTTGGGCTTGGACAGTGCTGTTTTAACTTGTGCAGCAGTAATATTGGGTGCCTGGCATTCTACTGGTATTGTGATCAGTTCTTTGGGGGGGGGGTAGGGGTAAAGTTGGCAATCTGTCAGCCAATATACTGGCAATATCTGTTGGCTTGGTATAGGTGCTACCATTGTGCAGTAGCTCAGAGCAAATCTGAGTATTGCTGTGGAAATTCTTTGCATAAGTATAGAAGGCCTTGTGGATGTCTTTATTATCTGCTGCAATTCTGTTTTCATAGCTAGCTTTAGAGAATTTGATGAGGGATCTCAACTTTTTGCTGAGGCTGATAAGGGAGTTTTTACAGTCTTGGGACTTCAGCTATTCTGCATCAGTTTCCTCTTTCTGTTGTAGAGTTTGTTTATGGCAGGGGACCACCAAATTAGCTTCCTTTTTTTGGTGGAGAGCATCTTGGTTCTATTGGGTATGGCGAGATCCATGCATTTGTGTACGTGTTCGTACAGTGCATTGGTGTATGATTCTGCAGTCACACAACTATTCTCCATTTGCATGGGTGCAGTGAAGTTAGCCACCTCTGTTTTTAGGAGCCCAAAGTTAGCTTTGGAGAAGTTTTTCATGGTGCTTACCTTTGCGGGGTGGGGGAGGTGGGAGGGATGTGGATGTCCAAGGTAATTAGTTTGTGGTCGGATCTAACCAGGGAGGAGCTGACTACTGGTGTAGAGCAACGGTTGCCCATGTTAGTAATGACCAGGTCAAGGATGTTGCTACCGCTAGTGGGGGTAAGAACAAGCTGGTCCAGGACACTGGAATTAATGAACTCCAGGAAATGTTGGGCAAGTGTATTGGTACATGAGTAGTTTACCCAGTTAATGGAGGGGTAGCTGAAGTTGCTTAGTAAGAGAGTGTTAGGTTGGACCCTAATATTTTCCAGGGTGCTTAGGAATGTGGATTGCGAGTCTTGGGATATGGTTGGGGACCTATATCAGGCTACAACCTGAATCACTGTCTTACCCAATGTTAGCTGCATCTGAAGTATCTTTGATGTGTTATGTTGGGCTGCCAGTCTGGAAGTATGTGCATCCTTTATGAATATGGAAACACCACTGCCTTTGAAGCTTTGGTCATAGTTCTGGGGCCAAAAGGTGTGGAATGAGTTATAGCTTAGTAGTGTAGGATTGCTTCTCTACTGGCTTGAACCAGGTCTTCATTACAGCACAAATGTTGATGTTCTCCATTTTAAGGAGTGCTTCAAGCGAGTGCATTTTGAGATTTAGACTTCTAGCTGTGAGCAGCATGACCCTCAGATTACATTTGTTTGTAGCTGTTATGGTGGTAATTTCATCTTTGGAACACCGCCTAAAAAAGGCACTATAGGGGTGGCAAGTGTCTTGGCCAGTATCCGGAAGCCCAGGGGTGACAGATGCAGGCCATCTCTGGCAAAGTATCAAGGTCTGTCAATCATGTATCAGTTGTTCACTGATGAATCTCAACTACATTTTAACCATGTTTAGTATATGTCACCATATTTTAAAATTGTACTATGCTCTACAGGTGTTTTACATGTGTTTTCTTCTTGTCTTGCATGCTTAACTGGACTACTGTCTATATTTAAATGCTATGTTTTTTAACTGTATAATGCAAATAATACTTAATGTGGAGCATTTCTCCCCGAGCCTCCGCTGAAAACGGACCTGTGTCCAGTCAGACTCTCCCAGTCAACAAATGTAAATAAATAAATAAAAATAAATAATGTCATCCCAGGCAGACAGGTACTGGATCCCCTTAGAATGACACCAGAAACTTAGCCAATTGTTGTAATCAATAATTTTCTGCTCGTACTGTGGTATCATTCTGGGTGATGGTAAGATAGTGCTCAGAACTAGGGTCATACCCGCCTGGGCTACATAATCCGAGAGCTCCTCCATGTCTCTTTTCAATTAGTCCAGGAAGGTACATCTCAGGTCATTCACACCCACATGTACAATGACAGAGTCATATTTATATCTGTTGTTGAAGGACCTAAGTGCGTGCATTATGTGGTGGATCCTGGCACCTGACAGGCAGCTGACTGTTAGTTTCTCCTTATTCAACCTAGTGAGTGGGACATCAGTGTGCCTCACTATCGAGTCACCTATGACTAGTGTGTGGGGCATGCTGTTTTGCCTTAGGAGCTTTGGTTGAGTGTCACACTGTTTAGGGGAGTTATGTGTCTCATGATTAGTGTTGTGTTGTGTGGTGGTCAAGTGTGTTTCTGCCTTGGAGGTCTCTGGTGCTTGGGTAGAGTTTTATTAACAGCCTCCGAGAAGGTGGGTGTGCGGTTTGTGTTTTTATGTGAAGGCAGTGCTGGTGTGTGTTCTGGAGGGCTATATGTTCCATGTGGTGTGGTGCAAGTGTTGACCTTCTCCTCTTGACCAGCTATTCCGGTCTTGGCTGGAGAGTGCATGGCTTCCAATTTGGATATGTAAGTGCATCTTTCGCAAGTCTGAGTGTTGGAAGGTAAGAGAAGAGGGTTGTCGGTGTACATGAGGCAGTTGCTACATTGCCTCAGGATGCCCAAGTTCACCAGGTTAATAGGAGAAAGCACAGGGAATTGACCTTTAGACATGTCTGGAGGGGTGGGCATTGATAACAAGTACTGGATCTGTTTCCTTGTAGAATGTTTAATGCTGGTAGCACTTTTGCGTGCTACAATAATTGCTACAAGAAGTCTGGTAAAGTGCTAGACTAATAAGCTAGTATATGTGCAGGAGAGGAGAGAACTTGTAGATCTAAGGGAAAAATTGAAGAGCAGACTCTAGCACCACTCAGAAGCTTACAAACAGTCCTGGATACAGCAAGTCTGTATCTGGACTAGACTAGTTACAGGAAAGGTGGGAAACAAGTGCAAATGTGAGGTTTTAAACTGGAAAGTTGAGAGAGATGGAAAAACTGTCCAAATGGCCAATAAACTAGAATTTCTGGTCTAGGAACTACTCGTCTTGTGGTAGATAGGCTACCTAGTGCTTACCACTCCCACTGATAAGCTAGAAGTCGTCCCACCAACACAGAAAAGCTTGAGGGGCTCAGAAGCTTACAAACAGTCTTGGACACAGCAAATCTGTATCTGGACTAGACTAGTTACAGGAGAGGGGGGGGGAACAAGTGCAAATGCAGGCTTTTAAGCCTGAAAGTTGAAAGAGATGGAAGAAACTGCCCAAAAGGCCAATAAGCCACAATATCTGGGCCAGAAACCACTCCTCTTGTGGTAGATAGGCTACCTAGTGATTACCCTCTCACAGATAAGCTAGAAGGCTTCCCTCCAACACAAAAAGGCTTGGGGGGGCTCAGAAGCTTACAGCAAATCTGTATCTGGATTAGACTAGTTACAGAAAAGGGAGGAAATAAGTGCAAATGCGGGCTTTTAAATCAGAAAGTTGAGAGAGATGGAAAAACTGCCCAAACAGTCAATAAATACAATCTCCGGGCCAGAAACCACTCCTTATGTGGTAGATAGGCTGCCTAGTGCTTACCACTCCCACTGATAAACTAGAAGGCTTACCTCCAACACAGAAAGCCTTGGGGGCTCAGGAGCTTACAAACAGTCCTGGATACAGCAAATCTGTACCTGGACTAGACTAGTTACAGGAAAGGGGAGAAACAAGTGCAAATGTGGGCTTTTAAATCAGGAAATTGAGAGAGATGGACAAACTGCCCAAATGGCCAATAACTACATTTTCTGTGCCAGAAACCACTCCTTATGTGGTAGATAGGCTACCTAGTGCTTACCACTCCCAGTGATAAGCTAGAAGGCTTCCCTCCAACACAAAAAGGCTTGGGGGGCTCAGTAGCTTACAAACAGTCCTGGATACAGCAAATCTGTATCTGGACTAGACCAGTTACAGGAAAGGGAGGAAACAAGTGCAAATGCAGGCTTTTAAATCACAAAGTTGAAAGAGATGGAAAAACTGCCTAAACAGCCAATAAGTACAATTTCTGGGCCAGAAACCACTTCTTATGTGGTAGATAGGTTACCTAGTGCTTACCCTTCCACTGATAAGTTAGAAGGCTTCCCACCAACACAAACAGGCTTGGGGGTAAATGTGTGCATACATGACATGCATACATGTTTAACACAATGGTGTCCTGTCAAATATACAGTGGGGCAATGGTGTACCAATTCAGTGTTGTCTGTCCGCCCTACAGATATACTGCACATTTAGCTGATGTGCATGGCCATTGCAGGGAATCATGAGGCGTCTCTAGTGCTATACAGTGTGAGGGTTCATAGCCATGACTGTGTTCAGATACAATACATATATACTGTGGAATGTGACCCATGTCACTGAGGTATATACACACTAAACCATGATGTGGAAGTTGTGACACAGGTCACTGATGGATATACGGATGACACCCCTGCACATCTGCAAGCATATTGCTGCAGCTTGGCAAATATAGCCAGACATGGCGAACACATCAGTACACCATGTCCCACATGACATCTGTGTATCTCACACACAAACACACACACACACACACACACACACACACACACACACACACACACACACACACATACGAGGAGCTAGTATGACATTTATGTCCAACACCAGCAACGGGAATGTACTGTATCTGTGGCCAGATGTGGATACTGTACAGGTGACTGCTGTCATGTCGCAACACCCTCAAGATGTTCAACACATCTTATGTTGTGGATTGATGTTATGCCTACACAAGATGTGCACAGGCCTGTAGGATGTCTAGTGTTCCGCATCTACAATATGGCCATTATACAAAGGCCATGGTTGAACCATGTATAGCCATTGTATGACAGGGTGTACACACAAGCACAACACATCTACTGTGTGAGTTGCTCCATGTCTCTGGCCATCCTCCATGGCCATGTGTTTACATGTGTTGTCCAAATTATTGTGATGGGCATCTATTTCACATGTCTGTGTGTCCCATATGACATATATGCTCCACTGACAACAGGGTTATGCAGATAAAGGGTGCTATGTGGGATATGTTTTCAGTTTAGGTAGGCAGTGTAGCAGCCAGGCCAATAGATGTCATGGACATGTCAAGATAGCACATCACACTGTGTGACATTCATAGCAGGGCTATGATCCACACCGGTGAAACCCGTGTGCTGGCCATACTCCAGCCCACTGTGTAGTACTGTTTGTATTCACCACATGTGTAGATCAGATCTGTAGTACGTCCCTAAAGTGAACAGCACCTCCACCATAGTATGCAGAGCTGTCAACACATCTGGCAATGACAGTCTGTGAGGATTCATGTCGATGAGATGATTCACATAGTTTGCAAGTGTTCCACATGGGTAGTTATTGTGATGCATTGCAGGTCAGACCTGTATATTGTGACAGGACCATACATTATGTGTACATGTTGTAAATGGCCACATGGCAGATAGATTTGTGCATTACGGTTCCTGATAAATAATAACACTCTCACTTGCAACTGGCTGCTGTCGCAGTGGAACGCCAGAGGTACCTAAATAGGAGTAACACAGCAGTATGAGCATAATCCACCCCTGTATAAAGGCTACAGGGTGCAATGGTGCATAGCACATACACCAGTACATTAGACTATACTATGGTGTATGCACATGTGTGCATACACAGAGTAGCATACTAAAGTATGTGGCATGTGTGTATACATGCCTTGCATATGATGTTACATTACTTATTGTACAGTGACACATGCAACTATATGGAATATAGTTGTTATAGGTGCAGTACTGACTTACCAGGCAACTCCAGGCTCAGTGGTTGAGAGACACCCACCTCCACAATATCGGCTAAGGCTTGTGGATATGGTTCTGCAGGTGTCCCCAGGTTGCCCAGTAGCTCCTCGGTACGTGTGAGTGGGGGCTGGGTTGGTGATCCACCACCTGTTGCACCTTGTTCCCTGGTGATTGCATTTGCATGCTGTTTTACCCATCTAATGAGGTCTATACAGTGTCTGCGCACGTGCTGGTATGTGCAGTTGTGGCCACCCACATCATTAACCCTCCTTCGAAGTTCCATCCACAGGGCATCCCGCTGCTCTGCATCCTGTGGCACATGGCTGAATAGGATATCATGATTGTCGACTAGGTATGGGATGAGGGCCTCATCCTCCAAGCGGGTAAAAGGGGGTAGCCTTGCACGTGGCATACCTGGAAGACATAATGATGGAGACAGGTCACAGTAACTCACAGAGGCATACAGAGCTACAGCTGAACATACATGTGTATCACATTAATTAAGTTTAAATAGTTGTATTTTCAAACCTACATGACACTGACATGTTTGTGTTGCACACATGTGACATTCAATTTTGAGTGGATATTATCACCATATATGTGTGTGTGTCACCTGATTACATTGCTCATACTCCTTGTGGTTGCTGTCTTGATGTGGGCATGACAGTTTACATGTACTGGTGTTCCTACCTATCAGCACATGGCTGGATCTGTCCACATTAATGCAGTCAACCTTGATGCAGTGTATATGTCACATATAAGGACCTACACTGCCTTAACAGACATGACCTGTGACCCTGCAGACATGATCACATAAGGTTTTACATGTATGGGTTCTGCCATATACATCTACATGGCACTGTACAGCGATTCAACATCCTGCCATGTATCACCTGTGTTGCACATGTGATACACATGAGACATTGGCTAGCCAGATGGTATTTGCAGGGATGGATAACAACTATAGCATGTACAGTCAAAGTCAATTAGTGGGCTATATGCCATGGGCCATGTATGAATCTAGGATGAAAGGTTACCTGGCAGTAGCTGACAGGCAGGTCTGTGGAGCCAGGTGGAGCAGTGTCACATTACTGATCCACAGGGTTAATGATATATATACCATGCGGTCATCACACCATGTCTGAGAGGGGAGCGATGTGCAGCTTTAACGGACAGGAATGCATAGTATGGCAGGATTATGTCAAGTGTATGGGACAAGGATCTGTCCAGCATGTAGTACGTAGATGTCCATGAAGTATGTGTTCGAGATCAGGATGAGTACATGTAGCATGTGCAACATCACTGGGTTGGACATGGATTTATTCAGGGTATGCATCATGCTACATAGTGGAGATGGGGAATGGGAAGGCTGGTGTAGGCCATCTGCACATGGCGAATACCCCTTAAAGGAAATATGTGATCTGATATGGGTCACTTGAATGTTGTATGGCTGGATAATGATCTCTATATTCATGAATGGCACCCTATCATTATTAGGGTTGCCACATATGACTACCTGACAGGTGTGGTGACATAGCTAGCACAGGAAAGACAACTGCCCAGCTGCATCCTTCACACACAAGTGTCCATTATGTTGACCTCTGCCTAGGTGGTAGTTCATGGATACAGGGTTATTAACATTGGGGTGATAATGCAATATGTAGCTGTCAGATTGTGGCCATATGTCACACACACCTCATCCACAAAGTCCCTTCTGTATGTTGTCCACAACACTCCTGAGTCAGCTATTGCTCCTAGGTCATAGTCATTCGCATACTTCAATAGGCAGATGCCTTCTGTTTGTCTGTGAGGTATGGACTACAATGAGGGAGAATAAAATTCATTAACCCTGACATACTGTAGCTGCCACTGGTGTGATGATCATGTATTATTCAGACACCTTCTGTAGTGTTGGTTCTGCCAGCAGTCCTGTTGCTAAACACTCCTGTGACATAGGAATATACATCTAGTACACCGAGTGTAGGTGGTACACTGTATGGGTGATGATGTCCTATGACCTGGCAAGGTTATGATATGCAGTGTGACATCAACCATATTGTCATCTACATCTGTACTGCTGACATCACTTAATTGATCTAGGTTCATGGCCTTCCAGACCACACTCAGCAGGGTAGTAGTGCAGTACTTCCCATTATCAGTGGTGTCTTCCCCATTGTGGGTTGTGATACCTGTTGGTGTGTACCATTCAGTGTGTACACAACCTGACATGGAGCTATGTTTTACATGATGTGTACGTGGAGAGCATCCTGTTTTGCCATATGTGTATGATACAACCTGTGATGTGGACATGTCCCATGCAGACTGAGTGCAGCTTGTACCTGCATAGTTGTGGGTACAGAGGCCCTGTGGTGTACTTGGATATATTCTTGTGTACCTGTTGGGGGGAGGGGACCATGTGTTTATGTTATCCAAGACCCTATCTGGATTGCTTATTCATGCTAAGCACTTGTTCAGGACTTGTAAGCACTACGTATGCTAATAATTACTATAGCACTCAATCTTCCTCATTACCTACAGGTAAGGGTGAACAGGTTTTGTACATACTTTTCTCACTTGCTTAGAGTAATTTAGCTCTTGTACTCACTTTCCTCACTTATCTAGGTGAATGTAGTTCTATATTCAGGCATGTCCAAGAGTCAACTGCCAGTGTTCTCACCTGTCTATCTGATGAATCTGGACATCTTGAGGCAATGTACACATTGCCTCATGTACACAGACAAGCCTGTCTGCCTACCACCCAACACTACAACCTGAGAGAGATGCACTCATCTAGCCAAACTGGATGTAAAGGTCTCTCCAACCAAGCCTGACCCTGACTGTCGTGTGGAGAAGGTACACATTCGCACAGCACCACACACATTACATAAGTCTCACTGAATCTACCCCACCATTAGCTAGGAAAACTACTCGTGTACCAACACATTAGCTCAACGGTTTCTGGAATTCATAAACACCAATGCCCTGACTCAACATATCCACACACCCACCAGCGGCAACAATATCCTAGACCTAGGCATTACCAACATGAGTGACTGGTGCTCCACATGTGAAGCTAACTCCTCGTTGGTCCAATCAGACCATGTGCTGAACGCCGTTGATATCCACATCCCCCACCCACCCCCATTAAGGGAACTACAGTATAACATGTCTACAAGGCCAACTACATGCTTCTTAAGACAGACATGATGGACGTCATGACACCCATGCAGATGGACAGTTCTGTTACAACTGCTGAATCCTACACAAATGCACTCTATAAGCACTTACACGAGTGCATGGCTTGTGTTATCCCAAACAGAACCAGGACGCTGTACTCCTAATTAACTAAACCAATCTGGTGGTCCCCTGCCATAAACATATTGTACTACAGGAGGAAGACACTGTTGCAAATGAGAGTAAAATACCATGCGCGGAGGAGCTCCCTGGCCAGCCTCAGAAAGAAAGTGAGATCCCTTATAAGATCCTCCAAAGCTAGCTACGAAAACTAAAAAGCAACTAATACCAACAACAACCACAAAGCATTCTATAGCTATGTCAGATACCGCAATGTCAACAACCAGATCTGCTCTGAGTTACAGCACAAAGGCACGAACATTACAGAAACAATTGATATTGGTAATATCCTGGCAGATCCCTCTCAAAGCTGCACACTCTAAAGGCAATATCACAGCATCCATGGGACTGGACAACATCCCAGGCTGCATTTTACATGAACTTCAGATCATACTGTCTCTCCACCTACGCACCATGTTCAATAATAGCCTCACATCGGGCATAGTGCCCCCTGAATGGCACACAGCAACAGTTATCCCTCTCCACAAAGGTGGCGTCACAATGGACCATGGAACCTATTTCCCTATGGGTCTGACTAGCCTGGTCTGCAAGTCTATGGTGCACATCATGGATCACTGTCACAGAGACATTGGGTACCTCCAAACCTCTGACCCCTCCCTGTTTGGCATTGTTAAGGGCGGACCATGCCTCCTAAACCTGGTAGACTTCTTAAAGACAGTTACCAAGGCATTAGATGAGGGTAAGGAGGTCCACACAGCCTACCTAGATCTCTCATAGGCTTTCAACACCATTCCTCCTTCTGGTATTATCAACATTCCCATCCGCCTGAACATTAACCCCTACGTCATGTGATGGTTTGCAAAGCGGCTCACGGACAGAGCCCACACAGTGGGAGTTGCATACCCTAGGTCCGACTGTATACCAGTTACAAGTGGTGTCCCCCAGGGCTCAGTCCTAGGACCCCTCATGTTCGGTATATACTTCTCTGACGTACAGACAAGCACAGGAGGGCTTTGGCTGAAAAGGTTTGCAGACGACTGCAAATTAGGGGACATAATTGTTTCCCTAGCTGTTACAGTCACCCTCTAGAAGGGTCGCACTGAGATGGATACTTGGTGTTAATATCATGGCGTCAAGCTGAATGCCTAAAAGTGCATAGTCATCCCCTTTGGATATAACTAATTACTCACAGACTATCACATAGGTGCTAGTCCCCTACATTCAGAAAAGGTAATAAGGGATCTGGGAACCCCAGTAGATAGCAATTTCTCCTTTGATACCCTTAATGACAAGGTATTTAGAATATCCTTCTACATATCCCTCCCAGTCTCTAATGGGTTCACATCCAGATCAGAGGGGCCATTGTGACTCTACACATGCATATTAAACCCATTAAAGGATACAACACCCCATTTGGGATATACCTTACCAGACAACTGCAACAGCTTGGAAGACCACACCAGTATCACACCAAGAGGATTACTGACCTCAAACAGATGACCTATGCAGCCCAACCTAAGAAACTCCAGCTGTACTCAGTTGCATACCGCATACTCACAGGTGATCTCTGCTTGACATTCAAGGCCCATGTCCAACCCTGTATTGCTGGATATGCTCCACCTAAACAGAAGCCCCTGAGAGCCACATGCTCTAGGGATATACACCTAACCACAACAATAAGTAGGACGTGCTGGATGGATAGATTCCTGACCGGGACACTCCCCATACTTTGGAACATGATTCCAATGTACATCAGGCAGGGCCCCTCACTAGCACTCTTCAAGGGAAACCGTAACGTGTGGATGGGAGACAGACCTGTACCCCGGGAATCACTGCAGTGGCTCTGCTAGACAGAGGCACAGGGAACTATTGACTCTGCCGTTCAGAGGCACAGGGAACCAACCTATGGGTGGTAAAAGCCAACACACGCTAGCTAGGCTTACAGATACCCTTGGTAAGACAGCCTAGTACCTACCTTTGCACATATTACATGTCTTATGTGCATGGATATTTAAATAGCTCTTCCATTTTACTTTGCTATCATGCTGATAAACTGTCAGCTCAGTAAAAGACATATGTATCCTGTTATTGTGTATTGTAAATGCCAATTGACATAACTAATGTTTGCCTAACATTACAGTAATGCTATGTAGCTTGTAATACATATCTGCCTACAATACTGTACCTTACACAGTTATTGACACAATATCCCGCAATGCAAATCATAATTGCACTGTGGCCCAACCTTCCACATGTTATTCTCTGTAATACACCCATACATATGGCTACAGTTACAGTATATCAACATATACTATCCCCTGTTACAGCATATACTTGTTGGACCAGCCTGCCACTGACATCAGCTGGTGAGGAGTATTCCTGTTCAAAGCCCTTATATAGCATCCCTTGTGGTGTATGCGGTGTTTGCCTTGTGACCTACAGCAGTACACACAAATACTACAAGCGTTACTATGCTCAACAATATATTACTACAAGATAACTGTTTCCACTACATGGATTGCATCCACTTTAAATACTACAGAAAGGTACTACCTACACAAACATACTGACTGTTGTACATACCTTATCAGTAACCCGAGGTGTCGTTAACTGTTGATTCAATCCTTTTTGGTTTGTGTTTCAATGTTCTTTGCAATGTTCCGCTGGTATATACGGATGGTTTGAATGTGTGATAACACATCCTTTTCTAGATACATATCAGTAACATGTGGTATCCTGTCCACCAATTACTGTTCCAAATTAGTTAATTAGATACACATCAGCTGTGCAGCTACTCCATTAGCCGATACCATGGCAACAGTGGTGTATAACTGAGTACTCCTTTTTGGCGTTGTCCGTTTGCCTTACTTTCGAGGGAGATGGCCTAGATGTGTTTTTGCGATATATTTCAACAGCTATATGGAGACACACAGAGATATATTAGCTTCATGACTCCCGTGGACTATGTGTAATGGCTAAACGATTTAGTTCTACATGTGAGTACAGCTGTTATATTTCAGAAAAGTGCTATTTATGCAGGGTTTGTTTGTACCTGATACTTCTGCAGAAGTTTAAGTCTGGCAAGGATATTTGGCCAGCTCAAGGCCATATGGCTACGCATGAACTGTTATGTGGTGTACAGTGTGCTCACCAGACATACTTGATTTGGTGTACAAGTGTAGCATACTGTGCTGTTACTCACTAATTGCTAACATATCCCAGTGTACGCACAACCCTCTGAAAGGGGATTAGTGCAAACAAACCCTGTTACATCAGCAGCTGTTCCATTGCATAACAGCAGCTATTTCACACAGGGCCATGTTAGTGTACCTCTGACAAGGTATGTTAAGCCTTCTGCAGATGTCGTACAGTGAGTGAATGATTTGTGATGTTATTACAGTTTGTATTGTAATACGTTTGGGTTTGGGGGTGATGTTGGTGGGTGTGCTTAGCAGATGCAGGTGTGTAGGAACTGCTTTTATACATGACCGCTATGTGCGTGAGGGTTCCTTCCCTATTTGAACACCTATCCTTTTATGGACTAATACAATGGTAATTGCAGGCTGATTCATTAAAGCACTGTTATGTGGTTACTGTATAGCATGCAGGTGATGTTAGTCCTTGAATCCCTTCGGTGATACATCTGAATGTAATAACGTGTTGCTACATGATAGCTGTGTATTTCTGTCATAGGTATTTGCAGTCATCGTAGTTGTGTTGGTGACTGACCCTCTTTGGCTAGGGTTGCCACCTTTTCATATGGCCATAGTGGGTCCTTTTCAGGACACACATCTTATTATATAGACCGACACAAACCCACGGTCAGTACAAGGGATAGAACTTTCCTTTCTTGCTTAAATATAAGCTTATTCTTGTAGAAGTTTAGTTGCTTATCCTGTTTCCTGTAACATGTAGATATTTTATATACAGAAATAACTATTGTATAAAACTATTACAGTACATACAATTCCAGGACATTTGCCACGTTTAATATATTTGGTCAGGACACAACCGCCCAAAGAGGGAGTGTCCCTCGCAATGTGGGACAGGTGGTAACACTATCATTGGCTTATGTCCATAGGACATATTTGTAATAGTCAGGGCACAACTGCCCAAAGAGGGAGTGTCCCTCGCAAAGTGGGACAGGTGGTAACACTATCATTGGCTTATGTCCATAGCACATATTTGTAATAGTGTATAGGCATACACTCTCCATATCCTTTGTTCATAAAGGTTGGTAGTGGCGGAATGTGTGATTGCTATGGTCCATATTATACACATATATGAACACTTGAACCACTGTATACAGGAGACCTACGGAATCCCGAAACCACAGTGTTCTGACACACACAGTACCGGGACCAGACTCCCATACCCCACATTACCGACATCAAAAGTAACACAAACATGGAACACACACACACACAGACACACTGCTACCCAACACATCCAAACAAACCATCCTACACTACATATGAGCAGGTGGCCAAGCCCCCCTACACCCCCCATGTAGGTTTCTGCACCTCCCCACACCACCCCCTACTTTAATATTCAACCTCCTAGGTTGCGCAAACAGACACACAAAACTATCCCACAACCACACATTACAGTCCCCCAAGAACACACACCACACACAGAACACACACTTACACACACTACAGCCCTAAGAAACACACTTACACACAGTAACCAACCTGAACCGCAACACCAGAAGCATTGACTAACTGTCCATTAACATCGTGAGATTATACCTTGTGCATCTGGTGTTTCGGTACTGTGTTCTTTCGGACCTTAAGCCTCGGGATTATGCGCGTCGGTATGTAAAACAGTCGGTATGTGGTAGGTATCCCATTTATATGTACCTCCATGGTTATGTAGATGTTGTTAACCTATGTATATATCTACATATATATGTATATCCCCATATATTGACATATCTCTCTCTCTCTCTCTCTCTCTCTCTCTCTCTCCCTCTCTCTATATATGATGATTTATATATATATATATGATTTATTATGATAATTTTGCCGTGCAATTACACGGCTATGAAGTATTTGAACAACGGAAGTTCGAATACTTCATATTGTGGCAGGTTATGTGAGTGAACGTTATTATTGCGAATGGACTGTGCATTCGCAATTATAACGTTTGCTCATGTAAGGGGATCGCGGTATAGTGCGGTTAGGGAAATGCATCCCTTTCCTCACTGCAGATCTCCAGAGGAGGAATAATGTTGGGGGGGGGTGGGTGCCCCCCCATTAGGGGCAGGGGGGGGGCCCCCCCACATAAACGTGAGTACTACACATGATTACACCATTTAAAAAACCCCACACTAACACCGGGAATCGGGAGTGGTGGTGGGACAGCTACACCCCAGGGATCCCATAGGATGGCTTGGCTCTGCTCCACAGAGGGAGATAGATAATCGATGGGGTGGAGACAGAGACATGTTTTTGCTATTATATATGAGTGGCCTCGGTGGTTGGGCATGTACCTACCTATGTATCTATGTACCTGTACATACAGTATGGACACATGCTGATAGCTTAATTTACTGTTCAGGTATTGACTTACCTTGTGCCAATGGCGGTTGTGTGTACAATAGTTGAGGGCTACCTATGTAGGATGCACACAGTAGACCACCTATACATGACAATTTACAGGTGGTCGTGTGCGTGTGTCATCCATGTTTTCTGTGTGTGCAGGTGGAGAAGAGTGTCAGTCCATGAGTGCCTACACTGTCAGTGTGTGTGCTATATGTTCCCTCTTTGCCATGGCATGGGCATACTTGGCACACCTCCGTCTGCCTACTGGGGCTGGCTCAGGGTGTTCATGGTCAGAGTCCCCCTGTGCCTGTGGGTCCCTTGGCAATGGTGGTGGGCTGTGTGGGCCTTCACCATTCTGTCCCCGCTGCAGCTGTTTCAGCAGGATCATATTGTGTAGCATGGCACATACTATGAATATGTGGGCAGACGTTCCTGGAGAGTACTGCAAGGCTCCACTAGATATGTCCAAGTAACGGAACCGTGATTTCAGCATCTCAAACATGTGCTCTATGATGATTCTGGTTTCTGCGTGTGCCTCATTATAGCGTTCTTGCGTGGCTGTGTGTGCATTTCTGATGGGAGTCATCATCCACAGTTCCAGTGCATAGCCAGCATCCCCCACCAGGTGGCCATATAGGATGTTCCCCGTGGCAAATACCTGATACAGCTGTGAGGCATGCCAGATGTGGAAGTCGTGATAGCTTCCAGGGCTGCCAGCACACACATCCGTGATAATGCCCTGGACATTGCACGCGACCTGGCAGTTGATAGAGGGGAATCCCTCACGGTTTATGTAGCACCTACCCTGTTCAGTCGGTGGTGACTTGATGTGTATGTGCATGCAGTCTATTGCACCTAGTACCTCTGGGTAGTCTGCCACATGGTGGAAGAGATGCATATTGCTGGCCAACTTCTCCTGCGTTCGGGGAAAGTATATGTGCTCATTGGCATGTGGTAACATGGCATCCAGGAACTGGTGGAGTACCCTGGATGCTGATGCCTGTGAGATCCCCATGATATCCCCAGTTGGCCTTTGGAAGGTACCTGTGGCTAGTATTCTCAAGCTTACGCATACCTTCGTTTCCACTGGGATGGGTTCTCCTCTGTTACTTCTGGCACTGAGGCATGGCCAGCACATCTTAACAAGTTGCTGTATGATGTCCCTGTCCACCCTGTTACGCTCTACTATCTCCAGATCATGTAGCCCCTGGTAGGTTACCCTGGGTCTGAACACTCTTTTCCTCCTCCGGTGCCTGAGATGGTTGTCAGCATTATCCTCCACACCACCGTCAGTCTCCACCACATGCTGGTGAATCAAAGCTATGGCAGCCCCTAACATATACATATTAAAAGTTCCCCGTCTGTATACACCAATGGTGCAGAGTGTCTGGGAATACACAAGTGTGTGTGTATGGCTTTCACACCTTATACTATTGTGTAATGGATGATGCTGGTGTAATTGGGTGTGTTTGTGCTATTCCAGCTGCAGGGTATCTTAATTATTGGTTTTACAGCAGGTACTGCTATTGTGGGGCCTTTGGTGTTGACTTACGCTTGTCTGCCGTGATTCATCTATTGCCCTTTACTTCTATTTTCAACCCGATTCCCCCTACCATTGTCAGGCATGCATCCAGCTGTGGCCTTTCTTGTTTTGTGTTTCCACAACCCAGGATTGTGTTGGGAAATGTGTTATGTAGCTGATCTACTGCAAGTTTGCTTTGTTCTGCTGTGACAGTTCTCTTTTTTTTGCTATACGGCACATCCCCTTTCCTGTTCTGCAGGTAGCTGCTAGCAACCTTGTTAGCTATTGTCTATGGCCCACTGTGAGTTTCTAGGTGTTAATTACTCATCTGTACTCCAATTACCATGCTGCAGCATTTCCTCATTTCCTTATTGTCTTCCTGTATCCTTCCTGTTTCAGCTGTGGTGCACGCTGCACACAGCCATTTATCGGGTTTCGTGTGCATTTTCATCCACGTTCACATGAACTTTCGGTTACCTTGTGTGCTCTCAGCTAAGCAAAGCTATGGCTACTTCCACACCCCTATCCTGCGGCTTTGCTTAGCAACACACAACACGGATTAGCAATGATCCAATGTGCTTACAGCTACGGTGGCGCGCCCCTCTCTTGATGTCATGTTTACCTCCAGGACACTCCTCGGTGTTGTACCGCTATGCTGTGTGGTACATCCTTACTCCGGCGGGGCGTTTGCGATTCAGTATTACTTGACTCATTTGCATGGCATTGACTGCTAATTCCTAGTTACCACACGGAACACTGTCACAGACCCTTAGCAACCCTTGAGCCATGGTTGTGGTGTAGCATGCGTGCCATTGACTATTATGGGGATATCATGAATTGCGTTACATTACAGTTTTATGACATCTAAATATATTTTCCTTGTGATCCTGTTTGCGCACCGATGCACTGCGGTTTTACTTTGCGTTGGTGTGGCCATGACATTAAATGTTATTTTTTATATGTTGCGCATGTTGTTTTATGCCATTGGCTATATATTTAGCCACTGGCATATATTAACATTATAATACATAAGTTTGGTCTGCTTTCATGGCTCCGATTTTATGTTCGACAAAATGTAAACCATTTTTTTGGTTTACATGTCTACATGCTTACACTATGCCTGCACCACTTCATGAATTGCTATATACCTTCATTTGCATGCTACACTGCTGCACATGGGGTAATTAGCATACATGCTCTGGGAGTTGCACAGCTCTGGCGTACACTGGTAGTGCATGTTGAAACAGCTCTTACCTGAATAGCTCGGCGGCCATATTTGGCACTAGATCACCGACGCTACTCCGGTGCATGGCGCAAGCTTCATGAATCCCGGGGTATGTCTATTAAACTTCAAATTTGTATGTTTGGAAATGGATTTTGAATTTTTACATGGATACCCATTATTCATAAAGGCACTATGTGAGCCTTTTGGTTTTCTTGTTTGGTTTACTAGTCTGCAGCTGCATGGTCACACTCGACAAGTGTCTGTAGTTACATTGTAATGTTGACACAGTCACCAGTGTAGCAACCTTGCAAGACTGTTGTGTGTTTTAGTATACAAACCCTTGACTTTAAGCATATCAATGCTCAGAATAAAATGTGCAACAGCTTCTAGTTCCATGCTGTAAAATCTAAAATTGTCTCTAACACCTACCTTAGGGAGTCTGGCATAATGGTTAACATATATACCTTCCAAAACACAAGATGAAGGGTTTAATTCTCACATGGAGTAATTGTCTTGGCTTTAAATGACCCACAAGGACAGTTAGCCTAGCATTTATCTATGAATCTTTTCTATAGATTTTGTGAACCATCCAGTACATTGTCCAATATCTTGAAACGCCATTATTAAACATTCATCTTCTGGTCCATGTTGGTGTGAATGACCTGAGACGTACCTCCCTGGACTACATGAAAACATAAATGGAGGAGCTCTCCGATCTTGTAGCCCAGGCAGGCATGACCCTAGCCCTGAGTAGCATCCTGCCATCACCCAGAATGATACCACAGTACAAGGACAAAATGATTGACTTCAACAATTGGCAAAGCTTCTGGTGTCATTCTAAGGGGATCCAGTATCTGTCTGCCTGGGATGACATGATCAACAGACCACGATGTTTTGCCAGAGATGGCCTGCACCTGTCGCCCTTGGGATTCCGGATACTGGCTAAGGCTTTTCCCAGCCCTATAGTGCCTTTTTTAGGCAAGGTTCAAATGACAAATTCACCACCATAACAAGTACAAGCAAGCAAAATCTGAGGGTAATGCTACTCAGTGCTAGAAGTCTAAACCTCAAAATGTATTCACTCGAGGCACTCCTTAAAGTGGAGAACATCGACATCTCTGTAGTGACAGAGACCTGGTTCAAGGCTCCAAAGAGCACCCCTGTATTACCAGGCTATAATTCATACCACACCTTTCAGCCACCTAACCTGGACAGAAACACTAAAGGAGGAGGCTTGTCCATATAGGATATATACACCGCCAGGCTAGTTGCTCAGCATAATGCATCTGAGATTATCCAAGTGCAACTAACTCTGGGCAAGACCGCAATACAAATTGTAACTTGCTACAGATCCCCCACCATGCCCCAGGATTCTCACTCCTCATTTTTTGATACAATGGAAAATATTAGGGTACAACCCAACACCCTAATAATGGGTGATTTCAACTACCCCACCATTAACTGGGAAAACTACTCATGTACCAACTCCTTTGCTCAGTATTTTCTGGAATTCATAAATTCCAACGCCTTGGATCAACTTATCCACACCCCCACCAGGGGCAGCAATATCCTAGACCTGGTCATTACCAACATGGGCGACCGGTGTTCCACACCAAAGGTTAATTCCTCATTGGTCAAATCCGACCACAAGCTAATCAGCCTAGACATCTACATCCCGCCACCACCCCCATTAGGGAAACCACCGTAAAAAATTTCTCCAAAGCCAATTTCATGCTTCTTAAGACAGAAGTGGCAAACTTCACAACACCCATGCAGATGGATAATAGAGGTACGAGTGCTGAATCCTACACAAATGCACTTTATAAGGACTTACACGAGTGCATGGATCGTGCTATCCCTAACAGAACCTAGATGCTATCCTCCAAAAAAAGGAAGCCAATCTGGTGGTCCCCTGCCATAAACAAACTCTACAACAGGAGAAAAAAACTGTTGCAAAAAAGAGTAAAATCCCATAACTGGAATAACTCTCTGGTCAGCCTCAGTAAGAAACTGAGATCCTTCATAAAATCCTCCAAAGCTAGTTATGAAAACAAAATTGCCACCGATTCTAAAGACAACCACAAAGCATTCTATAGCTATGTCAAAAATCTCAATGGCAACACTCAGATCTGCACTGAGTTACAGCACAGTGGCACTAAATATACAGAACCAAATGATATTTCCAACATCCTGGCAGATAGGTTTAGTGCTAACTTTACCCCCCCTCAGCCCCTAAAGGGCCAATCTCTATACCAAAAGAATGCAAAGTTCCTGTATTCACAGCTACACAGGTAAAAAACACACTTTCCAAAGCCAAAAACACAGCATCCATGGGACCTGACAACATCCCAGCCTGCGTTCTACATGAACTACAGAATGAACTGGCACCCCACCTAAGCACCATGTTCAACCAAAGCCTCACCTCAGGCTTTGTGCCCATTGAATGGTGCACAGCGACGGTTATCCCACTCCACAAAGGGGAAGCCACCATGGACCTCGGGAAGTACCACTCCATTAGCCTAACCAGCCTGGTCTGCAAAGCCATGGAACGTATTAAGATGGAAATTATAAACAAAGATGTTGGTAATCTCCACACTCTAGACCAGACCCAGTTTGGGTTTGTAAAAGGCAGATCATGTCTCCTAAACCTGACTGACTTCTTTTAAGCAGTCACCAAAGCTGTAGATGAGGCTAAGGTGGTTCACACAGCGTATCTAGATCTCGCCAAGGCTTTTGACACCATCCCCCACTCTGAAATTATAGATAAACTCACTAAACTAGGTATAAATCCCTATGTCACAAGATGGGTTGCCATTTGGCTCACTGACAGAACCCACACTATGAAAGTAGCAGACTCCAAATCCGACTTTAGACCGGTGACAAGTGGAGTACCATAGGGTTCAGTCCTGGGTCCTCTCCTGTTTGGTATCTACTTTTCTGAAGTACAGGCTAACACAGAAGGTCTTTGGCTAATGAAGTTCGCAGAGGACTACAAACTAGGAGCCATAATTGAAACTCCTAATGATGTGGACATACTACAAAAGGGCCTCACTGAGGCAGATGCCTGGTGTCAAAGCCATGGCCTGAAGCTCAGTGCCAAAAAGTGCATTGTCATCCTCTCTGGTAAAACCACTGTACCCATGAGCTACCACATAGGTGGTAGTCTACTTAACACCGAAAGTGTGATAAGAGACCTTGGGACACAGGTGGACAGTAGTCTCTTCTTTGATAATCACATCACCACAGTAGTCAGGAAATCCTTCTACATGGCACACCTCATCACAAAAGGTTTCTCATCCAGGACAAAAGAGGTCATTGTTCCCCTCTACTTGTCACTCATTAGTCAGACCCATTATAGAATACAATGCCCCTTTTGGTATGTACCTCACAAGACATCTACAACTGGAAAGGCTTCAGAAATACCTCACAAAGAGGATTACCGGCCTCAAACAGATGCCCTACGTAGACCGTCTCAAAAAATTCCAGCTTTACCCTGACCCATATCGCCTACTCAGAGGTGATCTCTGCCTAACATACAAAGCTATGTCAAACCCAGACCTGTTGGACATGCTCCACTTAAAGAAATTCCAATCCCTCCAAGCTATACGCTCTAGGGACCTACACCTTGTCACCACAATAAACAGAACATGCTGGAGGGATAGATTCCTGTCCCAGAGACTTCCCATACTCTGGAACAAACTACCTATCTATATAAAACAAAGCTCCTCATTAGCACTCTTTAAGAAAAATCTTGATGATTGGACAGGAAATAGGAAATTCACCCCGGGGATCACCTCTGTGGCTCTGCTCGACAGGGGCACAGGAAAATAATTTTCTTGGGTGGCGAAAGCCAGGGTACCGTTTGGCAAGGCGTGTATAGGCCCTAGGGCCGATAGCCTAATACCTACCTATGAACCTATGAACCTATGAACCTAAAATTCAACTCTTCTAAGCTGCGCATGCATCAGCTATGGATTGTGAAATGATTTGCACAATATCATTACACATACAGCAAATGTAATATTCATCCCACTATTAACTGTATCATTCACTGCTCTGTCTGTTACATAGTGCATCGTGACTGCTTTTATATGTTTTAACGTAAATCAAATTTACTTTTAAAAGCAATATGCTTTCATAATCATTACAGAAATGCCTACAGTTATACACATCAACCTGGCTTTTCATGTAGGTTCATAGCTTCATAAGTAAGTATTAGGCTACCTGCCCTTGCAGGCCATTTTATACCTAGCCATTTTTATTTTTGTGCTCGAAATAACCTATCTCATTTAGTTATAGACTGGCCTTACCCATCCTGTGGTCAATAATTATATATTACCTATAATGAGAAAAAATGAGATAATATCATGGATAATTTGAGGGGACCCATGCATAGAATAAAGCATTTAGGAATTGGTTCTGCCCATTAGTAGTACAGAGGGATGTCCTGTGTTAAATTTCTCATCCATAAATCTAAATTGCAAGTGAATATGGACAGGGATTAACTTTGTTTTATGTGCAAGGGGAATCTGTTCCACAGTGGTAGTATCCTGTGAGATATACATATTCCTCCAAACCACTCTGATGATGATACAGAAGAAGTTTAGATTCCAAGACCAAGTACTTCTAATATCATTTGACTTGTTGATATGACCACTAATTCTGCAAGTTGTGTTGAATGAATCGGGCTGAAGTTTGATTTAGTCATTTGTTTGTAAAATAGCATAGCTGCTCCTGTGTGCAGTTCCCCATTTATATACTTCTTTGACCTAATTCCATAAATTTTCAAATGCTGTTCACTGTCTAATCTGAAAAATGGTTTATAATTACTTGATCGTGCATATCTCATCTCTCACTTAAGTCCTTCATCTATGCTTTCTAACATATTAGGCAATACACTCAAAAACATGTCCTGAAACTCCACTGTATGACTCATGTCCTGAAAACCATTGGAATGTTTACCATTTCTTGCAGTAGAACAGATGTCACGTGTGATGTTTTTGCAACTGCTTTTCCTAAAACAAAGACCAGTTTCATACATCGAACATGTGCGTGATTACCACAATTTCCTTACCTCACTGCTTCTGTTAAATATATTTTAATTTGTCTTGCCTATAAGTGAATATTATACAGAAGTATGCCTGTAGTCTTAAGTCACGGTTTAATCTTACCTTTCCTCCTGTTTACTTCTGGTTTGTGAAGAATACGACAATGTTAGATTTCTGATTTGTAAATTCGGTGAAAAGGCACCTGTTATAGCAATAACTGTATGGGGCGCCCTCGAGATTATTCTGACTCAGAAATAATGGCATGAAGTCTACAGCACCCATTGCTTCTAAGAAGAAAGGGTTGTCTGGCTGTGGATTCACCAGGTATGAATATTTGTTTTACAAATTTAACTAAACACCAACTAGACACAAGATATGTGTAGCATGCATATTTATATTAAACAAGATATATACCACAAACAGTTCCACAACTATAGTGACAAAAAACGAAAATAGTTCCACTGTAGCAAACTTGCATAACACTAACGAGAAAACAAAACCCCATGCCTGCCACCTAAATCAATCAACACCTCAACAGCTCCCTCTTACATTATGATACAGCTATTATATGTTCACAGGATGATACTAGGCTATTGGCCCAGAGGCCCTTATAAGCCTAGCATTGCCCTTCCATATAGTAATTCCTAGCTTGCTGCTACTTATTTTCCAACGTTACCTTCTGTTCCTAATATATCTGAAAAATAATAACTCTCATGTACGTTTGTGTAATCCTTCCCCAATCCAGTGAGAAGATCACCACAGTTCTCCGTTCTAATCTTTACCAATGATACTTTTGATCTAATGCCAGAAGACAAGAATCTGTACGTTATCCCCATCTTTCCACATCTCAGTCTTTCCACCAAGCCACAAAAGTACAAACTTATAGCCACTTGGAACCTTCTTTTGAAAAATGGCCTCACATTACAAAATATAATTATCCTAAGCACCTGAATTTTTATCCTGACCCAGGTTCATTACTTCACTGACAACCCCCTCCCTGCCCTGCCCCCCCCCATACTCTTTAGTTCCATTTCTCCAAGGTATGAGGAGGTGACTTGTACCACCTATGGAGAAAACTCATATATTCTAATCTAATACAGTTGGCACTCCCTTAACTTTATTTGCCATCCATAAATATTTTTTCCATTCACTAAACACCATGCTTAAATATCACCAGACTCTTATAAATATAACCCACTTTAACATTGCCCTACACGTGTTCCAGAGTCACATTCCCCACAATAAACCTATTCATTGTGTATTGCATCCAGCACCCCTTTTCCATCAGCATTTTTAATACATGGAATGAATTATCATGGAAATGATCAGTCATGACATAGGAAAACTCTAGACACTGTACCCAACCCAATCTGCTTTCATCAAGGGCAGGTCATGCCTATTCAACCTGGTGGAGTTCATTGAGAAGGTCACCAAAGCAATGGATGAGGGTAAAATGACTTACACTGCCTACCTTAACCTGGCCAAGGCATTTGGCACAATCCACTACTCAGGCATTGTTGACAAACTTAAGAGTTTAGGTATAAACCCTTATGTCACCCAGAGGATAGCCAGCTGGCTCATAGGCAAGACCCAGGAAGTTAGAATTGGGGAGTCCAACTCTCAAAGAGGCCAGTCACAAGCAGAGTCCATCAGAGATTGGTCCCGGGACTGCTCCTTTTTGGCATTTACTTCTCTTACGTCAAAGCCAAATGTCAATGGCCTCTGGCTGACTAAATTTGCAGATGATTGCAAATTAGGAGCTGTCATTGAATTGACCACTGACACAAATATTCTCCAGGAAGGGTTGACATAGACAAACAACTGGTGTCAGAGCTATGGACTAAAACTAAATGCCAATAAATGCATAATAGTATCCTTTGGTAAGTCATCCACCCCTGGAAACTATCAGACTGACAACACACCCCTAAGAGCTGACCCAGTAGTTAGAGACTTGGGGACACACATAGACAGTAATCCAGCCTTTGGTCATCATGTATCTATGGTTGTGAGGAAATCATTCTATGTTATGCAACTTATAAACAGAGGTATGGCATCTAGGTCCAAAGAAGTCATTGTTCCACTGTATTCAGCATTCATCAGACTTAATACTGAGTACAATACCCCATTTGTTATGTACCTAACCAGGCATAACCTACAATTGGAATGTCCACAGAGGTTCTTCACTAAAAGAATACAGGGCATAAGTAACATGTCCTTTGCAGACTAACTCAAGGCCCTATCCCTATTTTCTGTCTCCTACAGACTCTTAAGGAGACATCTATGTCTGGCATACAAGGCCACTCTGATGGACGCCCTGCATCTCTGCAAAACAAGCAGCACCAGAATTACCTGTTCTAAAGACTTAAACCTTGCCTATGACATATATAGGACTTGCTGGAATGACAGGTATGTATCCCAGAGACTACCCCTTCTCTGGAAAAGGCTCCCCATCCATGTGAAGCAGAGTTCCTCCCTAGCTCAATTCAAGTGTAACTTGGACAATTGGATGCGGAATAGGAAATTCTTCCATGGCTTGGCACATATGTCTCTTATGGACACAGGCAGGCTGTAAATGACTCCTCTCCTAGGCCCCTGCTTGCAACTGTTTCATCTTCCAAGACTCTCCTTACATTTATCAAGGGTACTAGAACTTGTCTGAGATTTGGGATGCATGGCTAGTCTTAAAAGACCCTTCTGGTAATTAGCCTAGTACACACCTATGAACTTATCAACCCAACTTAATTTGATCAAAGTTCAACTACTCTAAAGTTCTGAACAAGTATATTTCTTTGAAATCTCTCCATCCTAATAGAACAGAGACCTATCAGTCAGTTTCCCCTCCAACAAAAAAAGCTGTAACTATCTGAACACCTTTTCTTTTCCAGTTTTCCAAGATACTGCCTTTGCCGCACCTGTAATTTCAGAATTATTGCAAAACCATGTTTGAAAGCTAAATGAAACAAATTCCTTTTTGTTATGACTATATCATGAATAATGCTGTAAAATCTTTTTCCAACAAAAAAAAAACTTTTATTAACTATGTGCCTTGTCTGTCTTCAAGCTGCAACTGAAAGACACCCTCAACCATCCTCATATCCCTGCTCTTTGTTTCTCAATAACTACTTTCAACAAAAATGTTGCTGACACTGTCAGCATATATAAACCAAAATCAGGCATATCCCATACTCTGAGTAGTTTTTCATTTACTTTTCTTTCTTTTCCTAGGACAAGTTAATAGCTACTTTGAACAGTTTCTGATCTTATTACAATGTGTTTATCTATCTGTACTATATATATATATATATATATATATATATATATATATATATATATATATATATATATATATATCAGGACTTTGTAACAGTGTGTTATCATATCAGTGCATCCATTTCAACTCAGATTGTGTTTCTCCTGTAATCGAATCATCTCTTAGACTAACAGCACACAAAATGGCATAATGTGGTAGCTTATATGAAAGGCCAGGCGGTGAATAGGACACGGAGGACAGTGCAGAGCTGTGAATGTTGGCATGAGGAAATGGACAGCTTAGTTATACTCAATCCCTTCAATGGAAAACAGGTTGATGTACTCTGTGTGGATGGGCAACATTTCAGGACTGTCATTCTCCTGTCTATGCAGTCCTATGTTCTTTCTACTTCATTACCCAACCTTTCAGCCAGCTAGTAACTGTCTACCATGACTCTGTCTCTATCAGAGTCACTTTAAAGGTACACTCTAATCATACTTTCTCATCCCTCCCTTAAAGAATATGAGCAGCATTTCCTCATCATTCTTTTATCATTTTTACATCTACCACTTCAGCACTCAGGCCACTAGTTAAAACTGGGTAAAATGGGTCATAGTTAGGGCTTTATTCTTCTGTGCCATAGAGCCAAGAGAAACAGAAGTTATGTACTTATAACAATTGATGTGTTGGACTGTGATCTATATTTCATTACTTATAGAACTTTTGGCCAGCAGGACACAGGCTAAAACCTTTTGCAGCTTGTAGAAGTCATAAAACAGTTTTAAACGTCTACCCTTCTAGAGTAGCTATTAGTTCACTGCTAAAGACAATACAGAAGGCTTCCTGGTAGTTGTTTTCACAGATATTTCATCTCTAGCTGCAATCAGAACTGTAAGATACAATCTTTACAGCCTAAATTTCTTACTATTTTCAAAGTTAGCTGGACTGAGATTAACCTCTTTTCTTCCAGTATCCTCTGTTAAAACATATACATTTAATCAGTTGCACTACAGTCAGGACCCACTCTTGGTACATTTTTTAACATAAGCAGCTTTACAAATATATTTTTCAGCACAAGCATCTGTACAAATCAGTTTGATATACAAATGACATATAATTCTTTACAAAATTCCAGCTAGCTGTGCTGGCGTGTTTACTTCAAAATATTGAATACTTACATTATCGAATCCCATTTAATTGAACCTCACTTCATCAAATCTCATTATATTGAACTCCCAGAGCTAAGAAAAGGAACCCCATGAAAGTAAACACTTGGCCACCATGTTGAACTTTGCCCTTCATTCACTGTAGTACAATCTCAGAGTGAGTATATTTAGTTGGGGGGAGTGGGGGCGAAGCCCCCCACTCTGAGGGTTTTTTGTTTTTCTGTTTGTTGTTTTGTCCTGGTGGTCGAGTGGTTCCTTTCCCGGGGTTTTCTTTTCATAGTTCTAGGACTTCGATATACTAAGATTCGATCAAGTGAGGTTCGATGAAATGCGATTCAATAAAGTAAGTATTCAATTATTTCAAGTAAATCCATGGTGGCATATGTTAAACATCCACTGCTCTATTTCTCCTGGCATAGCTGACAATACCTCACATCATCACAGTCTCAGTGATGAATTCACTTTGGAGCTAAAGCCAACATCAATATCTATGGCTGCTGTTGATGGAAAGATTCTTGATTTGTCACTGGTGAATAGTTCCCTTTGAGTTATACCACACCTGCTGAAAAGAAGATACAGGTAGGCAAAAACATTAGAATAACTGAAAAGCACAAAGTAATGTATTACACAAAAACAACAACGCAGGAAAAGGGCAGAATGATCCCTGTGAGACTGTTGAATGGAAGGCCACCCACCCTAAAAGCCATACTGTCAAGGTATTCATGGTTTTATAATAATAATAATGAAAATAATACCATTCAGTTATGTACTTAAATGCTTTAATGTCCTGTTACCAAAGTGATGTTTATCTTTCCTTAAAGAAAAGTGGTGGCTGTGATTGGAAGAATTAGGTGAGATGTAAAGTAAGCTGTACAATGAACTGTTGAGGTCATGATCCTGGCACAACTGTCAAGGAGAGGGAGTCATTTTCTCATGCTGTGGGGGAGCTGTATTATGCTGGCCGAGTGAAAGGTTACCAAACAATAAAATGCCCTGCGGTGCATCACTTTTCATGCCAGGGTAAAATTGGTTCATTATTGTCATACTGTCAGCCTATAATGAACTATATTCCTAGATTGATTATTTACTAAAAATAAGTTTAAATTGAATTCTGATATACTAAAGCTACCTACTGTAGCACTGTAGGAAACCTGGGTTTGGGAAGGACTTTAAGTTGTTTGTAACTGCCCAGGTAAACATAATTTATTTATTCATTTAGTCACTGTCTGATACCAGCTTTATCCAACAAACACACACACACACACACACACACACACACACACACACACACACACACACACACACACACACACACACACACACACTCACTGTCACACAAACTTAGTCACTCGCACACTGGATGCACATCTACAGCCAGTTTGGAGTTACCAGCTCTCCTATGCCATGACTTTGTGAGGTAGGATAAAATCTAGCCACATGACGAAAGTGCACACACACATACACACACACACACACACACACACACACACACACACACACACACACACACACACACACACACACACACACACACACACTCACACACAGACATAGGGAAAGCATGATTTCACACAAAAGACACTCCAGAAAGGAACCATACAGGAGAAGCGAGCAGTGTAATGCAGCATTTGGTTTGCCCATCTAAGCAGAAGGCTACTTCCATTGAAGGCCTGGAGAAAAAAGCTGCATGAGAAATTAACAGGTGGATAACTATAATCAATAAAAAATGTAGGTTGCAACATTGTGAATACTTTTTTTGAACTGGATGTAGTTTTAGATGCAAATTATGACTCACTAGGCATGTCTGAGGTAATATTTACAGAACAACAACAAATAATGATTGCACATTCCAATATAACAGTATTTGCCACAGATACACCGCAACTGAAATATCAACACATCAGCAGCATTATATCCAGAAATAAGATATCATGTAGGTTAAACCTATAGTGGAAACACAGTTATTTCCCAAGATAAATCAAAAATATAACTCCTTATTAAATAGCCACGTGTTACTGCAAATTTTAAAGGCCTCTTAGAAAGGTGTTCCATACAATACTTGGCTTGCCTACATAATTACAAAATATGGGATCATGATCATTGGATGAATTGTAATTTCGGGACTGCTTTATTAACTGACAGCAGATCTGAGATTTATATTAAGTATATTTCAGTCTGTAAATGAGAAAATGGAAGGTTCTTTGTATACAGAGAAGTTGGCTAATACAGTGTCCTATTTTCTTTTGAATGTCCACCAACATAAAGATGCCAGAAGGTCATAGCTCTGTCTCTTTAGCGGGGGAGGCATCAATGCAAAACATATCTGCAACATTTTTTGTAGGCTTGTTCTAGTTTATTTAATATATCTGATGTCATATGAGGGGACCAAATGTAGCCATAAAACAGCCTAGAGAAAAATAAGAATGAGATACATTTAAATATAGATAATAGGACATGAAGGCTCAGGTTGTCGGTTTACTGGCCGTTTGGGCAGCTTTTCCATCTCTTTCAACTCTCTGGTTTAAAAGCCTATGTTTGCGCTTTTCCCGCTTTTCCTGTAACTAGTCTAGTCCAGATACAGATTTGCTGTATGCAGGACTTTGAATAACTTTTATACAATACCAGTACTCTCTCCTCTAGGGATGTCCCTGTAAAAGTTATCTATAAATACCTACTGTAAGGTTTCTCATATGGGATTTCCTTAATCATTAAGATTTATTAACACATAGTCAACATGATTTTTAGCTAGGTCATAATGACAGCACCACTGTGATTGGAGTTAGTAATCACAAAGAAACAAAAGTGTTTCTTCTAAACATTTAAAGGGTATTTGATGTGATTTCTCAGACAAACTTATTCAACAGTCTACACACCTGAATCATCATGTTGTTGGTGGGAAGTTGGCATAGGTGTTTACCTTACAGACACAAGATGCAGGGTTTGATTCCCCCATGGAATAATCAGCTAGGCTTAAAATAGATCACAAAGGCAGTTAGCTTAGTACTAACCTATGACACCCTGTTTTGGCTTACTAGTTATCACCGTTCTACAGCCCAGAATGTCAAATTTAGTCTTGACTCAGCTCCAGTCACATGGTAGGGTACCAAAGACAAATTCTTGGCTCTGCCATATTTTCTCTTTGTCAGCTGTATAAGGCTGGACTGTGTAGACAATAGTCATTCTGTACACTGATGACATTAGAATCTACCACCACTCTTCAAGAAGAAAATGCTGCACTACTCAAAGTCATTCCAGTCTAGTCAAACTATTAGGACTGATTACTTAGTGAGTTTACCCTTACCAAAAAACTCACCAAAATCAAATCAGTCTTTTCTGGTCATGATAAATGGCCTATTGTTTATTCCACTCCGTTCAGCCTTTTATATTCAATGATATACCTACAGAAGTGGTTTGCTCCTAAAATAATTAAGTTTCCACTTCATAAGAATCTCTCTCTCTTTGATAGAACATGTTACTCAGTGGACTCTCAGCTGCCAAAGAATCTTAACAATAAAATATATTATATACCACATAAGTCATAACCTTTTACCAGACTTCACCAAAGTAGTCACTACCCTCTAGCTACTGACATGATTTTTCTATGGTGGGCCCATATTCTCCTTTTTAATAAAAAGAGTTTAATAAGCTTGCTGTCCTCTATCAAATAAATGCACAATTTGCTACACTGTGAACATCTAAGGGTATCACTGCATTTCTCACAAAACCCTACAAATGGTCCAGGCTTTGACAATGCCTTTCCTACTCTGTGATTACTTTAGCTCACAAACTCTAGCACATCAGTGCAAGGCAGCTTTTTATTATGATAAACTTCTACTCCTGCCAGATCACTTAGACAAAATTACGGCATTTAAATTGGAACCTGTGTTCTGAGAGACAGCCTTACAAGACTATCTGCAAATATACAGAGCTGAGTACAGTTTTCTTTATTATAGAGTTTAATTGTTGCTTAGATATCTGTTGTCTCACTGTTCTGAGAGTCTGATCTGCAAATATACAGAGCTGAGTATATTTTTTTGGCTTTATAGTTTATACTATTAGTGGTTGCTCAAATCTCTGCTGAAACTGTCTTCCCCACCCCCCACCCCTACTTGTTTTTGGTCTGTAGTTTAAATTTGGTGGCTTTTGCAGTGCCTGCCCCACTGTAGATTTGATCTAGGACACTCCCCCAGTCCCATCTCTTTACCACATTCTACCAAATAAACCCTTTCTGCACTTGCTTTTAGTCCTTTTTAATTTAATTGCATTTTTCAAACTGTGTGTGGTCTAATATTGCTACATACTAAAGTGTGCTAGCTTGCACTGCATGTGAATTGTTTTTACTACTGTTTTTGCTACTTTTCTGTAAAAAAAAAAAAAAACTGTAAGCCTGTTTCCTACCTTTCCTGTAACTAGAGTTCCAGATACAGATTTGCTGTATCCAGGACTGTTTGTAAGCTTCTGAGCCCCCCCAAGCCTTTCTGTGTTGGAGGGAAGCCTTCTAGCTTATCAGTGGGAGTGGTAAGCATTAGCTAACCTGTCTACCACATAAGGAGTGGTTCTGGCCCAGAATTTGTAATTATTGGCCGTTTGGGCAATCTTCCATCTCTCTCAACTTTCTGATTTGAAAGCCTGCATTTGCACTTGTTTCTGTCCTGTAACTCGTCTAGTGCAGATACAGATTCTTAGTTTTAGCACTTAAATTTGCTTATTTATACTCAGCACTTGTTCAGAACTTGTAAGCACTAAATAAGCTACTAATTACTATAGCACTCAGTCTTCCTCATTACCTAAAGGAAAACAGTTTTTGTACTTACTTTTCTCACTGGCATTGAGAAAAACAGCTCTTGTACTCACTTTCCTCACTTATCTAGAGGAAAATAGTTTTTTATTCAGGCATGTCCAAGGGTCAGCTCCCAGTGTTCTCCCCTGTCTATCTGATGAATCTGGGCATCTTGAGGCAATGTAGAAATTGCCTCATGTACACAGACAACCCTCTCCTCCTACCACCCAACACTACAACCTGTGAGAGATGCACTTATCTAGCCAAACTGGAGGTAAAGCTCTCACCAACCAAGACTGAACCTGACAGTCATGAGGAGAAGGTAAACATTTGCACCACACCACACTCATCACATAGTCTCACTACGTCTACACCACCAAAATCCACACATAGAAACTCAAAAACATTCACGGAGGCTCTCAATAATAATCTGCCTAAGCAACAGAGACCTCCAAGGCAGAAACACAAGCAACCTACATCCCCCAACACAACCCAAATGATACATAGCCCACAGATTCAGTGTGCCACTCAAACACAGCCAATAAGGCAAAACAACATACCCAACACACTATTCATAGGTGAGTCTATAGTCAGGCACACTGATGTCCCACTCACCAGGCTAAACAAGGAGAAGGTTACTGTCAGCTGCCTGTCGGGTGCCAGGATCCGCCACATAACCCATGCACTCAGGTCACTCCACGACAAGTACAAATATGACTCTGTCATTGTCCATGTTGGTGTGAATGACCTGAGATGTACCTCCCTGGACTACATGAAAAGAGACATGGAAGAGCTCTGCGGTCTTGTAGCCCAGGCAGGTATGACCCTAGCCCTGAGTAGCATTCTGCCATCGCCCAGAATGATACCGCAGTACAAGGACAAAATGATTGACAATTGGCAATTGGCTAAGCTTCTGGTGTCATTCAAAGGGGATCCATTATCTGTCTGCTTGGGATGACATGGTTCACAGACCAAGATGCTTTGCCACAGATGGCCTGCACCTGTCGCCCCTAGGATTCCGGATACTGGCTAAGGATCTTGCTGCCCCTATAGTGCCTTTTCTAGGCAGGGTTCAAGTAACAAATTCACCACCATAACAAGAACAGGAAGCAAAAACTGAGAGTAATGATACTCAGTGCTAGAAGTCTAAATTTCAAAATGCACTCACTCGTGGCACTCCTTAAAATGGAGAACATCAATATCTGTGCAGTGACTGAGACCTGGTTCAAGGCTCCAGAGAGCACCCCTGCACTTCCAGGTAATAACTCATACCACACTTTTCGGCCATCTAACCTGGACCGAAACACCAAAGGTGGGGGTGTGTCCATATTCATTAAGGATATCCACACCTCCAGGCTAGTTGCTCAGCATAATGCATCCAAGGTTATCCAAGTGCAACTAACTCTTGGCAAAACTTCAATCCAAATTGTAGCTTGCTACAGATACCCCACCATGCCCCAAGATTCCCACTCCTCTTTTCTTGATGTACTGGAAAATATTAGGGTTCAACCAAACACCCTAATAATGGGCGACTTCAACTACCCCACCATTAACTGGGAAAACTACTCATGTACTAACTACTTAGCTCAACGCTTTCTGGAATTCATAAACTCCAATGCCCTAGATCAACTTATCCACACCCCCACCAGGGGCAACACTATCCTAGACCTAGTCATTACCAACATGAGTGACTGGTGTTCCACACCTGAAGTAAACTCCTCGTTGGTCCAATCCAACCATAAGCTAATCACCCCTGATATCCACATCCCCCCCCCCCCCCCCCCATTAAGGAAACCACAGTAAGAAATTTCTCCAAAGCCAACTTCATGCTTCTTAAGACAGAAGTAGTAAACTTCATGGCACCCATGCAGATGGACAATACAGTTACAACTGCTGAATCCTACACAAATGCGCTCTATAAGCACCTACATGAGTGCATGGATCATGCTATCCCAAACAGAACCAAGATGCTATCCTCCAAAAAAGGAAGCCAATCTGGTGGTCCCCTGCCATAAACAAATTGTACAACAGAAGGAAGAAACTGTTTAAAAGAGAGTAAAATCCCATGAGTGGAGGAGCTCCCTGGTCAGCCTCAGTAAGAAGCTGAGATCCCTTATAAGATCCTCCAAAGCTAGCTACGAAAATAAAATTGCCACCAATTCCAAGGACAACCACAAAGCAATCTATAGCTATGTCAAGAATATCAATGGCAACACCCAGATCTGCTCTGAGTTACAGCACAAAGGCATGAAAATTACAGAACCAACTGATATTGCCAACATCCTGGCAGATAGGTTCAGTGCTAACTTTACCCACCCCCCCCCCACCCCTTAAAGGGCCCATATCTATACAGGAAGAATGCAGAGTCCATGTAATCACAACTATGCAGGTGAAAGCTGCACTCTCTAAAGCCAAAAACACAGCATCCATGAGACCGGACAACATCCCATGCTGCGTTTTACATGAACTTCAGAATGAACTGGCTCCCCACTTAAGCACCATGTTCAATAATAGCCTCGCATCAGGCTTTGTGCCCACTGAATGGCGCACAGCAACAGTTATCCCACTCCACAAAGGGGGAGCCACCACTGATCCCGGGAACTATAGACCTATTAGCCTGATGAGCCTGGTCTGCAAAGCCATGGAACGTATCATCATGGAACTCATAAACAAAGACATTGGTAACCTCCAATCTCTGGATCCCACCCAGTTCGGGTTTGTGAAAGGCAGATCATGCCTCCTGAACCTGATCGACTTCTTTGAGGCAGTCACCAAAGCCGTAGATGAGGGTAAAGAGCTTAGATGAGGAAGAAAAGAGCTTAATCTCAGTTCAGCTAACTTTGAAAATAGTAAGAAATTAAATTACTTAATTTAGGCTGTAAAGATTGTATCTTGCAGTTCTGATTACAGCCAGAGATGAAATATCTGTGAAAACAACTACCAGGAAGCCTTCTGTATTGTCTTTAGCAGTGAACTAATAGCTACTCTAGAAGGGTAGACGTTTGAAACTGTTTTATGACTTCTAGATGCTGCAAAAGGTTTTAGCCTGTGTCCTGCCGGCCAAAAAGTTCTATAAGTAATGAAATATAGATCACAGTCCAACACATCAATTATTATAAGTACATAACTTCTGTTTCTCCAAGGCTTTCGACACCATCCCCCATTCTGGAATTATAGCTAAACTCAATAAACTAGGCATAAATCCCTACGTCACAAGATGGGTTGCCAACTGGCTCACTGACAGAACCCACACTGTAAAAGTTGCAGACTCCAAATCTGACCTCAAACCAGTGACAAGAGGAGTACCACAGGGTTCCATCCTGGGACCGCTCCTGTTTGGTATCTACTTCTCTGAAGTACAGGCTAACACAGAAGGCCTCTGGATAATGAAGTTCGCAGATGACTGCAAACTAGGAGCCATAGTCAAGTCCCCAAATCATGTAAACATCCTACAGAAGGGCCTCTCTGAGACAGATGCCTGGTGTCAGAGCCATGGCCTCAAGCTCAATGCCAAAAAGTGCAGTGTCATCCCCTTTGGTAAAAACTCTGTACCCATGAACTACCACATAGGCAGCAATCTACTTAACACCGAATGTGTGATAAGAGACCTTGGGACTCATGTGGACAGTAGTCTCTCCTTTGATAGTCACATCGCCACAGTAGTCAGGAAGTCCTTCTACGTGGCACACCTCATCATAAAAGGGTTCTCGTCCAGGAAAAAAGAGGTCATCGTTACCCTCTACTCATCACTCATTAGACCCATTATAGAGTACAACGCCCCTTTTGGAATGTACCTCACAAGACATCTGCAGCAGCTGGAAAGGCCACAGAAGTACCTCACAAAGAGGATTACTGGACTCAAACAAATGCCCTACACTGACCACCTCAAAAAACTCCAGCTTTACTCCATAGCATATCGCCTACTCAGAGGTGATCTCTGCCTAACATATAAAGCTATGTCAAACCCAGAGCTGTTGGACATGCTACACCTAAAGAAATCCCAATCCCTCAGAGCTACATGCTCTAGGGACCTAAACCTTGTCACCACAATAAACAGGACATGCTGGAGGGATAGATTCCTATCCCAGAGACTTCCCATACTCTGGAACAGGCTACCCATCTATGTCAAGCAAAGTTCTATTAGCACTCTTCAAAAAAAATCTTGATGAGTGGATGGAAAATAGGAAATACACCCCGGGGATCACTTCTGTGTGTCTGCTCGTCAGTGGCACAGGAAAATAACTTGCTTGGGTGATGTAAGCCAGGGAACCTTGTTGGCTAGGCTTACGTAGGCCCTTGAGCTGATAGCCTAGTATCTACCTATGAACCTATCCAGTGTACCCAAATGTCTTCTGGAGAAATAGCCATCAGTGTTGATAATATGGAGATGCTGGAATTGCATTTCCTTAGACAGCAAAGCTTCTCTCCAACATACAGATCTATGAAATAACCTTAAGATACTGTAGATCATAGGCAAATGCATCTTCTTTGGTATATCCTGAGTCATAGCCAGATTTTTCTCTCCTTTTTCTGTTTCTAACACATCCACTGCTATCGCCATGCTGTATTTATCCTCATCATGCATTGCTCTTCCTCCCTCTCTGGCACCTCCCATTCTATTTCCATGCACCCTCTTTTACCCACCCTCTTGTGATAAGCTCACTAATACACTCTGTGTATACATCCCTTTCATTACCTTACAATTCCTACACCATTCTATCCAGCCAGGGGCATAATCTTGACATCTGAAACTGAACACCACCTTATAGAATGTAGCCTCCTCCTCAGTGTAGCTACCACCCAAATCCCAACCCAAACAGCCATTTTTATTGATAGAGCATACCTATCTCAATGTTGAAAAACAAAACTCCGGAAATGACAGGCTACGTAAAGAACACATTTAGCCAACCAGGTATTCTTAAAAGAAAAGCATGTAACAATATACAACTACAAACAGTAATAAATCTGCCATTGTTTCATTTAAATTCTATTATACCTTGTTGCATAAAATAAATACATTATTTTTAAGAAATGTATGCCATGGTATATATGACGTATGCATGGACAGGGACAGGTTACTCTAAACAATCCTTTGTTAGCAGAGTTTACTGCTGTGGAAAGTGATCAAATACAGTCTTTGTCAAGTTATGAGGTTTTGAAAAGAGGAGGACAGAATGCTTGTTGTTATGGTTAACGAAATTGTGTTTCAATGCCAGAATTTTCAATACACCAAACATTTTGGCATGAGCAGTATCTGTGTATATGTGAGTTTTTGCAAGTTAGGATTAGCGTAACAGCTAGGAAAGAGGATAGGTTTAGTGTTGTGTGTGTGCTTGCATATCTCGTGTGTGTGTGTGTGTGTGTGTGTGTGTGTGTGTGTGTGTGTGTGTGTGTGTGTGTGTGTGTGTGTGTGTGTGTATGTCAGTATGTGTGGTCTATATTATGTGATCAAAACCTTAAATTATCGAAAACCTAAAGGTCGATCACGAAATATCAAACCCTTAACATCGAAAACAGCCGTTTCCACGTAGGGAAATAATGCCGTTGGCCAAATAAAAAAAAAAAAAAAACGTTTTAAACAGCTTTGCCCCCCACACACCCCTAACTAAATATACCAACTCCGAGATCGCTCTACAGTGGAGAAAGAACAAAATCTGTGTAACGGATAAATTACTTGTTTCCCTGTGTGGAAACGACCATTTGCAATTTTCAGACTTCGACATTTAGTGATCCACCTTTAGGTGTTCGATAACCTAAGATTTCGATCACGTAATAGGGAACTGCGTGTGTGTGTGTGTGTGTGTGTGTGTGTGTGTGTGTGTGTGTGTGTGTGTGTGTGTGTGTGTGTGTGTGTTGTTTAGTGGTAGTGTTAGGAAAAAGTTTTTTGGTAAGAGAAGGTAAGTTTGGGGTTAGAGTTAGGGGCCAGTCAATGTTAAGTTTAGCACACACATTATTAAAGTGATACAGGGGAGCAGTTTTGATCATTTTATTTTTTTGGTAAGTAGGTTTTTCATGTGCCAGCACTGATCTCCTGTATTTTACTTCTTGTTTACATTGATATAGCAACATATACTCACCTAACCATATCCATTCTGTCCATCATATCCTCCCTTCCACTGTTCTCCCCAAATGCTTCTCCTGTTTCTCTACCTAAGTCTCCTGAAGGGGGATAGATTCATCACCCAAAGACTCCCTATGCTGTGGAACAAAATCCCGGTATATGTGAGGCAGAGCACCTCGCTGGCCTTGTTCAAGAGGAATCTTGACCAATGGATGGGAGATCGCAGATACACCCCAGGGATTACCTCAGTGTCACTGCTCGACAGAGGCACAGCAAAATAATGGGCATAGTTTCTCCAAACTAAAGGGGTGGCGTAAGCCACAAAACTATGGGCTAGGCTTGTAAATACCCTCGGGCAGATAGCCTAGTATCAACCTATGAACCTATGAACCTATAAAATGTATCTACTCTCAGATATGACCTATTTACCTTCCAAAACCAATATAAATATGTGATATGTACAATGTACATTACCTATGACTTCACTTGTGGACCAAATATAGACTGTCTTATACTGTAATAACTAGGAATGGTTAAGATATTTGCCTTAGAGACACAAGGTGCAGGGTTTGATTCTCACATGGGTTTACTGGCTAGGCTTAAAATGGCCTGCAAGGCAGTTAGCCTAGTACTAACCTATGGACCTAATAAAAACAGTTATGTGATTTCTTACTGCTTCTAACACAGATAAACTCTCTTAATTATTATTGCCCTAGGTACTACTTGTGAGTTGTTTTATATAGCAATGGCTACTACACAATTGTTAAGATCTGACTTTGGTATACTGCACACTATTCATTAATGTTTTGCTGTAGTTACATTGCTACAATGTATCCTACCCCCATCCAAGTCTCTCCTGCAAAACAGCCTTCAGCTCAGAGGGATATCCCTGTTAGCAAATGTCCTAAAATAAGTAAATACTATTTGCAAAAACATCCACGTTATTGCAAATAATGGTTTAAGGGAAATAAAAGCAAGTAAGCTGCAGTAATGTTACTACTATGGTTTATAGAATTAAAGCTACGAGCTGCCAAGGGTCTTCACCTTGCTGTTCTTTGTTTAATGCCCTTATTCCCAGCATCCACAATGTGTGATCCTAAGCAAACTATTTAACCAGAAAGACGTCCTGGATCTCTGATAAGAGGTACTTGTAACTAATGAGTGTACTTGGTTAACAAACAAATAAAAATGGGGCAAGACTGCATGAGTTCATTCTGGACATCATATCTGATGCCTAGAAACTTGCTACACTGCAAAAAAAGAAATGCCCACTGCTTTACCAGTGATAAACACTGAATATGGTTTTGACATCAGAAGCTGGAAAAATCTGTCACCACTAGGCACATGCATAAATATTTTTTAAAGATTCTAAAAGCAGTTCAGTGACAGTGAGCTAGGCAAATGATAAAAGAACTCAGAAGAAAAATAAAGTCCTTTCCTCTCTTGTTGTGTATACAGGTCTAATTTTATCAGTTGCAAGTCAGATTTAGACCTCGTTTTGAATCTTCACATCTCTTTTTGTCTGCCATACAAACCAACATCAGGTCATTCTTGAGTCATTCTAAGCAAAGCAATGTAAAACCACATAATTGCATGCTGAGTAGAAATGGAAACTAGTATAGCTGCAGTTTATAACCTTCTATAATCCTTGCTTAAGAATGGCTCTTGGTAGGTCGTGACTGTATACCTCATTCCTGTTCCTGGTCTTAACGTGGTTAGCTACAATATTTTCTTGTCTAAACTTTTCAAAGATAATGCCTAACAGTGAAATTTACAAGGATTTATCATGCACACTAAACCACCTGTATAATAACCATAAATAAAAATGAACATATAGATTATGTGAATAAATATAATAGTTACAGAATGAAGCATTTATGTTAAGCTATTTGTTGGAGAAGGTACTATTTAGGATCGTAGCATGACTTTAGAAGCCAAGCAATAGCTTAGCATAGTTAGCAAAAGAGGAGACTTGCAAATAACAAATAAATAAAAAATGACGGTCTTCACTGCCTTTACCTTCTGTTTATACAGGGTACAGTAGAGACAGAGATGGGACACGAGAATTCATCAAAATAAGAGGGCAAAAACTCAAAGAGTCATCTACCAAAAAGTGAGTTTAGGGTCTGAGTGAAGAGAACTAGGTGAAGTAGTTGTAGAACAGAGAAGGAAAAAATGATAGGTATTCTTGGGAACATGACAATGTCAGAATATAATGACAGGATATGTAAGACTGTAGAAAGAACAGGGGAAAGGGGCAGACCATGGACAGAAGAGGTATGAAACAAATAGAAGTTAGGTAGCCAGCGTTGTGGTGTAGAGGGATAACGCCCTGACTGCAGCCAAGGCAGCCTGGGTCTGATTAACGACTTGGGTCTCCAAAGTGCTAGCAGGGAAAAATCACCACACTCATCCTAAGGGAGGGAGGGGTGTGCATGCCAGGGGCACACTGCTGCAATTTAGTTTCCCTGATGGAGACCAGTGATACCACTACAGACTGCTACCTGTGGTGGGGTGGGGCATCCTGTTTATGTCAGCTTCATCATAAACAAAACTCTTGTAAATGTTCATTGTTCACCTGCATTTGTTTCAGAGCCATCCAGTTACTCCTTAACATAAATTAAAACACTGCCTGTTTTAAATAAAGAAAGCAATAGCGAAGTAACAAGCAAGGCATTGGTCTTGACTAGACCTCTCACCTTTGCTGTAATCCTCTTTGCTAAAATAGGTCTCCATGATATCTTTGATGTTTAATCAGTTGATAAACTTATTCTTTTTCTCCAGACTCTACTGTGTGCTTACTCCTGTGCTTGTGATCAAATCACCCTGGTAAGCCTAAGCTGTATCGGCCATGAATGGTACTGCACTTGAAAATCCACTAAATCACCCTGCAACCTAAGCGACATTTAAACCACAAGTGCCTTCAAATTCTAGTGTATGTTTAAAGCCTTTTTGTCCATTTCAATTTACCCTTTGGTAAAAACTCTGTACCCATGAACTACCACATAGCTGGTAGTCTACTTAATGCCGAAAAATCTGATAAGAGATCTTGGGACACAGGTGGACAGTAGTCTCTCCTTTGATAATCACATCGCCACAGTGGTCAGGAAATCCTTCTACATGGCTCATCTCATCACAAAAGGATTCTCATCCAGAAAAAAAGAGGTCATTGTTCCCCTCTACTCATCACTCATTAGACCCATTATAGAGTACAACGCCCCTTTTGGTATGTACCTCACAAGACATCTACAACAACTGGAAAGACCACAGAAATACCTCACAAAGAGGATTACTGGCCTCAAACAGATGCCCTATGCAGACCGTCTCAAAAAACTACAGCTTTACTCCATCGCATATCGCCTACTCAGGGGCGATCTCTGCCTAACATACAAAGCTATGTCAAATCCAGAGCTGTTGGACATGCTCCACTTAAAGAAATCCCAATCCCTCTGAGCTACATGCTCTAGGGACCTAAACCTTGTCACCACAATAAACAGAACATGCTGGAGGGATAGATTCCTGTCCCAGAGACTTCCCATACTCTGGAACAGACTACCTATCTATGTCAAACAGAGCTCCTCATTAGCACTCTTCAAGAAAAATCTTGATGACTGGATGGGAAATAGGAAATTCATCCCAGGGATCACTTCTGTGGCTCTGCTCGACAGGGGCACAGGAAAATAATTTTCTTGGGTGGCGAATGCCAGGGTACATTTTTTGGCTAGGCTTATATAGACCGTAGGGCCAATAGCCTAGTACCTACCTATGAACCTATGAACCTATATCTAGTGTTGTTACCTTGCTAGGCCATTTGACCCCTCCACCAGACCAGTGACCTCCCTTCCTGTCTAAAACTCTTCATCTGTACTCTCTGATGCCTTGCTCCTACCTCTGTCCCTTATTCTCCTCAAATACCTACCTATTCTACTGGTTACTATGTACCTTTTTTTCCCCTCCATGCAGCCACCTGTTGTACTGGCGTCAGCTTCCTTTCCCCTGGATACATCTCCGTATCTTTTCACTGCCTTAGAGCAAGCTCCTGCTCACTGATTGTCTTCTCGGTAACCCTTTGACCCAGGTATAGCCCCTCTCCATTCGCCCTCACTGCGTTTGGGCTCACTGCGCTCCCCTATCCACCCCCATATCATTTCCTTTATACCTATTCTCCCATTACCTTCAGCCCCACCTCTTCCTGTTCCCATCCACTTCCTTTGAGCCCTAAGGTAACCTGGTCCCACGCCTATACTTCCACCAACTACATTCCACTATTCATCTCTCTGTACAACCCCCACTAACTACCACCTCTCAGAGTCCTAATATCCACTACCATAACTATTACTCTATACTCCCCATGGCCTTTATAACACAAACCTTTATCTTCACTCCTCTCTTACTTCTCCTTCTCTTTCTTACCTCCTATAACACACATCTAACAACCCCTACATTTTCAACCTAGCAAAACTCCAAATAACCTCTATCCACATCCACTACAATCTTTTGCCATCTCCTCATCAGTCTTTCCAATTAATATTCAACTTTTAAAGATTAACATTTCTCCAGCTAAAACTGAGGGTTCCTAGGGTGGGGGGAATCAAAAGAAGCTAGGAATTCAGATAGAGGGGAAATAGTGGAGAAGGTCAAAAGCTGCAACTGCCTTGGAGGGTTGACTGAAGAGAAAAGAAGTCTGAATGAAGAGGTCAAACCTAGAATAAAAGGGGCTGCAGCCAACTGGCACAAAGTGTCATGGGTAATACGTAAAAGGAGAATGCCAAAGAAGTTAAAATGTAAGGTGTACAAAACAGTGGTGTGACCAGCACATCTGTATGGTGCAGAAACCCAGGCTGTGAAGCAGAACAGTGGAGGAAGGTGATGTAGATGAAGTGCCTGAGATAGGTAGTAGGATGCACACTGTGGAATAGATGGAGAAATTATGCCATCAGAGCAGAAGCCAAAGTTACTCCAATGATGGTTTAGACACAGGTGCAGGGAAGCAGAAGATGATTTGTTGAAGAAGATTTTGGAGTAACAGTTAGAAGGAAATAAAAGATGAGGACATCCAGCAAAGATGTGGATGGATTGTGAGAGAGAAGGCATATAAAATTATAGCATGACTGCCAAAGAAGATAGGGGAGTAGCACTGAATCAAGAGAGGTAGAGAATAGTTAATGTGACACCAGAAACCCATGCAGAAAAATAGAAAAAAAGGCATTGCTGATTATGTTGATGATGATGATGTTGATGATGTTGATGATGTGAAGATGATGATGATGATGATGATGATGATGATGATAATGCCTTAGGGACTTAAGGATATGTTTAATAATGGCTTGCTTCAAGATTCCTGGATTGATCCTTTCAGAAAGAGGCAGGCAACGTAAAGGGTTTTGGAGGATTGTATTATGTGTCCTTTACAAGGGATGATAAAGCAAGAGTGTAGTCAATCTGATCTTGTGAGATAATCAGAAGGTAATTGGTTAGTCTTTTTTTCAGTTTACTTTATTTTCATAGATTTAAAGTAAAATAGGATGGGTAAGGCTGAGGTTCTAGTGTTTGGGTATGCTGAATTTGGTCTGAGAAAGGAATTTCATTGAGGTGCAAAACTTTCTTGTGGAAGTTGGTCATGGAAGGATTTTCTGAAGCAGAAAGTACTGTACAGGCAATGAAGGTGTGTTTGTAGGAAGACCAACCTATAGCCTAATTTGCCAAGTTCTAGAAATGCCTAGACTTACTAAGAAGTATGTTTTGTGAAGCTTAAAGATTCATGGTTTTATGCCTTCTAGTGTCTTGTCTTGCTAAAATTCTAAAGAGTATGAACTTTTGTTTGACATCAGGGTAGAGAGACATGTTCCACTATTTCCATGTATTTCTCTCAGTCTGAATAGGGCTATCATTTTTTTTAATCCATGGGTTTTGTCTAGGCTTAATAAGTCAGGTGATCTCTGCAAACTATTTATTCTGTAAGTGTAGTAATAGTATTTTTTATTGCGTTGGTATATAACACTGAGTCTGAAAGGGTACTAATCAATGAGCAATTGTTGTTGGCTAAGCCCTTGTTTGGTCCTGTTATGCTTGACCTGATTTGGGGAAGAAAGGATATTTGTTTTGGAGGTAGAGAGTGAACAGAATGGCAAAAGACTGATCAGTCTAATGACTATTTAGGCATGCCAATAGTATCTACCAATATATGATCATACACTGGAAATTGTTTGAAATGTTCTAACTTAACTTTCCAAGAAAATAAGTCACAGCATTTAGCTACAGATTGCATTCAGCTGCAGCTTGCAGGATTAAAAACGCTTCATATGTTTATTTCATGTATTTGTATTTGGGAGATGGGAAGGGTAAGCATAATTCCTGTGACTTCCAGTAACAAAAAGGGTAATTTTTCTGGATAAGTATATCTGATCATTTTATTACTTATGTAACTCCAACTGAATACAGCTAAACTTTGCAAGTGCTGTACTTCTCCTCATGAACAGAAGTCATATATCTGCAATAAGGACAAAGGAGCATAATATAGCTTGGCAGTCTGTCACTGTGTAATGTCTCCAAACCCAGCACCTGGTACCTATGTCTAAGAAGCAATATATTAATGGCTTCTCAACAGTTGTTAGTAAAGCTTTCAGCAAATTAAATCTGGACATCAAATTCAGACTGTGCCTAAGACAGGTATTCTACTTAATGAATTTAATGCAGCTCAGTGTCAAAATTAGAAAGTGTTGCTGGTAACATTTTACTAGAGGACAAAAAGTATTTTTTTAGAGAAATATATAAGATGCTCACTTCTGATTCAAATTAAACTCAAAAGCAGACTTCTCAACTGCTCCTGTTTTAAAGCAACTTTCCTATTTTCATACCTGATTTACCCTTGCTCATAAGGTATGTATAAAGTATGTCCCTATGTTCAGGATTGATTTACCCCTTCACACAATTTTCTAAATCCCCCCATCACACAATGATTTTTGTAATTGTCTAGTACACAGGAAACCATACTACATGACCAACATATAGTGGCACCAATAATTTAAAGGAGGACACGCATCTCTTACATCTTCCTTTTTAGATGCAACAATAAATGTCCTTGTGTGGTTGAATTTTGCAATATAGTTCATTAAAGTCTCCAGATTTTAGACAGTCTTTTTGATAATCAGCTTATATTTTTCCATGAGTTTTGTCTTTCTTTTCTTTAAACATGTTTTTAATTAGTATTCCATATTCCTAATGGAAGCAGAAAGAATTCTATGGTCTACTTTTAGATGGCCTTTGTACATATTTTCACTGTCTGCAGGTTGACAGGTATATTATGGACATGAATGACATTCTCGCCCTGAGCAGAAGGCATACACTAGTTCAAAATATAATTCAGGTTAACAGAATGTCACCGAGAAGCATCAGTAAAAGTTTATACTTGGTAACTATGTAGAGGAAACATTCTCTCAATCACTCTTGCAAATTTCTTAGAAAAACTTTCAGGGAATTACACTTGGATACTTATAGAAACACTACACCTGAGTTTAAAATTCTACCCATAACAAAATTGCAATTTAGTGAGGAAGGTGGCTGTAGTCAGTGTGTGGACTGCCTTCTCGACCACTGCTGGTGGTGATGCATCAAACATGGAAGCAGGACTGTCATGCTGACTGACTCCATTATAGTTCTGCTTCCAGGTCTGTATTTTACTTCCTATTTTTAACTTCAAGGCAAACTCACTTTATTCTGTTTAACAGTTCATCGTGTAATTATAAAGCTATTTAATGAACCAGAAGCATCTTATAAACCATTGATGAGAGCGAACTGGATAAAAACTGATTTATTGTGGCACTGTGCATAGTGACACAGCAACTGGGTACAGAGCATATTTTGTGACCCAGTCTTCAGGAGTTAAGACAGACATGTGCAATGATACTTCAGAGTTTGTGACATATATCCCAAAATGAGTATCATGAAGGTTTTCCTTCATAATCTTACTGACAAAGTTATGACACTACATTTAATTTGGTGAACATTGAACACTCCCTTGTTACTTAACTGTAATTTAGGGCATGTCACTTTATACAATGACTGAAACGTTTCCTTTTAAGAAGGGATTGCACAACACTTCAGATTTCATGATACACAGCCTTAAGAAGAGTATCCTGAATAAAGTATCTTAAAAATATTGATAACTATCAAAGTTAGTCTGCGTTTAGTCTGGCAAACCCTTCTGTATAACTTTACTAAAGGCCAGCAGTTTTAATCCAAATTTCCAAAGTGTCTCCTATGAGACCACACAGATCTCATGAAATAAAACCCAGCAATAAATGTTTTGAAAGTGTAGCCTTAAAACTCTGCTGACTGTAAAAGTTATAGTTTTGAATTTAATGTGGTAAGCACTTCATAATGTTACTAAAGTTCAACTTTTCATAAGTAAATATAGTTTACAGACTATGACAAATTTAGCCAATAACCAGGGGTCAGATTCAAACCCTGTGCTTTGTATCTGTGAAGGAGAGTCTTATCCATTATGCCAACCCCACCACCAAATCTGCAATATGCTGTATGTGGTGTTCAGCATCGGAGCACCCATGTGATCCCTGAGCATTTCCATTTCAAAAGATGATTTCAGACAGGATAGCTAATTTCATTCAATGATTCGAAAACACAGCTAAATAAAGATGCTTAATTGAGTATTCTGAGCATTCTGACCCAAAATATTGCTGTTAGAATTATGACTTTGCATTTAATTTGTCAAACATTTCCTCATAACTACTGAAATTCAGTACTTTTGCACTACATCTGCTAAATGTTTTCTATGGAATCTCACTTCATGATCCAACTAGTAGAGCATATTTCTGATGCAAAAGATAAATTCAGTCAGGAAACTTCATTTTGCACAATGACTGTGAAGTTATCATTTAAGACAGATATATACAATGGCGCTTCAGAATTCATAACATGGTGCTATAACATAAAAATTCTGATAGTTTTCTTTGAAGATTTCACTAACTGTCAAAGTTCTGAGTCTGTATTTTGTCTGGCAAACAAATTACCAGAATGTTTTTTTTTTTTTTATGGAAGTCTGACAGCCATATTCAGTGCTTGTTCTCCCAGGTCTCCCCTACCACCACCTGAATTCATGTTTGGTTCTTATTGCTCAGGGTCACATCTTCCAAACTCCCAAATTCATCTTCATGACTTGCTGCCCACATCATACCTGGCATCTCCTGAATCTGTGATTAGTACTCATCCCGGGTGGCAAGGTTCCCTAGTTCAATTCCCAGCTGGGGTGCCTTCTGTGCGGAGTCTCCATGTCCTCCTTGCATTAATGTGGGTCTCCTCTGGGTGTTCTGGTTTCCGCCCACATTCCAAAGACAACTTTCTGGAACATTTCTCCCTGAGCCTCCACAGAAAATAGGCTCTGTCCTAGTTGCACTTCCCTGGTCAACAAATGTTAAATGAATAAATAAAATGTTGCCAGGGTGATTAGTGGTCTGTTTGTGATCTCCACTTACTGCTGTAGTTTGCATGTGCTCTATCCAGATAACTTTGGTTTCTTCACACCCCCAATCAATGACATATTATTTGACTGGCTTCTTCAGACTCTCAAAACATGTAGGCATTGTCTTTGTCCTTGCTCTGGCTGCCCGATTCATGGATGAAAAGGACCTACAAAGTCAGTATGTTTGCCAGTTACCCACCAATTATCTAAATAAAAAATCATGTAGAAGTCAAGCATGTTAGAGCTCTAGGGCACAGAGATATGTTCTTACCATTCCATAGGCAAGCATTTTGGTGGTCAAAAATAGTCTAAGTATGTTCCTAGTAAATATTCTTCTAGGTCATTTCTGGCGATGTGCCTGCTGAATTTCAAGCCCTTCTCTATCCAATTACCCATAAGCTTCCTGGGTGAATGCTGATCCATAACCTAGGGAGACATGAAGGACACACATTTACATGTACCATTTCCTGCTGTATCATCAGCATAAACTCCCACAATACCCCACCTCATCAGGTGCTTGGTTCCATCCATCTGCTAGAAAGGCCTGCAGTCTTATGAACAGAAGTTTTGTCCTAACTAACTACTGCATGGTGCATGTCCTGCTTCTGTAAGGAGACAGTCATGAAGGAGGCCAGCATGAGTGAGTGTAAGTACATCTCTCAGGTTTCTTCACCATATCCTAATCAGGTCACTGACTGATCCTGTCTGGGCACAGTCATAACTTTGTCTCTCTCTGTCATAGAGCTGGCATAAAATATTGGTCATAGTTGGCCTATTTGCTAACCAGTACACATGTTTCAGATCTATCTTTTTTTTTAATTACAAATACATTCAGTATAATGTTTTCCTGTGGGAAAGAAAGAATTAGCTATAATGCACAAAACAAGGCATTCAAGTATGTTAAATCAACCATGAACAAAATTAACTGATGCTCATGAGGTCACAAAACTAAATTCGCATTCTATAAAATTTAAATTTCACCCTTTTTAGATGCTTTTTCAACCAAGATCCAGGCCATGAGGGAAGAGTTAAGAAAATGTAGTATATCTATGAACAATTTTGCACAGCCAGTCAGCCAGCATGTTTTGGAAGGTGGAATAAAACTAGGGTACCCAGAGAAAAAAGCATGCAGATATTAGCAGAACATGCAAACTCCATGAAGGCAGTGGATAAACAGATGTGAACATACTATAGTGTGGTACATAAAATATATAAGCAGAAGAACTGTCAGGAATTATGTTGGTGTCACTGATTCATTCTAGCACAATGTTTTTAAACAGTAGCAGTTATGGCATGAGATTAAATTTATTCTGTACTCTGATGAGACATCAGTGTTTACCTGCACTGTTATAACAAATACAAGTATAAACTTCATTTGGTTATGTCACTGTTTCAGTTACAGTGTTTTTCGTTTCACTTCTGTATGGATTACATTCAATATTTAATGCTATTCATTTTGAATTAAACCGAAAATATTTTTTTTTTGCCCTTTGAGTGAGTTTATATACTTATTCTGGCATTGCTTTCAAAAGAGTCAAGACAAGCAACAAAATTGTAATACAGTTAAATAATTTGCACAGTGAAACTCACAAAGCTCACATGTATAACAAAATAATAATACTTATTTTAATTTTATTCAGGATGGCCCGCTTTGCTCCATGCTAGTAATAACTTCAACACCCCCCCCCCCATCATATTGCTGTATTTGTATCTGTTTTGCCTACAATATTTTTAGTGGACTACAGCAGATGGCTGAAAGTGTATCGTACTTCTAGTCCATTTGCAGGTCACTGCATTTAGACTCCATATAGATAATTGGGGGCAAGAGTTTTGTTCCACCCATAGGAGAGAAGCAAAGTTCTTTCATTATTTAGCAGTTTTACAAGCAACAGGCTGAGTTCATTGTTGCCTTGAAACTGTTGTACTCCAGCCAGATAAAATGTAATACAGTCTAAGTTGTCAAATACCATGGGTAATGACAGTTTGCTTTCTGTAACAGAATATTTTAAGTTTCCCTGATTTATAAAGTTTTTCAAAGCTTATAAAAGTAGACTCCAATTGAAACAGAAGCACTAGAACTGTGGCGTGAACTAATTATGCAATGAAACCACTGCAAGCTTATGTCTTGTTCATCTCATGTGACTTAAGTGAATGTGCCTGGGATAATGCAGTATCTGGTTTCTTTGCACTTTCTGTAGATATTATAAAACAGCTGCAGTACAGAGTGCAAGGTGCTACTGAAAACAAAGTATCGTGTGACGGCTCTTTACAGAGTCTATCCTAATACAATGATGCTAAATTGATATACCCAACATGACCTCAGGAAGGCTGCAAATGACATACAGGGTATATAACATGAATTGATTATTTTTATAGTGGAACTTGTATAATAAAATTTACACTGAATTATCAGCTCTTGCCTGAACATGAAGGCCAACTGTTTCATCAGCACAACTAATACAAATACACATGCACACACACACATACCCACACAAACAGTCCCCTGTGACCTACAATAACTATTTTTTTCCATACTCTCTCTCTCTCTCTCTATATATATATATATATATATATATATATATATATATATATATATATATATATATATATATATATATATATATATATATATATACACACACACACACATACCCACACAAACAGTCCCCTGTGACCTACAATAACTATTTTTTTCCATACTCTCTCTCTCTCTCTCTATATATATATATATATATATATATATACACATATATATATATATATATATATATATATATATATATATATACACACACACACACACACACACACACACACACACACACACACACACACACACACACACACACACACACACACACATATATAAATACATAATACAGCTATTGTTGAAATGATCTATTAGGTTTAAGCCTATGAGCTGTAGACATGCATCCCACTAAAGCTGAAGTGACCAGCCTGTGCAATGGTGTAAAATAGCTACCATTTTTAGTAATATTAATCTTGTTGGGTATAGGGGCTGAGAAGTGCAAAACGTTCACATATTTTCCCAGGATTCAATTTTTTGCAACATAATTACAGAACCCACAGGTCATATTTTGCCCCGGTCTTTAGCTTCTCCCTGATGCTGAGATTCCTTTTTATCTGTTATCACCCAGAAAGGCCCCACACTCTGCTAATGTATCTACTGGAAGTTTACATGATGCATTTACTTCCTTTTCACTAAACAAATGCTTCCTTATTTTCTCCTTATACTACCTTTGTCCTCCTTCATTTCGTGACTCTCATCTGTAAATATCTAATTTTTAAACTAGTGCTGCTTCTCTGTAACCAGTATACAATTTTAACATCCACGACATACATACAAAAATCATTCGATTTCTCACAAAATGTTTGGCTTCTTGTACTATATTTTTGACTCTGTGAGATATTTTCATCTTCTATGATTTTTAAAATATGTGGCTTTAAGAACTCTGCACAGTTTTGTAAAGTGAGACCTCACAAGTGCAATACACAACAACTTCAGGGTCTACATGCAGCAGCCGAACTGTTTCATCCTGTACACTTCAGTATTCTAATGTTTCACCTCTCAGCCTTGCAAATTACCTAAACACATCCATTTTATACAAAATATACATTTAGAACTGATATCTGCAGAAAAATGTTTAATGGCACATCGAATGTGTACTACTCAGTCTAATTATAACACTATTCTACTGTCACTGTGTCCAGTACTTATTCAGTCCAACAGCAACAACATCATTCCCTTACCTGAGATTTCCAATTACCTGCCAAGCTTCTTATGAGCCTTAGTTGTGTGCAGCAAAAGAACCTAGTGCTTAAGATCTCAGCCTCATATCCTCAGGCCTTGGGGTTCAGTGCTGCAATTCAGTCATTACCTGAAGTAGTTTGCATGATCCCTCATGTCAGTCTGCATTTCGACTGGATAATCTATTTTCCCATCCACCAGAAATATGTTGGTTTATTGGCAAGTCTAAACTGCCCGTACATATTGCATTTATCATTGCCCTTTTGGATCTGAATCAAAATGAAACCCGACCAAGACAGGTGAAGTAACTTACCTAGCTAACACATTATTACAAAAAAATAAAATTAAATTAAACCCAGTTGCTGTAATCACAATGACATTCTGAAAAAAAGTGTAATCTAAGATATTACAACTCTTTCCTTAAAAATGATTTTTTAACAGCCTTCTTAAACTCAACGACCAGTTTGAAAACTTAGAACAGCTGTGATACAATTCATCTTGAACAGCTCACTACTGCTTTCCACCCAGGTTACTTTGAAAATCATTATATCACCCTTTCGTCTGCTGTAGGCCTGCAGCTATTTATTTAGCACACCCCCTCAACCAAAAAACATTGCCCTTAGCAAGATATAGCTTGTAGGTCCTGTGTAATTCTAATACCCTGTTTTCTCTCCATTTGTATCCATATCCCTAAGTAGTGCCATCTTTTTTTCAGTTCTTCAGTGACCGCTTCTTCTCCAGAAAGGTCGGACCACCAGCTTGCTATCAGTATTCTCATATTCCCAATCCAGAGCAGAACATCTTCAGTGATCAAAAAAAGTTTAAGCCAGCTCATTAACATCCTTCTCTAACAGCTTCACTCTCTCTCTCTTTCCCAGAGACTAAATCTTGCATGAGCTTTGGCCCTAACTGACATTTTCCTTTATGAGCTTTGGCCCTAACTGACATTTTCCTTTATGAGCATTGGCCCTAAATGACATTTTCCTTTATGAGCTTTGGCCCTAACTGACATTTTCCTTTATGAGCTTTAATCCTAAATGACATTTTCCTTTATGAGCTTTGGCCCTAAATGACATTTTCCTTTATGAGCTTTGGCCCTAAATGACATTTTCCTTTATGGTGTTCTATAGCCTCTTCTGCCACCTCAGTTGATTCTTCTTTTCCTTTCAATAAGTTTTGTATTGCTTTTCTCATGCTTTTTATTCCCAAAAGAGTCAACATTTTATTTTCATGACCTTCATTATCCTTTTAGATAAGTATCCTGAGACATTCCTCCTCTTACTTTTTACCTTAGCCATCTTATTCATTTTCTCGCAGCTCCTACAGAAACCTGTTCAAATCCTCTCCTATAGCTCTTTCATACAGTCCCATATCACCAGCCCCTAATCCTATCACTAACTTTACCACCCAACTAAAATCTCACAATATTCAGCCCCTAACCACTTCTTTAAATTTACCACACACTTAAAATCTCACAATATTATTTCTCTCTCAATAACCATTTTCTTAGTATAGGTTCATAGGTTCATAGGTTCATACTAGGCTATCTGCCCAAGGGCATTTATAAGCCTAGCCCATAGTTATGTGACTTTCGCCACCCCTTTAGTTTGAAGAAAACTATGCCTATTATTTTGCTGTGCCTCTGTCAAGCAGTGACACTGAAGTAATCCCTGGGGTATATCTGCGATCTCCCATCCATTGGTCAAGATTCCTCTTGAACAAGGCCAGCGAGGTGCTCTGCCTCACATGTACCGGGATTTTGTTCCACAGCATAGGTAGTCTCTGGGTGATGAATCTGTCCCTCCAGCACGTTCTATTAATAACCGTGTCAAGGTTTAAGTCTCCCGCCCTTGTGGTTCTGAGGGATCTAGATTTTTTGAGGTGAAGCATATTCATCAAATCTGGGTTTGACATGGCCTTATATGTCAGGCACAGGTCACCTCTGAGCAAGCGGTATGCGACTGAATACAGCTGGAGTTCTTTCAGTCGGGCAGCATAAGACATATTTTTGAGACCCTTTATCCTTTTGGTGAGGAACTTTTGGGGCCTTTCCAGCTGCTGCAGGTGTTGGGTCAGATACATTCCGAATGGGGCATTGTACTCAATTATAGGTCTAATGAGTGATGAGTACAGGGGGATGATGACCTCCCTTGATCTAGATGTGAATCCCTTCATGATCAGGTGGGCAATGTAGAAGGTTTTCCTAACTACTTTGGCAACATGAGTGTCAAACGAAAGGTTACTGTCAACCTGGGTCCCCAGATCCCTGATGACTACTTCTGTGCTCAGTGGATTGCCACCTATATGGTAGCTAGGGGTAACTTTGTTTTTCCCGAAGGGTATGACTATGCATTTCTTGGCGTTTAACTTTAGGCCATGGCTCTGGCACCAGTTATCCGTTTCTGTGAGGCCCTTCTGAAGGATATCTGTGTCAGATGTGTTTTCGACTATGGCGCCCAGTTTGCAGTCATCTGCAAACTTTGTTAGCCATAACCCTCCTGTGTTTGGCTGTACTTCAGAAAAGTAGATGCCGAACAAGAGTGGTCCCAGGACTAAGCCCTGTGGGACACCACTTGTGACAGGCTTTGAGTCTGACATGGCGCCAGCAACTCTGACCCTGTGGGTTCTGTCACTTAGCCAGTTTGCAACCCATCTTGTGATGTATGGGTTTACATTCAAGCTGATGAGTTTTTCGATGATACCTGAGTGGGGTATTGTGTCGAAGGCCTTTGCCAGGTCGAGGTAGGCTGTATGGACTGCCTTACCCTCATCAATGGCCTTGGTGACTGTTTCGAAAGTCAACCAAGTTTAAAAGGCATGATCTGCCTTTGACAAAGCCAAACTGGGTTGGATCCAAAGTCTGCAAGTTCCCTATGTCTTTATTTATGAGTTCCATTATGATCCTCTCCATGGCTTTGCAGATAAGGCTTGTCAAGCTAATGGGACGGTAATTTTCAGGGTCGGTGAAGGCACCGCCCTTGTGAAGTGGGACCACAGTCGCTGTGCGCCACTCCTTGGGTACATATCCTGAGGTGAGGCTAAGATTAAACAGCTGTCCTAACTACGGGTTTAATTCCTCATTGAGTTTGTGGAGCACACAGCCGGGGACACCATCCGGTCCCATGGATGCTGTGTTTTTTGCCTTGGAGAGAGCAGTTCTCACCTGGGCGTTGGAGATGTTTGGGGGGCTACAATCCTCTGGTATAGATATCTCTCCTTTTGGGGAGGGAAGAAGTTTGCACTGAACCTGTCAGCCAGTATGTTGGCAATGTGTGTAGGTTCAGTAATCTTCACATCATTTTGAACTAATTCTGAGCATATCTGGGAGTTTCCTCCTAGGTTTCTAACATAGCTAAAGAAGGCCTTATGATTGTCTTTTGAGTCCTTGGCGATTTTTCTCTCAAAATTTGCCTTGGATGATTTTATGAGAGCTCTTAGTTTTTTACTTATAATGATCAAAGGTGTCTTACCTTTCAAGGATTTTGTTCTATCTTGTAGTAGCTTCCTCCACCAGACTGGACGCTTGCCTTTGGTACAAAGAGTCTTAGTTTTGTTTGGGATTGCCTGATCCATGCAGTCCTGTAGGTGCTGGTAGAAGGCATTTGTAAGTGATTCAGCGGTTTGAGTAATGTTTACCACTGGCTCAGGGGCCTTAAAGGAGACCACACTAGTTTTTAGAAGTGTGAAGTCGGCTTTTGAGAAGTTTTTCACTGTGGTCTTTTTTATTTCAGGTGGGGGCGGGATGAGGACCTCCAGCGAGATTAGTTTATGATCTGATCTCACCAGTGAGGGGTATACTTCCGGTGTTGAACATTGTGATCCCATGTTCGTGATGATGAGATCAAGTATGTTTTCTCCTCTTGTGGGGATGGTGACTAGTTGTTCCATGGCATTTGAGTTTATGAACTCCAGGAACCTTTGGGCTAGAGTGTTTGGGCTTGAGTAGTGTTCCCAGTCTATATTAGGGTAGTTGAAGTCACCTAGTATGATGGTGTTTGGAGATACATTTATCTCCTCCAATCGTTTCAGGAAGGCCATGTGAGGTTCCTGAGTTTGAGAGGGTGGCCTGTAAGATGCTACAAATTGCAGAGCAGTCTTGCCTATGGTTAATTGCACCTGGATAGTCTCCGATGCATCATGCATTGCCAGCAACCTTGAGGTGTGTGTGTCCTTTATGAATATGGACACCCCCCTCCTTTCTTGGTGTTGTCCAGATTTTGGAGCCGGAACACATGATATGAGGTGAAACCTGATAGTGCTGGGGTGCTCTCAGGAGCCTTGAACCAGGTTTCTGTCACAGCACAAACATTGATGTTCTCCATACTGAGAAGGGCCTCGAGTGCGTGCATCTTGAGATTGAGACTTCTGGCATTGAGCAGCATTACCCTTAGTTTTTTTCCTTTTTTGTGTTCTAGGGTGGTAGGTTTAGAATTTGAGCCTTGCCTAAAAAAGGCACTATGGGGGTGGCAAGAGCCTTTGCCAATATCCGGAAGCCCAGGGGTGACAGGTGCAAGCCGTCCCTTGTGAAGCAGCGTGGCTTGTCCAGCATGTCATCCCAGGCAGACAGACATTGGATCCCCTTTGAATGACACCAGAATTTAAGCCAATTATTAAAGCTGATCATCTTATCACTGTATTGTGGCATCATTCTGGGTGAAGGTAGGATACTGCTCAAGGTCAGAGTCATACCTGCCTGGGCTACATAATCAGAGAGCTCCTCAATGTCTCTTTTCATGTAGTCCAAGGAGGTACGTCTCAGGTTGTTGACACCAGCGTGGACAATGACTGAGTCGTACTTGTACCTGCTGTTGAGAGACCTGAGTGCTTGCGTTATGTGGCGGATTCTAGCGCCCGACAGGCAGCTTACTGTGACCTTCTCCTTACTCAGTCTGGTGAGCGGGACGTCAGTGTGCCTGACTATGGAGTCACCAATGACGAGTGTGTCTGGCATTGTGTTTGGCCTTAAGGGCTGTGACTGTTTGACACTCTGACTGTGTGGTCTATGTGTTGAATGTGTTGGGTCCTGAGGTGGTAGTTGTTTGGGTGTCTGCTTTGGTGGCCTCTGCTGTTTTGGTAGATTTTTGATCAGAGCCTCCGAGTATGTCTTTGTGTGATTATGTGTAAGATTTGAAGTTGTGATGGTACTATGTGTGACTGGGTATGTAGTGTGTGTGGTTACCTTCTCCTCCTGTCTGGTCTTGCCAGTCCTATGTTGAGAGAGCTCAGCCTCCAGTCTGGCCGTATAGTTGCATCTCTCGCATGTATTTGTGTTTTGTGGGAGAAGGAGAGGATTGTCTGTGTACATGAGGCAATTGTAACATTGCCTCAATATTCCCAGGTTCACCAGTTGAGCAGGAGAGGACACTAGCAACTGATCCCTCGACATGCTAGAAGTAATAGATAAAAAACTTACAAAAGACTCCGGGGGATGTGGGTTCTAGGCTGGTGGGGTACTATCTATAATAATAGTGCTTTATCAAGGTGCAAGTACTGTAGGAGCAAGTGCTAGGCTTTACAGATAGAGAATAGTCTACTTGGGAATCAAGTAGAGATTAACTTTTTAGTTATAGGATACGCTGGTTAGATCAAAAGTACAGTTCGAGGAAGGTAGTTTTAAGGGAAAATTTGAAGAGTGGAATTTAGGTAGCCCGAATAGTTTAATCTTGTTAAACCGCCGCTGCTCTGGCCAACGAATTACTAGTTGCTGTCTCTAACCACTCCTCTGAGGACAAACAAGCAGCTCAGTACTCCCCACTCCCACTGGTGAGTAAAGAAACTACCTCTGGCCACACAAGAAAATGGAGGAAACAGGAACCAAATACAAAGCCCAGGGATCAGCAAAATCTGATCACTGGAACAACTAGCTAGGAAAGTTTAGGAAAGGAGAAGTATTTTTTTGTTTTTTTTAGTTTTTGCAAACAGAAAAATACAGTAAATGCTTTGGTATTCGACTGAATTGCTATCAAAGGCTGGTACACTTGAGTGTATTAGCCTGTTTGTTACTTTAAGCAAAACTTTAGCCAACAAGTGCAATCAACAATTTAAGCACAGAAAAACAGGAAAATCAGGTAATAAAACAGTAATATAGGCACAAACAGTAGTCGAAAAGCTCAAAAGATCGAAAAATGCAAAATAAAATGTTTAAAGAATACTTATTATCAAGAAAGTTGCTTTTTCTGCTCTCTGCTGGCTTAGGAACTCTGCAGGGGACCACGAGGAGCTATGCCAAGTTCTCTAATGCCAGAAAAGCCCGCCAAAGCGTGCTTTATAGCAGGGGGCTGGAAAAAACAGGAAATGACCCAAAATGGCCAACGAATTACTAGTTGCTGTCTCTAACCACTCCTCTGAGGACAAACAAGCAGCTCAGTACTCCCCACTCCCACTGGTAAGTAAAGAAACCACCTCTGGCCACACAAGAAAATGGAGGAAACAGGAACCAAATACAAAGCCCAGGGATCAGCAAAATCTGATCACTGGAATAACTAGCTAGGAAAGTTTAGGAAAAGAGAAGTATTTTTTTGTTTTTTTCTAGTTTTTTTGCAAACAGACAGAAAAAATACAGTAAATCTATGTAGAGCAGCATACCACTACCACCAAAAATCAATCTGTCTCCTTTCTCTTTTCTTCCCTCTGTCTTTCAGAGTAACCTCCCACTTGGTCTTTGGTAAACTCACACATAACAATGATTCTTCTTTCTTGGCTATATATTAATTTGCTCCATAAGCTCTACATCCTTTCTTTTTTGACATGTACTGACCCATAATCACATTAAATATTAGGATCACCCCCTGCTTTACCTCCAGTCTCTGATACTAATCATTCACAACACCCCCCCATGAGTAAGTTTCTGGACGTACATCATTATATTATCCTCTCCCAATCCCTGTTTCACTTAAAGAGCACAACCTGACACCACTGTATTCCTAATCTGTATTCTTGTTCATCCGAGTTTCTCTTATGACTATAATGCTCACCACTCCATCCATTATAATAGCCTAGAATTCTGACATGCTTTCCATTGCCTTCAAGCACTGCAAATATTTATTTTCCTTACACCACAGTCTTTCTATTCTGCTCTCACTACTTTATCAGCCTTACTAACTAGCCACATGATAATTTCCTTCTCCATTCCAATGCCACCCTTCATCTCTGTGCCCCATACTCTGTCTGAGCCACTTTGTGTGTAGTATACTCTTATAACTCCTTCACTTTATCATTTGGCATTACTTACATCTTTCAGTAATGTGAAGCACATCCTCAGCATACATCCTAGGTTTTATCCTTCGGCATTACTTACATCTTTCAGTAATGTGAAGCACATCCTCAGCATACATCCTAGGTTTTATCCTTCGGCATAACTTACATCTTTCAGTAATGTGAAGCACATCCTCAGCATACATCCTAGGTTTTATCCTTCGGCATTACTTACATCTTTCAGTAATGTGAAGGACATCCTCAGCATACATCCTTCATTTTTTCCTTTGGCGTTACTTACATCTTTCAGTAATGTGAAGCACATCCTCAGCATACATCCTTCATTTTATCCTTTGGCGTTACTTACATCTTTCAGTAATGTGAAGCACATCCTCAACATACATCCTTTGTTTTATCCTTTGGCATTACTTACATCTTTCAGTAATGTGAAGCACATCCTCAGCATACATCCTTCATTTTATCCTTCGTCATTACTTACATCTTTCAGTAATGTGAAGCACATCCTCAGCATACATCCTAGGTTTTATCCTTCGGCCTTACTTACATCTTTCAGTAATGTGAAGCACATCCTCAGCATACATCCTTCATTTTTTCCTTTGGCGTTACTTACATCTTTCAGTAATGTGAAGCACATCCTCAGCATACATCCTTCATTTTATCCTTCGGCATTACTTACATCTTTCAGTAATGTGAAGCACATCCTCAGCATACATCCTTTGTTTTATCCTTCGGCATTACTTACATCTTTCAGTAATGTGAAGCACATCCTCAGCATACATCCTTCATTTTATCCTTCAGCATTACTTACATCTTTCAGTAATGTGAAGCACATCCTCAGCATACATCCTTTGTTTTATCCTTTGACATTACTTACATCTTTCAGTAATGTGAAGCACATCATCAGCATACATCCTTCATTTTATCCTTCAGCATTACTTAGCTCTTTCAGTAATGTGAAGCACATCCTCAGCATACATCCTAGGTTTTATCCTTCGGCATTACTTACATCTTTCAGTAATGTGAAGCACATCCTCAGCATACATCCTAGGTTTTATCCTTCGGCATAACTTACATCTTTCAGTAATGTTAAGCACATCCTCAGCATACATCCTAGGTTTTATCCTTCGGCATTACTTACATCTTTCAGTAATGTGAAGCACATCCTCAGCATACATCCTTCATTTTTTCCTTTGGCGTTACTTACATCTTTCAGTAATGTGAAGCACATCCTCAGCATACATCCTTCATTTTATCCTTTGGCGTTACTTACATCTTTCATTAATGTGAAGCACATCCTCAACATACATCCTTTGTTTTATCCTTCGGCATTACTTACATCTTTCAGTAATGTGAAGCACATCCTCAGCATACATCCTTCATTTTATCCTTCGTCATTACTTACATCTTTCAGTAATGTGAAGCACATCCTCAGCATACATCCTAGGTTTTATCCTTCGGCCTTACTTACATCTTTCAGTAATGTGAAGCACATCCTCAGCATACATCCTTCATTTTTTCCTTTGGCATTACTTACATCTTTCAGTAATGTGAAGCACATCCTCAGCATACATCCTTCATTTTATCCTTCCGCATTACTTACATCTTTCAGTAATGTGAAGCACATCCTCAGCATACATCCTTTGTTTTATCCTTCGGCATTACTTACATCTTTCAGTAATGTGAAGCACATCCTCAGCATACATCCTTCATTTTATCCTTCAGCATTACTTACATCTTTCAGTAATGTGAAGCACATCCTCAGCATACATCCTTTGTTTTATCCTTCGGCATTACTTACATCTTTCAGTAATGTGAAGCACATCCTCAGCATACATCCTTCATTTTATCCTTCAGCATTACTTACATCTTTCAGTAATGTGAAGCACATCCTCAGCATACATCCTAGGTTTTATCCTTCGGCATTACTTACATCTTTCAGTAATGTGAAGCACATCCTCAGCATACATCCTTCATTTTTTCCTTTGGTGTTACTTACATCTTTCAGTAATGTGAAGCACATCCTCAGCATACATCCTTCATTTTATCCTTCGGCATTACTTACATCTTTCAGTAATGTGAAGCACATCCTCAGCATACATCCTAGGTTTGTCTCACATCATGGCCACTTTCCCATAAACTCCAATCTCTTTCCACTGCACAGTTCATTAAGGCAGGAGATGAATGCCTATGTTTTCTCATTACTGTCCTCATTTGCCACAGCTGACACCTTCAAGAATGTGACCATGCTATGCATTGTTCTGAATTTTACCTCATTCTATAAAATCTTTGTTTCCAATTTTTTCTATTGCCTATTCACAATGAAATGCTGGTCTGATGTTCCTTCCACAAATACCAAGAAAAACATCTGCTTAATGCTCTTTTGTTTACTTAGCACCAATCCTGTGGAATTCACTAATGTCCCCCCTTTGGGCCTGTCAAACTGTCATCCTTCTTTCCCTAAAACATTAATCATGGTTTCCAATATGTATATTTAAACCTGGTGCAAGAGTTCCAGATACGGATTTTTTTAATGCATATCAAACTGTCTAAGCAAATTTCAGCGAGCTGCAATAACACAAAAGGAAATAACTAAGAGGCAATTTCAGTGAATTTCAAAACATATGTTTTGCAGGGAGCCAAGCCGTCTTGAAGTCCTCATGTAGACAGACACCCTGTAACTCCCGAAATTTATGTTCCCATATTTACATGGGACAAAGTGTAAGCTCCATTACAGTTAAAAGTGGATTTCAGTGAAATTACTTTTTGGTATCTGCACCCAATAAAAATGTTTTTGACCACCTGTTTGGCTCCCAAATATTTATTCTTTACTTAATTTTAATGGACAGAATTTCCATGTTTTATAGTTTTATCGTATTTGTCGATATCTTAACCGTGCTGAGCTGCTGTACGTATACTGGCCATCTGCTATACATTTGTATGGTACTTACACTCAAGCACCTTAAAAATGACATTGAGGTTCATCATTTACATTATCGTTTTGGACAATCCCCAACCACATCATCTGCTGTACACCCAGATATCCCTTGCATAAGTTTTCCGTCATCTTGCAGGGTCAGTAATAGCAGTCAATATCCTTGGTCTCCGTTATCTCTGTACCACGTCTTCACTCAGCTCTATCCCTTTGGTAGCCTGCACTGTTTCACCACAATCTTTTTACTTAGCCCCTATTCAGTTCCTTTCTAATCAGCTTCTCCTAACATCTCCAGCCTCTGACTCCTCTACACCTTTCTTTATACGTTCATCTTGCAGAGTTGTACTAATGCTACCATCGTCCAATAACCTCCCTCTAAATCTCTCTCAACATCCAACAAATTCCTCTTGCCTCCTTTTATGTCCCATCAAACCAGTCATCACACCCAGTACCCAGCATGTCATTTCTGTTCCATAGCCCTTTTCCAGTCAATGCCACACATCATCTTCCTAAGCATCTCCCACTTCCTTTCTATAGCATTGCTACTAAACTCCCTTGTTTTCTCTCTCTTTATATTCCATCTCATCTCCTCACACATGCTCTCGCGCGCGCACACACACACACACACACACACACACACACACACACACACACACACAGACACATATTCCCATATAGCATCATTAGACCCAATATTCTAAGTACAATGACTTTGAAGCACATTGGTGCAGGAATGAGACAAGGTCAATAAACCAACCTAGTGAAATATATCTGACCAGTGAAAACCAATCTGGGTTTAAAAAACACAGTATTTTCCATTCCAACACATGATGTACTTTAACTCATTCGCTCCAATGGAGCTCAGGAACTTTGCACTGTAACTTCCAATGGGCGGAGCTTAAGCCTTTTGACAGAATCAAAGTATGGCCTCACATTTCAAACAAATGTTCATATCTGTGGAGCCGTAGGGGTTATGAAAGAGGTATAAATGGCAAATTCATCTGCACAAACTATTTTTATAGTGCTAGCATTCTTTAGGTTCTAGGTCTTAAACCAAATTTTATAAGCCACAGTAAACACAACTTATTACATTTGTCATGTTTTGTAAGCAACATATCTCAGCAACCACTAGTCTCAAGTTATACACATACTGTCAGCAGCATTTTATTCATCTAGCTAAGAGCTTTTATATGAGGCTAAGGAGTTCTGTCTGTGTTACATCTAAGGCTATTTAGAAAATGTGAAAATTATATATATATAAATTAATATAAAAACAACAGTTAATATTTATTTACTGGCAGTAGACAGAGGTCAAATATTAATGCCATTTAGTTTACCATTGTGCAAGCTTTAAGATGAAATATTTTAAAACTTGTACATGGCATGGTTTTGGAATTATTGCTGCAAATATTAACAAGCAATATTTGATGCCTAAAGGCATCAGTAGGAGTTAACTGCAGATACACATGGAGGTGTTACTCAGATGTAATGATTTAATAACAGTCATTAAAAGCACCAGGTTTTCTAGAGCTCTTCTTCAGCAAGGAAAACAATAACTGAAAAATATTTGAATGTGCTACCTAGTTTATCAAGTAAAACTATTAGTGAAATTTGAGTGAAGGATTATAGGCATGTGAATGTAGCAAGACAGAGTTTGCCAGCCATAGCATAAATTCAAAAGGAGCATTTTAAAAATTAGAAACAGTTTTCCCGGCTGCATCCTTCCATCTTTGGTCCCCCAAGGTATGAGTGTTCCTAAGGTAACTAATTCAGAACAAAAGGTTGATATCACGACCCAGCCAAACCCTCCAGGCTGACATCACCAGCCATAATAGCAGATGACTGAAGGTTTGTACTGCGTAAATGGTGATAGTTGGCCAAGTGAGTATCAAAGGTAAAATACATCAGGAGTTCCAGACAGGAAGATGGCAGATAGTAATCAGATCTGGAAACTAGTTTTTCTACCAGCCTAGAGCTTTCCTTACACATCTGGAAAACCATATCTAAATTGTGTACTTTTCAATTGATAGTAATGGCATTTTCCACTCAAATCCATTACCCTCCACAATCTAGAGAAATTCATTGGCAAATGTATTTGATTTGTTGCTGACCCAAAAGTTAAAGAAACTAGGATCATAAACTTGGGGTGTTTCAACATGTGTTCAACCAGAAAACTGGTTGAATTTTTTCAGAATGCCTAGAGGTTCTCAGATGGAAAGTATATCAAGATTAAACTAGTCTTCTCCTCCGTCTGTGACACACTGAAATTGTCTAGTTTGTCCATTTAGGATCTTGTGAATTCCACAACTGGATCTAGAACAGATGCTTTCCCCATCTCTAACATGAATCTCCATTGGGTGATGAAATGCAGAACAACTGGTCAAAACAGCAGCTGAATATGGGACCCACTGTTTTCATCCAAAAAGTTCTGTATGAATCAATGCAAAATCCAGTTTATGCAAAGATCAGAAACGAACGCAGTCTTATTGCACAAACAAAGACCTTATATTGTATAACACCACTTGATGGGTACAGGTCCCAAAATGAGGCATCCTGGCTATTTTGGAAATATTAGCAACAAGCATATCTGCATAAGTGAAGGATGACTGCTATGTGTACACAGTTTTACCGCCACTGGAATGGAGGAGCATGCTTCAAAGCCACCAGACTTCCCAAGACAAAGCCAAAAAAAAAATGTCATGTCTTGCTGGAAGATGTCCTACTTTTTGACATAGGTCAACCAACTTCAGCAGAAAAGGCAGAAAGGGAGAAAGGAGTCAAATCTTTTAGATTTAAGGCTACCATAGGAACAAGGAACACAATGCATCAACCTGACAGCTATCCTCAATTCACCAGATAACAATGGCATGAAAGTACACATTAAAACATAGCATTAATTATTACAAAACAAACTGAATTACCAAAATCTATTATTTGTTAAACAGCCTCAGGGGAATGTGTAGTATATAAACAGCAAACTAACCACCACAAAGAATGTTCTACAACCAGCTGTATAAAATGGCACAGGATCAATGTCAAAACTTTAAATAAATGTTATTATCTGGTGAATAACTACAAAACAATAAAAGCAAAATCTGTAGATTGTCTTTATTTAAAATGGCAAGTGTGCAAACTTCTTCAGACCAAATGTGTAAAAAGTAGAAATAATATTAAAATTAAAATACTAAAAAAATCAGTAACAAAGGAATAAAAACACATCTAAATTCATATTTTGAAAATGAAATTGCATCAGACAAAAAATTTTAGGTGAATTACCTGACCAGGTCTGCTGCTCTTCTTTCAGGCTGGAATATCAGAAACTTAAAGGATAAATATGAGCATTTCTGTACCTAACCGGGACAACAAAACCAGTGGGTATCAGTAAGAGACTGTGAAGGGATTATATGCATACAGTGCAAGTGATAACCTGCTGCTAGTACAGTTAGCCCTCACTTTGTGAGTGCATCAAGAAATGATCATTCTTCTCTGTCAGTCTCTATCATTCAGCACAAAAAATTCCCTAGAAAAGGAGCATAGCACTGTGCCTTATCAACAGAAATCCCTTTACAAGGTCTTTGGTATGGCAAGTGTTTGTGATGTGGGCATTGAGAGGGATGCCAGTAGCAGACTAGGAGCGAAACATAAAGTTATCCATCAAGAGCCCCACTCCATTTTGGATTTGTACCACATTTCCACCACTTTGAAGCCACATCAGTAAGGAACCAGAGCTGTCTGAGTTTGACCAATGAAAAGCCAGGAAGGATTATTTAATCATCTGTTGGTGGAGAGAGAATTGTGACCAGTGGGAACCAGGGTATGTTACTTAATGGTGTGGCTAGAATCTTGAATGCTGACACAGTGGCCATTCCAATGCCATCTTCAGGAAGAGAGATGCGGTCTGAATTTGTATTCAGTATCAAACCCCCTCTACATAAAGACTCTCCTGTGCCATGCTGAAAATCATCTGACTTTGGAGATGGACAGTCGGAAGCAGATGGGGTTGGTTTTGGTGTTGGAAAAGGAAATGTAAAAAAGAATTTTGAGGCAACACATTGAGAATGACATGTTGGTTATGCACAAATTCTTGATTACCACTGCTACAGGACCACACCCATAAGGAACCAGCTGTGCATGACACTGGCCAATAGAAAAACAGCTAGGCTCAATGCTAACCAATTAGCTGTTGGTAGAGGATATCTGCTAACTAGTGGGATCCAGTTAGTATTAGTGAATGGGTGGCTGGACGAACAGTGAAGAGTAGCTAGGGATCAGACTTTTTCCCCCCTTCAGTGGTTGATCTAACAAGACAAAAACAGCTGCAATATTCTTTGTGAGTGAAAATAGGGGCCAGTTAGTGTGCATAGACAGAGTGTGAGGAAAGCCAAAGATATACATCAGTTTCACATTAGTATAGGGAATTTTGTACATCTGGGGGCGGTGCTAGTAGCAGCATCTCAGTTGGTATCTGTTAGTATCAGAGAAAACCAAGCCATTATGCAATCTGAAATGCCTGAACACTCTTTTAAGTCAACCACCAACTAATGCCCAACATAATGCAATACCTTAACACAACACTTAGAAAAGTAAAGAATATAGGGAACAAATTAATGCAAAAGAATAACAGACAAATGCCAAAGGATATCCTACAAAAATCTTCTAGTATAAGCTGCTGTTTTCACTGTTGGAGAAAAGGAGATAAATTAAGTTAAGTCAGCTATGGGAAATGCAGAGCAGTGGACAGCAACACTGCATGTGGCTGTTTGAAGCTGAAGAAAGCCCATTCCTGTCCTGAGTCCTGTAGCGGAGAAGGACTTTAAATATTTGTAATGCAACCGACCTTAATCCATTCATGTGACTGAAAGCTGCAAATCATTCCTTGTCTTGTAGTCAAGAATAAAAATTAGGGGAATTGAATTGTATTTGTTTCTTACTAACCTTGGGGTTCCAATTTCAGGCTCCTAAAATGTATAAATCTATTGTCCACTTGAACCATTTTTTGGGGAGAACAGGTATGGATACTTTCTTTTGGGAGTCCATAAAGGTTTGCAACATTTTTTTAATATTTCTGGTTATCATGTTTAGAATAATTAAAGATACTCATCATGGAAGTCTGAAATGTTGCAGGTAGCCAGTCTAATTTGCCATCAAATGTCATGTTTCTCGAAGTAGGTACCTCTCTTGCACATTGTCAGCCACTGTATCCAAAAACAGTTAACAGGTTAAGCAAGAGTCAATAGTTTACTTGGTTCTAGTACATTTTGTAGAACCCCTTTATCTGACACTGTTGTTTCTTTCGGCTTTTCCCGGTTAGGGGTCGCCACAGCGTAACTCCGGACCGCTAATGATTGGCAGTAAATTTTCACGAACGCCGAGGTGCCAGCTCGACGTCCAACCTTCAACAAAGGCACGCCCATTTACGCATGTCTTTTGAATGCCCACCCAACCGCGGGGAGGACATGCAGACACCACACAGAAGGCACTCCCCGCACTCCAGCCGAGAATCAAATGGGAAAACCTCTTGCTGTGAGGCAACAACGCTACCGCTGCACCACCGCGGAAGTCTTTGTCTAATTGTGGAGACAGAGTAGGAATGAACTAGTGTTATCCATGTTTAGAACAAAAACAAATTAGTCAGGGTGGTATCAATCTATGATTCTGTTACACTTTCTTTAAATTCTCCTCAGAATTAACCAAGACACAAGTAAGTCATTCTGATTAGACAATGCATGCAAATGAAACAGACAAATTCTATACTTCATTTTGCATCCTCAGGTAATGCAGTAGCAGAAGAGAAGAACTTAAAAGCAACTGTTTGGTAATACTGAGTCATCAGTGCCATTACTCTGAAGGTAGGGCCTCAGTGCCGCTCAAATATTTTCTGTGACAGGTATTCATAAAGCAACTGCATCAACAAGAGTTCACAAAAACAATGAGTTTACATTTCAGATTTAGGTGTACTGCACAACCAGTCGCTAAGGTTTTCAAAGAAGGTCTGGGCAGTCACATTTCTGATTTACATGCTACTGTTAGCTCGCTGATTAAAGTGGCAGTAGTCTCAATATGTGGAAGCTCATAGTTAACATGTAGTTTTCATTCATGGCCCAAGAAGCTGAAAATAATACACATGTATTTCCTGATCTCTTCGCACAAAGTAGTGCTTGTGATTACCAAAATGATAGAAATAGGATATAACGTCCTCTGGGGGAAAAACACCAATGTATGTTGTATACAGCATTTTAAAATCAGAAGTACCTCATCTGATGAATGGCAATGGCTAGTGTTGAACTGTAGGCCTCATGGGCCTGGAGCTGAAGATTACAAAAAAATGTATTTGCTGCAGTAATACCACATGATTTCAGACAAAACTGGAAGTAGCACAGCAGGCCCTATTTCAAACATGTGGACCTGGACCTGCAGCTCCATCATCCCCCTTGTTAATCTGGTCCTGGTAACAGGCCACCCTTAATTCTTTGTCTGGACATGCAAGAGGACAGAATGGCTAGACAGAAGGACAGGGCGGGAAAAGTGTTATTTAACAACACAGCAAGAAGAGCATCTGTAAAGAATCCTGATCTTTGTTAGATAAAATTCACGCCTTTGTCCTACACACACACAAACACGCACAAACACACACATATATATATATATATATATATATATATATATATATATATATTTATATATGCATTTAAATGCCTACAAGTAGGCACTAAATACTAAATAAATAAAAATGGAAACAGCCTAATAAAATGTAGCTGTTAAAAACATTCTGATATGGTTTAAAAATAAATAATTTAAATAAATTATAGAAAATAAAAATGGAATCCCAAAGCAGATTAAAAGATAACATCCTAAAAAATGATATGCAAGGGACCTACAAAAGGAGGCCTCATTATTACAGTTACATATCAGATAATCTAACTCATGTTACAATACTGGAACAAGATACCTTGGGATATCTTAGTACATATCTCAAGATAGCTCCTGGGAGTAACCAGAAGACCTTAACCAGTCAACCTGAGAATCATCACTAGTACATAGGGAACCCCTTCAGATAAACAGGACCCATACAATATAGCACTCAAGTTCAAGGATCTTAAAAGCAGACCTAGCAATGGATAACTACATAATAAAATCATGCAGCACAGGAGTAAGGTAACATGAGCAAGGTGCTCATCTGGGAGCACAAGGAAATTCACTCACCATACCTAGGTTAGTGCGACAGTGAGGCTGACAAAATTCAAACGCTTGCTTTCTTTACTTTTATATTAGAAGTCTAAACCACTCTGCTGTTTCTGTTTTTGATTACAGCAGACATAAGAGGCTATTTAAGTTGATGCCAAATAGAGATAAAGCATAATGTTGAGACAATAATGTTCTTGCAAAATCTACAACTGAGAAGGAAGGCTTGATAAATGATATTTTGTTCCCATTATCTTTTGTAGATGGCGAACCTTATTTTCTGTAAGAATGCAAAGACATTCCCCTCATGTGATCCCACATGTTCAACAATGCTAAAAGTCAAAGTCATAAAGTCACTAGCCATTGAAATGTTATGTTTGTCATGACTGACCGTATAACTACATAAACTGCTTCTCATTAAACATAAAGGAGTAGCAAGCACAGAAGATGAAACCATTTCTAGTGTACCAGCACCACACAGTGGGTGTTTAGTACACAGCAACTCTAAACAAGAACATGAAACACTTTTTCTAATTTTTTTATTAAAATTTTCAATAAACAGCAAAATCAAATGGGAAAACAAGCAACTAATCCACTATGTAGCTAAAATAAAAATAAAAAAAAAATAAAACAATAGTTAACTGAAAGTAAAAGAACCAAAATAAAAAATCTGTATACCATTTCAACTGCAGCACAAGAAATATGTACAAAGCGAAAAATAATAGGGGGACAAAGGCCCACAAATAGGGACAGAGTTTAAATGTTGCTGTTGTAAACTTAGAAAGTTGCTAGAACAACAGGGTTTATGCTAACATGCATTTTTGTAGTATATGAGCTCTGGAACTCAAATAGGTTCATAGGTGTTTGCTAGGCTAATGACCACAAGGGCCTTTTTAAGCCTAGCCATGCATCCCAAATCTCTGACAAGTTTTCATACCCAAGCATGGGCCTGGGAGATGAACCATTTACAGGTTACCTGTGTCCGTTAGAGACAAAGGTGCCAAACCAGGAATGAATTTCCATTTTTCCATCCAATTGTCCAAGTTGAACTTGAATTGGGTTAGGGAGGAACTCTGCTTCACATGAATGGGGAGCCAGTTCCATAGACAACAGTAGTCTTTGTTATACATACCTGTCTCTCCAGCAGGTCCTATTTATATCACAGGCAAGGTTTAACTTTTTAGAAAGGGTAATTCTGGTGCTGTTTGTTTTGTGGATATGCAGGAGGTCCAGCAGAGTGTGGTCTGACAATACCTTGTATGCCAGACATAGATCTCCCCTCAAAAGCCTGTAAGAGACAGAATACAGGGATAGGGCCTTGAGGTGATCTGCATAGGATATTTTACATACATTCTTTATTCTTTTAGTGAGCAACCTCTGTAGACGTTCAGATTGTTGGATATGTCTGGTTAGGTACATACCAAAGGGAGCATTGTACTCAATGATAGGTCTGATGAACGCTGAATACAGTGGAACAATAACTTCCTTGGACTTAGATGCAATACCTTCGTTTATAAGTTCTGCAACATAGAATGATTTCCTCACCACTGTAGACACATAATGGTCAAAGGCTAGTTTACTATCTATGCGTGTCCCTAAGTCCCTGACTTCTGGGTCAACTCTAAGAGGTGTGTTGTCGATATGATAGTTACCAGAGATGGATGACTTCTCAAAGGATACTATTATGCATTTCTTGGCATTTAGTTTTAGTCCATGACTCTGACACCAGTTGTTTGTCTGTGTCAGCCCCTCCTGGAGATAATTTGTGTCAGCGTGAGATTCAATGACAGTTCCTAATTTGCAGTCATCTGCAAATGTAGTCAGCCAGAGACCACTGACATTGGCCTTCACTTAAGAGAAGTAAATGCCAAAAAGGAGCGTTCCAAGAACTGATCCTTGACTGGCCTCTTTGTAGAGCTGGACTCCCCAGTTCTAACTTTCTGGGTCCTGTCTGTGAGTCAGTTAGCTATCCACTAGGTGGCATATGGGTTTGTACCTAACCTCTTGAGTTTATCAACAATGCCTGAGTGGGGTATTGTGTCAAATGCCTTGGCCAGGTCAAGGTAGGCAATGTGAATGACTGTGCCCTCATCCATTGCTTTGGGGACCTTCGCAAAGAAGTCCACCAGGCTGAATAGGCATGATCTGCTCTTGACAAAACCAAACTGGGTTGGGTCCAGTGTCTGGAGGTTTACTATATCTCTATTGATCATCTCTATGATAATTCTTCCTATGGATTTACATATAAGACTAGTGAGACTTATGAATCAGTAGTTTCCAGGGTCTGCAGATGGCCCACCTTTGTGCAGAGGGATGACAGTTGCCTTTTTTCATTCATGAGGCATGAAATCTGTTTGGAGGCTACAGTTAAATAGTAATTCCAGAGGCCCTGATAGGTCATGTTTCATGTTCTTTATAAGGTACCCTGGGATATTGTCTGGGCCCATTGATGCAGTGTTTTTGGTCTTAGAAAGAGCATTATGGACCTATTCCCTAGTGATAATGGGGGGGGGGGTTATAGTTGATGATATTTCCTGAGAGAAGGTTGAGGGGGGAGAGAGGTATAAAGTTGGAGCTGAATTTATCAGCCATGGAGGTTTGCTATGTCTTCTGGCTCAGTATAGGTGGCCCCATTTACAATGAGCTCTTCACACAATTGTGTATTGCCTTTGAGGTTGTAGGCATAGCTAAAGAATGCATTGTGCTTGCCCTTGGGTTCAGAGGCCAAATTTACCTCAAATCTGGCTTTGGTAGACTTCATTTGTCCTCTGAGTTGTTTGTTTAGTTTGATGAGAGTGCTTTTATCCTGCTGGGTGCTGCACCTCCTAATTTTTGCCATGATTTTCTTCCTTCTGTAATACAGCCTATTGATTTTGTGATTCCACCAGGGCAGCTTGTTTTTTTGATGATGTATGTCATTACTTAGTTACTTCAATCCTCAGTGATTTGCCAGAAAACCACAAATTTATATGGGAAATCTATTGCACCTTAGTCCACCGACTTGTTAATACAGAGCTTGACTAAAGCAGGTAGTTCTAGCAATGATAATGCATTACCTTTACTTGCAAAGTCCAATACACTGCTTCCAGGAAAAGTCATATCAAACACAGTATGAAGACAGTAAAATCAAATATTTATTATGTAGTTATGTACCTATATACAGGCAGTGAACATAAATAAAACATGAAATAACAATTAAGTCATATCGGCTCTGTGAAGCGGAGGGGTGAAACCCTGATTGTGACCCAGATGACCAGAGTTTAGTAGGAGCATGCATGCAGGGGGCTAGCCTAATATCACAATTTCCAATACAGACTGGGATCACTGACAGAGGTAGTAGATAACAAAGTGGTTAGGAAAGGCATGTGTGAGATGTTTCTCTGAAGGCAGTACATCTTTCCTCACACTGTACCCTTTTTAAAACACCTTTTGTACTGCCGCATCCAGTGATGTAAGCCTGTACCCTATGAGACTGTAGTACTCCAACCAGCGATGTATATTATTTTTTATTCATTTATTTACATTTGTTTACCAGAAAAGGCCAACTGGACAAAATGTCCTTTTTTAGAGGAGATCCCGGGAGAAATGTTCCACATTTATAAAGATAAATATCAGTATGATACAGATACAAACATTGATTCAGTCTCAGATACAAGCAGAAAATGAAAAATATACATTATACATTTCACTAATACGATCATATAGTCTAAGTAGGAATAAAAAGAATACCAGTAGTGTGATTGAAGGTAAAAAATCAAGCAAGTTAAGTATTCATATGCTTAGGAGGGCATACTATTCAAATGGCTGTCTCCAGAAGTAAATTGGATGATACTGTAGTATCCTTCCCTCTTCCACCCATCCTCATTCATCCACCACGCTGCTCTGTCCCTTTGAGGGGTGCTAGTGGTGTATGATAGAAGTTAGAATAATCAGGGGAGTGTCAGGCATTAAGACAGAGTAAAGAGACTCAGAAGCACATGTCTCACTGACATGGCATCACCCCGAGCTCCAGAACTCTGACATCTCAAAAAATTTGAGTAACAAAAGTTCTGTATTAAAAATAATAATTTAGGAAAATAAATATAAAGAATAAATTACAAAAATTGAAAGCAACATATCTGTTAGGATTTAAATTGACTCTTAAATAGATACACATCACAAACTACAGGGATGTGGCCTCAGAGTTGCACAGCCAGATCAGTTAAGGCAGCTGACTCAAGAGAAAGAATGATAGGTAGGCAAAAATAGCCTACCCAAGGTCCCAAGACAGATCCTGGAAACAACTAGCAGCCTTTCACCTGACAGTCTTAGGGGGTAAAATGAGCAGCAGTAGGGGATTAGGTGCTCTAACAAATGAGGAGAACCCAGAACATACATGACATCTCAGAAGCAGGCTATTTAATCCAGCAGTGGCCAGTACAGTGTGCAGATCCTGCAGATAAGATGTAATAACAGTGTAGATCCTGCAGCAAAACTGTAATTGCAGTGCAGGAACTGCAGCAAAGCTGAAATCATGGTGCAAGTCCTGCAGCAAAGCTTCAATACCACTGGGGTGATAAGCTTTAGTCAGAAGCCTAGCTGCATAATTCTGTACCCCCTATAATGCATACAGATCCCCATCTGCAATACCAAGGTAAATGTCATTACAGTAGTCCATGCAAGAGAACACAAGTGCATGAACCAGCACCACAATGTCCATCAAGTATACAGTATTTGTGTTATTTATGTACTCTCTATATGTTTAAATCAAATGACGTTCTTCTCTGTCTAAATGTTTTAGAACAATCTAAAGTATTTGAATGTTTTTTTGTATCAAATCTATGTAATTGTGGCTGTATACTTGTTTTTCTTTTGACTACAGCTCCTAGTATTATCTACCTCACCACCTTCTCTCTTCCTACTTTTTATCAGGCTGGTGAACTTGTACTTTCAGAACCTAAATACCTGCAAAACCCCTCCTGGAAAGTCTTTGGAAAATAGTCTTGACTCTGAAATTATCCACCTGCTCCCTGAGGGCCAGCCTTTTTTAAAGATAGTGAAAGTATGTACTGTTCTTAATACCAGACATTTTTACCAATACTTTTGGTATAAGAGCCTGCTACGCTAGGCAAATTTCCCACTCAAGATAGCCAGCAGCCTATAACCCCCCCCAACTATATTTTTCTGTGCTTTTAACCAACACCCCTAGACAGCCTCTACTCACCTGTGTGTATTAGGTCTCCCAACTCCCCCTCGCCTGTAGCCTGATCCCCTTTTACAAGGGATTTGTGGCAATCAACTTACTGGCCACTAGGTGGCGCCTTACCTCCACCGTTCTGTATCTCAACCACAAATATCACTCTACTTGACCTACTATCCCTATTTTTTTCGCTCTGTTTTTTTCTTCAGCTTTATCCCTTCTTACATGTTTTTCTGTATCTCTCTACCCTCATACCTGAGTAAACTAACTAAACTCTACTTCTCTTACAACTTACTTCTGCTTCCTCTCACTTTCACACTTACCTGCAGTTTACTCCCATTATTCTGATTGTCTTCCTTGCTTGTCCACTCTCTTGTCTCTACCCGCTCCGTTCGCCCTCCGGGCTCACTCCACTCCCCTACCCTGCCCCCAATTTCCACCTACCCCCAGTGCTCCTACATTTATAGCTCTCATGACCACACCCCTATCGTAACTACCCAATCAGATAAGTACCTATCATACAATCACTCAACATCTTCTACTGAACATCACACCCACTAATTAACTAACCCACCTCCTACCTTTTTACTTAACCTAAACAACTTCTCCTTTGTTGGATCTACAACCTATCTTCTCCTCCTTCCATACCTCCCCACCTTTAAAATGGGCACAAAATCTATCCCCTCACAACTAAAAGCACTTATCTGCTTATCCTTTCTTTCCTGCCTTGTTACTACTTACCTCTTAACTTTTTATGAATACCCACTTTACTCTACTCTTCCTTTTTCATCTAAATATACCTCTACACCTATATCAGCTCTCTCCCCTACCTTCTCCAATCTCACTACTCAACCCAATTACCTACTAGCCAAATACCACAGACTAGCACATTTCCAGTTAAGCAAGCCAAAATCCAGGAAACTTATAGACACCTTTCAAAAACTTCTCCAGTCAAAGGACATTACATTCCTCCACTTACTGTTGGGTGGAGATATTAATCCTAACCCTGGGCCACATCATACCAATTCCAACACCTACAGGAAACAAGACAAAGCCACTTCTCTATCATCCACCAAATCTACCAACTCTCTCTATTGCCCATCTCAATATACAAAGAATTTGTAACAAAACTACTCAAGTTCATGCCCTTCTAGAAACCCATCATTTCGATATCTTATGCTTAACTGAAACATGGCTAAAGCCTACCATCAAAGACAATGAAATCACCCCACCTGGGTATAACATCATTAGACTAGATCGTACTACAAAAAAGGGTGGAGGGGTAGCAATTCTCTATAAAGCACATATGCAAATTAGTATTATAGACCAGACTCTTAGCCCTGATAATCATGCTGAAATTATCAGCTCTAAACTTCAAATCAACAGTACTAAAGCCTTAAATATCATATGTGTTTACCTTCCCCCAGGGAATAACATTAACACACTCGAATGCACCCTTAGCTCACTCTCCAACTGCCTCCCTCAAGAAACACTAGTCTTAGGTGATTTCAACATGGACTGGTTTTCCTGTAATAGTACAAACCCTAGCTCCCATATAAACCTCTATGGCTTCACACAACTTATAAACAGTCCTACCAGACTAATAAAACCAACAATAATGAAACCATCTTAGACTGGATTCTTACAAATACTCCTCAACAAACCTACCAATCAAGTACTCTCCCTGATGATCTCAGTGACCACTCACTTACTTATGTCATTAGGCATAAAACCAACCTAATTTTACCTACCAAATACAGAACACTACGTTCAAAAAAGCATTTTAACTCTGAACAATTTCTAGATGAATTACTACAATGTAACTGGTGTCCACTAAAATATCTCCCTCTTAATGAAGCAGTAGACTATTTTAATTCAACGTTCTTATCTATCCTGGATCATTATGCCCCAAGTCACACTATTAGAACCAAAGCTAAAGCAGCACCCTGGCTGACCAACAATACTAGGCAAAAAAATCATCCTCAGAAAAAAATCTTGGGCTAAATGGCGTACCACTAAGAATCTAACTGACCACCAAAACTTCAAAGAACTTAGTAACAGGACAAAAAAAGCCATCCTAATAGACAAAAAGAACTATTACCTTCAATTACAACAAACCTCCAAAAAGGAACCCAAAAAATTCTGGACCAGTATTAATAATCTTTTATCCCCAGGCCAGTCTATCACACCTAACCCCCAGGACTGTAACCCAGAGAATCCCACACAAACAGCTAACGACTTTAATTCATTCTTCACTAATACTATCCAAACTCTAGCCAGTCACCTATCTCCTGACACCTCTAAGCTACTCTTACCTACTCTAAATCTACATCCTTCCTTTCACTTACAAACTATATCTACCTCCTATATCTTATCACTGCTCCAAAAACTAAAACCTACTACTCCTTCTGCAGACAAACTTCCTGCAGAATTCTTGCAAATAGGAGCCAAACCTATTGCCTATCCCATTTATATTCTGATAAATAGATCCTTAAAGGAAGGTATTTTCCCCTCTATTTGGAAGATATCAGACATCATCCTACTTCACAAAGGAGGTAAGTCTAATGACTTCTCTAAGTTTTGTCCTATAGCACTCCTATCACCCATAGCTAAAATCATGGAAAAATGTATCCATAAGCAACTTCTTAACCACCTTCTGTATAACAACCTACTTGCAAACTGTCAGCATGGATTTAGACCTTCCCACAGTACTACCACAGCTCTACTCTCCTTTGCCAACTCCATCAACTATAACCGTAACAATAATAACCTATCATCCTCTATCTTCATTGACTTATCTAAAGCTTTCGACATGGTAAACCATAAACTTATTTTGCACATACTAAAATCTCTCTCACTTGATCCTCCTTCCTTAACTTGGTTTACATCTTACCTAGAAAACCGCCAACAGGCAGTTCTCTGGAAAAATGCACTGTCCAATCTCCTCCCTATTTCTCTAGGTGTACTTCAAAGCTCTATCTTAGGCCCCCTTCTATTTTCCATCTTTATTAATGACCTCCAATTGGCTATCCCATATACTACCCGCATACAATATGCAGACGATTCTACTATTATCTGCACCACTAATTCACAAACTGAACTACAGTCAATCACTCAAAAAGCTTTTACAACTGCTGAACAATGGTTCTCTGATCGTTGCCTACTCCTTAATCCCAAGAAAACTAAATTGCTATTGTTCTCACCTTCCCACAGATATACCCACTAAACTTCACTCTTTCTTCCACTGATAGCACTCTCATCTCTCCAGATTCAACTACTAAACTATTAGGTATAACTATTGACAATAATCTCAGCTTCGAGACTCACATCAATAACACAATAAAATCAGTCAATAGAAAAATTGGATCCCTTTATAGAATCAAACCCTTTCACCCGAAGCAAGGACCACCTTAGCCAGATCACACCTTATCTCTACACTTCTATATGCCTCCCCCATATACACAAATCTTTCCAAAAACAACCTCAAGAAACTAGCAACATCTTACCATAATATTGCTCGATTTGCAACAGGATCCCCATTTAAAACTCACCACTGCCTGAACCTAAGAAAACTAGGTTGGCTTGAACTCGAGAACCAACTCATACTTCAACAGCTCTTAATAGCTCACAAGATCCTATACCAACCAACTCAAACACCTATACTCTCTAGCCTCATTTCACCATACAATAACCTGAAACATCTATGTTCTTCCAACAAACTACTGATTAATATAACCAAACCCAATAACTCTGCAGGTGATTGTCTTTTTTCCAACTCAGTTGGCAAAATGTGGAACAAACTACCTTTTTTCCAACTCAGTTGGCAAAATGTGGAACAAACTACCCTCTGAAATCCTATCTTCATCTCAATAAACACTGGCTTTGCTCCTGCACCAACGCGGATTAACTCTTTTTTTACCTCCCTATCCTTTCTTCTTCCAAAATTCCTACAATATCTGCTCCCTACAGCCTTGATAGCTCTCCCTTTATGACATTTATACAGTCTTATGTAATTCTCTTTGACAAAAAAAAAAAAATTACATTTTTCTTTTTTTAAGACATTTGTTTATTATACTTTGTATTTGCCATGACTATTTTATGTATTATGTGTATTAACTTGCCCTGGTTTAAAGCCTTAGTATTTGCATTGTCTATCTTTGTCTAATGTGTTTAATTTCTGGAGCTTTTCTCCCCGGGCCTCTACTGAAAATGGACATATATCATGCTAGACTAGCCCGGTCAACGAATGTAAAATAAATAAATAATATAAAATAAATCAAGAAGATAAGTTACTCACTCTGGGCAAGATTTTTTGGATGGAAATAGTATGTCTTGAAAACAGCTGACACATGGTCTTTCAATATCAGCCTTTCCTCAGAAATAATGGACATATGATATAAATTTTAAATGCTTTGGGAAAGAAAAAGAGGGCTGGGCAGTGGCATGGAATAATATCAGTATTACATTTAAAGGCTGAGGCACTGGTCATCTCATGGTTACCAGTCTGCACCAGCATCCACTCAGGCTACTATAGTTGTAAAATCTTGCAGATATTCCTGAGAAAAGACGTATAACTGAATATTAACAGCATAACACTGACACCTAATAACTCTTTCCTGCATGACTGGCCATAGTGGCAACATAAATGCAAAAAAGAGCAATAGTGCCAAAACAGAGCCCTGAGAAATACCACAGCTCACTGCGTGGTGAAGAAATTAACTCCTAAAGTCACTTGTTGAGTGAGATCTGGAAGGAAAGATGCAAATCATCCAAATACTGTAGAAGTTAAGCCACAGCGAGTTCAAAACGACTCCATGAAAACAGTCCACAATATCAAAAGTCATACAGAGCTCATGGAGACCAAGACAGAATGTATTTTTTGATCTCCCACCATAAGTAGGTGATAATCCAATCTTTTTTTAATTTCTCCAAGTCTTTTGGGTTTCTAATACCATGACAGGAATGGACACCATTAATAAGTCAAAGTATGACTAAAGTTCATGACAGTAGTATTGTTTCAATCTTTAATGTTAGCGAGAAGTGCTCTTCACAGCATCCACAATGTGCCCAGTAATGGTTCCTTCTGTAATTTGTACAGAGTTACATGTATCGCTAACATATCTAACTACGACTGTAAATTCTTTTTCATGAGACTTGTTGATCCTACTACTGCTATTGTTACTGTCTGGGTATTCTTCTTCCACACGGCCCTCACTTTTGCCTGCAAATCCTGATATTTTATGACTTTGAGTCTCTGTGTACGTAAGACACTGTAATCACTGGGTGAAGCAATTTCAATGATCAATGCTACTTTTGTCTTCTTTTCATGGACTACTATATCTGATTTTCTCCCATCTATTTTTTGAACTGTTGGTAATGGATGATCCCATGTGATATAAACTTCATTTTCTATAATGCTTTGTGGCTCATGTTTACAGTGTTTTTCATCTACTTCATTATGATGTTTGCACAATCCCCAATGCAAAGGTTTTACCACATTATTATGTCTTTCAGCATACAGTCCTTCTGCCATTAGCATACCACAACCAGCAGCAAGATGTGTGACTCTTTCCAGTCCTGTTTTACAAAACCTACATTTGTCTGTTTCTCCCACATGTTGAATGGACTTTGTAAACCCATGTGTATGTAGTCCACTATTTTGGGCTGCCAATATTAACCTTTCATCTTTTGGTATAAATTCACCTCTCCTTAACCATTCTTGTGTTCAATTCTGATTAACATGAGGTTGTTCCAAGAGTTTCTATACTTGCAACTATATTTAGACATTTTCCACATTTCTTGCCTTCTCATCTGATCCTTCACCTTATATTCTTTCTTTTGTTTTTGGCATATTCAGTTGCTGCCTGATTTTTTCTTGCTTGATATCGATATACTTCTGCCAAACTAAGCAGGGAAGTTATCTTAGACTTGTTCTCCTAATGTTTTAAAAGTTTCCCTACATTTGGGTCTTGTGAGGTCAGCAGATATGTATGCAGTCCTACGACTGCAGCTCTATACATATAATAAATTCTGAGAAAGCCCATCCCTCCTTCAGAACAGGGAATGTATAATTTTGGTATGCACTGATTTTTATAAATCATTTGATACGCATGAAGCATCCTTTTTGTGTTCCTGTCCAACTGATCCAACACCTTTTGGGGCCAGTCAATCACTCCAAAACTGTAAGGACAGGAAGAGCAAATTGATTTACAGCTTGGATGTCGCTGTTTTCCATATTAATTGTAGTGTTCTGTAATATTACTCACTAAGTTTATTCACATTTGTTCATGTTTTATTGTTGACCCTTCATCAATTCCTAAATATGTATGCACTCCCTCTTGCCCAGTTTCTTTTATACCACAGTCCTCTCCCAAACTGATGTTTTCTTGGTACTGCACCTTTTCTGTTTAAAAGTTACTTTTGCACACTCTGGTAAGAGTGTTTCGATGTCTTATTGCCAAATAATATAACATTGTCAGAAGCTGCTTCTAAAATTACACTAGATAATTTCTTGGTCGAGTCAGAAATGTGAGAATTTATCACTAGTGAAGTAACTTTTATCATAAACAACAAGCCAGCTCAGCAAAATCAATGTTAGCACTTCAGTTTCTCAAGCCCAAACTAGTACAGTTCAGACATCATAATGCATTATGGTCAAAGCCGAATATTAAAAGGGTTACACCATATACTAGTCTTAAAAGAGCTATGACAGTACACACATAAAAATGATGGGTGTACTGTGTGTGTGTGTGTGTGTGTGTGTGTGTGTGTGTGTGTGTGTGTGTGTGTGTGTGTGTGTGTGTGTGTGTGCGCGTGTGCGTGCATGCTTGCATGTGTGTGTGTGTGTGTGTGTGTGTGTGTGTGTGTGTGTGTGTGTGTGTGTGTGTGCAGCTTTTACATCACTTAATTTCACAAAAAATAAAATGGCAAAGATGAGGCAGATCATGAGATGCTCAGTAGGAATATATCTATAAAAAAACAATTTCTGAAGACATCTGTAAATAAACCACTTCCTGAACCATGCTTCTAAAATACCATATTCCACTCCACATAAAGTAAAGTACCTCTCTTACTCTATATAAATATGATTTGGACAGATGGATGAGCAACTGCAAATTCACTCTTGGTTTAGCACCCTTGTCCTTCATGGAGAAGGGCAATATGTAAATGTTCCAACATATCCTTGTTCTGCCCATCTCTGGGTTATCTGTACACAAAATATAAGGGCTAAAAATACCATGGGAATGTAAGGCCATGCTTCTTAAGATACTCACAGATCAATAGCCTAGTAAGTAACTATGAAGCTATGAATCTAGGTAAATAATAATCAGAACATTAGAGACTGAGTAATAATTTTCTAGTATGAACAGATCAAATGATGGCTGTTTGACAGCTGGATAAAGAAGGACTCTTTCACGTAACTGAGGAGACTCTTCTAAAGAGGAATGAAACCAAATAAATAAATGGACCCAGCAGATATAGGTAAGACATAACCAGCCAGATAGGTTTTGGGTCTAGGTCTCAATGGTTTTCTCATACAGATGATACCAATTCCATGATCTTATCATTGTTAACGTACAAGATCTCTGCCTATCAGAAGTCAGGGCAACTTACTGAATAGGCAGACTTTGCTAAGAGGCCTGTTTAATCTCAGGAACATTATCAGTAAAGAAGCATTTCGCATTGTCAGACTGAGGAGAAGAAAGGCAGTTTGGTCTTATAGCCTACTTACCTGTAGGAGCACAACGGGGAGACAAATAGAAATAACAGAAGTCTCCTCAGACAAAAACAGAGCTTTTTATGGAAGACCTTTGTTTTTGTGTGTTTCATAATAGGAATCCAGACTGAAGTATGCTCTGTTGTACAGAGGTCCTTCTCACTCCACGATCTAACATCCATCCCAGGCAGTGCATCGGTAGAACTCAACATAACATCATGATCTGTGAGGGACTATCGGTTTAGGATACGCATGCAGTAGTAAGGTTACTTCATCCAAAATAGTAGTTACTACTGTTCTGTAGGGCGCACCCAGAAAGTCAGGAGCAATGGCTCAGCCTAAAAGAAAACTAGTCTTGGCAAAGATTAAAAACTAAGGCAGTACTGATCTCATAAACTTAATCAGTGCCCTGACTTGGGAATGAGTTCCTCTCCTACCACAGTATTAAAAACCTTACACATTTGGTGAAATTAAAATGAGAAAAGCAGAAGACCTGTACAAAGAAAACTTATCTACATAAATGGAATCAGGATTTTATCTTTTGGACCCTCAAAGAGGGCTCAGGCCCACTGAAATGTCTATTCACTGCATATTCATCAGTGTATGTATGTTTCCACAGTTTTTGCCTGTATGTTTTTTCATGCCTTATGTGCTTTTACTGGAAAGGCTTACCCAGACTCTGCTACAGTTTGCTGTAAGGGAAAGGTTAGTTTGCTTTTTATTTGTTGTATTCTGTATTACTTTACTGCCTTCTTCTATTTTGTATACTGTGATTTGTTTTCTTTACAGTTTTACTTGTATTCTACTTTTAACTGCATATTAAAACTTGAAAAGAGACCACAGCTCTGTCTCTTGTGAGTTAGACAGAAACTGGAACAGGTCAATTAAGGAGTCACACATAAGTTAGAAGATGTTAGTTAAGGTTAATCATCTGTGAACTGAGGGGGTCGAGCAAGGAACTAAACCTTCTACTTAAGGGGTAAAATAAAACATTTCAGAGCTTTACTGAAAAGGCTTACCCATTCGTTGCTACAGTTTGCTGTGAGGGAAAGGTTAGTTTGCTTTTTATTTGTTGTATTCTGTATTACTTTACTGCCTTTTTCTATTTTGTATACTGTGATTTGTTTTCTTTACACTGTGATTTGCTTGTATTCTACTTTTAAATGCATATCAAAATTTGAAAAGAGACCACAGCTCTGTCTCTTGTGAGTTAGACAGAATTTTTTTTTCTACCCTCCCACCCAGTTACTGTTGTGTTCTTAAACACCACTGTCTTTCTAGTTGCCTGCCCCTTATGTTAATTTGACCATATATATTATTTCCTCTCTGCTTTTACTGGCTGGTATGAGTAAGCACAAAAATTATCATTTTGTGAAATCACTCCCCTTCAGCTATTTTAATTTATTGGCCATCCTACTGTATTCCATAGTACCAGAATACAAAAGTGACCACTCCCTTTCAATCTATGTTACTGTTTTAAAAATAGTGACACTCCACTAAAACTTAACTTTTTAGACAGGTAAAACTTAAGCTGCCTACTTTCACGTCTAACTCCTCTAGTAATACTGCAGTGTTTAGGAGAAACCATTTTTTTCATCTTAGTACTGCGGTGGTGGTGCTGCGGTAGTGTTGTCGCCTCACAGTTAGACGTTGCCCGTTTGATTCTCAGTTAGAGCTTCTTCTGTGTGGCGACATGCGTGAATGGGCGTTCCTTCATTGAAGGTTGTGTGTTAGGCCCGGCAAGCCAGTATGTAAAAATCTACTGCCAATCATTAGCGGACGGGTGTTCCGCTGTGGCGACCCCTAACCGGGAAAAACCGAAAGACACAAACAAACCTTTAAGCATCTTTTGCAAGACCACCAGTTATTGGAGAGCCCACAGTCTGCCTCTCAGTAGTCATCTTGGGATTCATACTCCTGGTGAGAGAAGGAGTACAGTTACATTATTTCCTGGAGACTGCTGATCACCAGAAAGCCTAATAACTGCTTTATAAGTGCCAACTTAGAATTTGTGCTTATATTCTGATCCTGGTGAAAGTAGGAGCAGAGTGCATTGATTCTTGACTCTTTTTGGTTGGAGAGTGAGTGTTTGTGCTTAACGTACCTGATTGGTCAGGTTACTATTTGAGGCATCTAGCAGAAAAAGACTACAAGCCTGCAGACCATTGAAACATCTGGAACAAGACTGTGGATCACGAAACAGGCCATGGCCTGCTTCTTCTTCTTGAGATTGGTGCTAACATTTTGGTTCTGGTGAGAGAAGAAGCAAATGAGTATTGTATCCCAACAGAGTGAAGTTGTGCTGAGACCAGCATTAGTAGTAGCCAGGCAGTAGCCATGCATATGATTTCCCTCTTTTCATCACTCTTGAAAACCTAATTCTTTATTTTTCAGTAAGTACTGCTTGATTTCTTCCTAACTTCAGAATATCTGCCTAAATACTTCATCCTTAAATTTCCAGGGCCTACGTATTAGTTTCCACTCAAGTGTTTGGCAGTGCTCTGTACAGACTCAGACACTTTGAGTGACATTTTTCCTGTAAAAGGAATATATAAGGAAACAGCTCCAGTACTTATTAATAATGACTATCCCTCCTGGCATGTCTAAAGGTCAGTTCTCTGTGCTTTCTCCTATTAACCTGGTGAACTTGGGCATTCTGAAACAGTGAAGGAACTGTCTCATGTACACAGACAACCCTCTCATCTTACCTCCCAACACTCAGACTTGTGAGAGATCCACTTATATATCCAAATTGGAAGCCATGCTCTATAAAGCCAAGACCGGAATTGCTGGTCAAGAGGAGAAGGTCAACACCTGCATCACACCACATGCAACACATAGCCCTCCAGAACACCCACCATCACAGCCCTCACATAAAAACACAAACTACACGATTGTGGAGGCTCTCAATAGAAATCTATCCAAACAGCAGAAACCTCCAAGGCAGAAACCCACTCAACCAACACAACACAGCATAAATCACAAGACACATAGCTCACCTACACAGTGCACCTCTCAACCTAAGCAACTTATGAAAAATAGCTTACCCAGTACAATAATCATAGATGACTTGATAGTGAGGCACACTGATGTCCCACTCACTAGGTTGAATAGGGAGAAGGTAACAGTCAGCTGTCTATCAGGTTCCAAAATCCGACACATAACACACGCACTCAGGTCACTCCACAACAAGTACAAGGATGACTCTGTCACTGTCCATGTGGGTGTGAATGACCTGAGATGCACCTCCCTGGACTACATGAAAAGAGACATGAAGGAGCTCTCTTATGTGGCCCAGGCAGGTATGACCATAGCCCTGAGCAACATCCTACTGTCGCCCAGAATGATACCGCAGTATAAGCAAAAAATGATTGACTTCAACAATTGGCTAAGTTTCTGCTGTCATTCTAAGGAGATCCAGTATCTGTCTGCTTTGGATGACATGATTGACAGACTCCAATGCTTTGCCAGATATGGCCTGCATCTGTCACCCCTGGGTTTCCGGATACTGGCTAAGGCTCTTGCCACCCCTATAGTACCTTTTTAGGTGATGTTCCAAAGACCAAATTACCACCATAACAGCTATAAATAAATGCAGTCTGGGGGTCATGCTGCTCAATGCTAGAAGTCTAAATCTCAAGATGCAGTTGCTCGAAGCACTCCTCAAAATGGAAAACATCGACATTTGTGCTGTAACGGATACCAGGTTTAAAGCATCAGAAAGCACCCCTGCGCTACCAGGCTATAACTCATTCCATACCTTTCGGCCCCAGAACATGGACTGAAGCTCCAAAAGTGGTGGCATTTTCATATTCATAAAGGATATGCACACCTCCAGACTAGTAGCCCAACATAACGCATTTGAGATACTTCAGGTACAACTAACATTGGGTAAGATGCCGATTCGGGTCATAGCCTGCTATAGATCCCCAACCATGTCCCAAGACTCTCACTACATGATTCCTAAACACCCTGGAAACTATTAGAGTCCAACCCAAAACTCTCATACTAGGTGACTTCGACTACCCCTCCATCAACTGGGAAGACTACTCATGCACCAATACACTGGCCTAACACTTCCTGGAATTCATCATTTCCAATGCCCTGGACCAGCTCATTCTTACCCCCACTAGAGGAAGCAACATCCATGACCTGGTCATTACTAACATGGGCAACCGTTGCTCTACATCAATAGTCAGTTCCTCCCAGGTTAGATCCAACCACAAACTAATCACCATGGAAATCCACATCTCACCCACACCCCACCACAAAGGTAACCACCATGAAAAACTTCTCCAAAGCTGACTTTGGGCTCCTAAAAACAGAGGTGGATAACTTCAAGGCACCCATGTCAATGGAAAGTAGATGCATGACTGCCGAGTCATACACCAATGCACTGTACGAACACATACATAAATGCATGGAACTAGCCATACTCTGCAGAATCAAGATGCTCTCCTCCAAAAAAAGGAAGCCAATCTGGTGGTCCCCTGCCATTAATAAACTCTACAACAGAAGGAAGAAACTATTGCAGAAAAAGGTGAAGTCACAAGACAGGAAAAACTCCCTTATTAGCCTCAACAAAAAGTTGAGATCCCTCATCAAAACCTCTAACGCCAGCTATGAAGGCAGAATTGCAGCAGACACTGAAAACAACCACAAAGCCTTCTATAGTTATGTCAAGAATCTCCACAACAATACCCAGGTTTGCTCTGAGTTACTGCACAATAGTACCTCCTATACTGAGTCAACAAATATTGCCAACATACTGGCTGACAAGATTCAGTGCCAATTTTACCCACCCAAAGGACCAATCACAATACCGGTCGAATGTCAGGCACCCAGCATTACTGCAGCACAGGTTAAAGCTGCATTGTCCAAGGCCAAGAATACAGCTTCGATGGGACCCAACAATATCCCTGGATGTGTTCTACATGAACTACAGAGTGAACTGGCACCACATCTGTGTGCCCTGTTGAATCATAGCCTCACCTCAGGCTTTTTCCCTACCAAATGGCACACTGCCACAGTCATCCCTCTCCATAAAGGGGGAGTGACTACAGACCCTGGGAATTATCACCCTATTAGCCTGACAAGTCTGATATATAAGGCTATGGAGCACATCATCATGGACCTAATTAACAAGGATGTAGGGAAGTTCCAAACTCTAGATCCCACACAATTTGGTTTTGTGACATACCTCAATCTGGCCAAGGCCTTTGATACCATTCCCCACTCAGGAATGATTGATAAACTCACCAAACTAGATATCAACCCCTATATCACTAGGTGGGTTGCAAATTGGCCCACAGATAGAACCTACAGTGTGAAAGTAGTGGACTCCAAGTCAGACTGCTGATCAGTCATGAGTGGAGTCCCACAAGAATCGGTCCTGGGTCCTCTTCTGTTTGGCATCTACTTCTCAGAAGTCCAGGCCAACACAGAAGGACTGTGGCTGACCAAGTTCACAGAAAACTGCAAGCTGGGAGCCATTATTAACTTCCCAAATGATGTAGACATCCTACAGAAAGGCCTCACTGAGACCAATGACGTGTCGAAAACATGGCCTTAAGCTTAATGCCAAAAAATGCATCATCCCCTTTGGGAAAAACTCAGTTCCCACTAATTACCACATCAATGGGAGCCTACTGAATACTGAAGGCGTTATAAGAGATCTGGGGACACAGGTTGACAGCAACCTCTCCTTCAACCACCACATTGCAGAAAGTCCTTCTTTGTGGCACATCTTACTACCAAGAGTTTTGCATCCAGGAAGAAAGAGGTCATCATCTCATTCTACTCTTCCCTCATTATGCCAATCATCGAGTACAATGCCCCATTTGGCATGTACCTCACTAGACACATGCAACAGCTGGAAAGGCCACACAAGCACCTCACAAAGAGGATCCTGGGCCTTAAAAACATGTCCTACATGGACAGACTCAAAAAACTCCAGCTATTTTCAGTCTCATATCATCTACTAAGAGGCGATCTCTGCTTGACTTACAAAGCCATGTCTGACCCAGCTCTGTTAGAAATGCTACATCTAAAATAATCCAAATCCCTCCGCACCACACACTCCAGATACCTTAACCTAATTAGCACAATCAACAGAATATGCTGGAGGGACAGGTTCATAACCCAGAAACTGCCCATGTTCTAGAATAGACTTCCCATACATGTCAAGTAAAGGACTTCACTGGCTCTCTTCAAGAAAAATCTTGATGAGTGGATGGAAAGTAGAAAGTTCACCCTGGGGATCACTGCAGTGGCTCTACTTGATACAGGCACTGGGAACTAACATCGGGAGACATGATGCCAAGGCAGTTCTATGGGCTAGGCTTGTAAAGGCCTCAGGACCATTAGCCTAGTACACACCTATGAAACTATGAACCTGTGTCAATTTTTCCCTATTTATCAGTAAATTTGCCCTAAGTAGGAGCTAAGATTATCCTTTCACCTCTATCATTCTAACAGTGACTAAGCAATGGGTTTTCTATATATTTATGCATGTGTGTTTGTATTGTGTTTTTTTTCTTAGAAAACACTCTTGCTGCTGCAGTCAGAGGCTGAAGGATTTCAAAGTTACAGACCCTCATCTGCAGGCCTCCTTATATGTTTTTTTATAATGAAAAGATGCCTTTGAAGAGTAAGTTCTGGTTTATAGCCCTGATTTTGTTAGCATTATATCTCAGCCTGTTTGTTCAAGTTCAGTTCTTCCCAAACAATTAAACTACAAGTATTCCTACATATGTTGAATGTCTACAGACAGCTAAGATATTACACCAGGAAATGAAAACTCATTATTTCAAGAATTCAGTTTGTTTTTTGTTTTATTCCAAAAAGGAGGTTAATGTCTTCCTGCCACAGAGGGTCCTTAAATGATCACCTCCCTTATAGGTTCATAGGTTGGTACTAGGCTATCGGCCCTAGGACCTATACAAGCCTAGCCATAACAATTCCCTGGCTATTTCTTCTCACACTATTTACTTCCCTGGACCCCTGTCTAGCAGGGTGACTGACATGATCCCCAGGGTGAATTTCCTTTCTCCCATCCAATCATCAAGGTTCCTTTTGAAGAGGGCCAAGGAGGTCCTCTGCTTGACATGTATGGACAGTCTATTCCAGAGTCTGGGGAGTCTCTGGGTCAGGAACCTATCCATCCAGCATGTTTTGTTTATTGTGATGACAAGGTTTAGATCCCTGGAGCGTGTGGCTCTGAGGGATTGGGATTTTTTTAAGTGTAACATGTCCAACAGCTCTAGGCTTGACATGGCCATGTATGTTAAGCAGATATCACCTCTGAGTAGACGATATGTGACAGAGTATAGCTGGAATTTTTTAAGGTGATCAGCATAGGGTATCTGCTTTAGGCTTGTGATTCTTTTAGTGAGGTATTTCTGTGGCCTTTACAGTTGTTGCAGATGTCTTGAGAGGTACATACCAAATGGGGAGTTGTATTCTATAATGGGTCTAATGAGGGATGAGTAAAGTGGGACAATGACCTCCTTTTTTCTGGATGAAAAGCCCTTAGTGATGAGGTGTGCCACATAGAAGGATTTCCTGACTGTTGTGGCGATGTGGTTATTGAAGGTGAGACCACTGTCCAGTTGTGTCCCTAAGTCTCTTATCACACTTTCAGTGTTTAGTGTACAGCCACCTATGTGGTAATTCACGGGTACATGTTTTTTCCCAAAGGGGATAACTATACATTTCTTGGCATTGAGCATGAGCCAATGGCTCTGGCACCAAGCATCTTTTTCTGTAAGGCCCTTGCCTTACTGTTTCTGTTAGACCCTTGCCTAACTAAGTACTGCTTGGGATACTATTCAAAATGTTACAGTTTATTTACTGATGGTAACCCGCCCAAAAGTCAAAATTATATTTATAGATTCATAGGTTCATAGGAGGTTACTAGGCTAGAGGCCTTAGAGTTTTAAAAGCCTAGCCATGATAATCCTGGGTTGGCTCAATTGTCCTTGTTTAGATGGATGTACTTTACAGATCAGCACCGACTATCCCTGTCCATGATTGACATGGGTGCCACCCTAGAGTGAATTTGCAGTCACCCATCCATTTGTCCTTGAATAGTATTATTGAGGAGCTCTGCTTCACATGAACTGGACGTTTATTCCAGAGCAGCAGCAATCTCCAGAATGTTCTGTTAATGTCACTGGCAAGGTTGAGATCCCTAGAGCGAGTGACTCTAGCGCAATTTAATTTGCGGATGTACAGCATCTCCATCAGGTCGGGGTCGAAGATACTTCAAGAAGAGGTTGTTGTAATAGTAAAACATCCATCTCTTCCTATTACAGAGTTAGGGTCTAGAAGGTTATAACAATCTGAAAAAGTTTACTGTTGTTTTGGATACTTACTGTTTGCTAATAGTTGGTCTCGTTATTGGATTATGGCCTGGCACAAGCATACTTTCCTTGCAGAGGTTTCAGGCTTGAAGACCCATATAAAGTACATGACAGCACTGGACTTATAAGAGACTCTTGCACTAGTCTGCATCCACTCATTCTCATAGAAAAATATGAATATTTTGTAAAATTCAGGTGGATCACAGGAAATAGAAGCCAGGTTTACTATTGCAATGACCTATCTTCAGATAAATACTGATATAGTAAATAACTACAAGTTGTAGTTTCACTCTGCAGTCAACTCAACATTCAGTCATGAGTGATGACAACGTCTGACATCATTATGCAAGGGACTCATTTTTCAACAATAATTTGTTTATGAGTACAATGCAAACTTCATTGAAAAACAAGTATAGAAAACAGTTTTTTTTTTTTTTTAAATGATAATTGACACTCCCAGTTCCACTTAATTTATGTCCAAAATGTGCATCTGTGAACCAGGAATAAGTCGTACTTTTGTTGTGAACCAGGAATAAGTCGTACTTTTGTTGTGAACCAGGAATAAGTCGTACTTTTGTTGTGAACCAGGAATAAGTCGTACTTTTGTTGTGAACCAGGAATAAGTCGTACTTTTGTTGTGAACCAGGAATAAGTCGTACTTTTGTTGTGAACCAGGAATAAGTCGTACTTTTGTTGTGAACCAGGAATAAGTCGTACTTTTGTTGTGAACCAGGAATAAGTCGTACTTTTGTTGTGAACCAGGAATAAGTCGTACTTTTGTTGTGAACCAGGAATAAGTCGTACTTTTGTTGTGAACCAGGAATAAGTCGTACTTTTGTTGTGAACCAGGAATAAGTCGTACTTTTGTTGTGAACCAGGAATAAGTCGTACTTTTGTTGTGAACCAGGAAAAAGTCGTACTTTTGTTGTGAACCAGGAATAAGTCGTACTTTTGTTGTGAACCAGGAAGAAGTCGTACTTTTGTTGTGCTCCTTTCCTGATTTTGAGTAGTTTTAATATTTGCCTGTAATGAACAAAGTCAATGCCAACAATGTCTGAAAAGCTAGGATGAGTGTTTAATTAGTGGCTTTTTTCATTATGTTTGACTTGAGTAAACTACATAAATTTGTTGATAAAGAAGGAGAATAATCTTGATGATTACAATGTATTATCAGTTTTCAGCTTGCAACAAGACACTGAAGCATATAAGCCCCTGCAATAAACTTTAAACTTCCTTACAAGGAAAAATAATTTTATAGTGAATGGGTTTACCATGAAAATTGTCTTAACACCAAGATAAAATATTGAAATTCAACAATATAAATATAATACATATACATATAATAAATAGCTACATAATAAGAGGAGGCCTAATTACACTACAGTTCAGCAACCACTGATAAGCTCAGTGATGTTGCCTATAGTCTTTATTTATTGTTATCAGTGGCTGCTGCATTATACTTAGACTAATTTATCAGTTTATCTGGCATGTTGTGATGGTAGAGCTCGCTGTGTGATGTCAGCAGATCAAGGCAGGTTGTAACAATACAGCTCAGTGTGTGATGTCAGCGGATTGGGCCATGTTGTAACAGTACAGCTTAGTGCGTGATGTCAGCAGATTGAGCCATGTTGTAACAATACAGGTCACTGTGTGATGTCAGCAGATTGGGGCATGTTGTAATGGCACAGCTCACTGTAGGATGCCAACAGATTGGGGCATGTTGTAATGGTACAGCTCACTGTGTGACATCAGCTGAATGGATCATGTTGTAATGGTACAGCTCACTGTATGACATTAGCAGATTGGGGCATGTTATAATGGTACAACTCACTGTATGACGTCAGCAGATCAGGCCATGTTGTAACAGTACAGCTCAGTGTGTGATGTCCGTGGATTGGGCCATGTTGTAACAGTACAGCTTACTGTGTGATGTCAGCAGATTGGGCCATGTTGTAACAATACAGCTCACTGTAGAGGACAGCAGTTTGGGGCATGTTGTAATGGTACAGCTCACTGTGTGACATCAGCCGATTGGGTCATGTTGTAATGGTATACCTCACTGTGTGACATCAGCAGATTGGGGCTTGTTATAATGGTACAGCTCATGTGACATCAGCAGATTGGGGCATGTTGTATGGCACAGCTCACTGTGTGACATCTCTAATAATAGAATGGGCTGCCCTGAACTTCTTGGTGTATAGCATATGCTTCATTCTAAGGTGCTGGTGCACCTAGCATCCCACTATACAAAGGACTCTATCAAAAGTATCAGAAGACTGTGTAACTTTGCTGAACATCATGACAAGTACAGATTAGGAAACCAGAATCTAGGTGTATGTTTCAGCACAATAAAAAACTGACGTCTTATAGCAATAATAGCAATAACTGTCACAGTGTATAAAACTAAAACTGCAGTCATAATTTAAATTCTATCCAATGCACCCACCCAGTTAAAAGCAAAGAAATGAGTAAATACACCAAATGACCACAACTTCCTGAAAGTAAACAAAGCTGCAACTGGATGGGCAACAGGGATAACAATGAACATGGTCACTGGAGTGGGTATTGTAGAATCAGGAAGTTGGATGATTATTCTAGTTATATAAAGTTATAGTCACTGCACAGAGCTCTGTACTGATCTGGCACTGAATATCTTCTTAGTATGCAAAGTCTGAACAAAACTATTTTTTCCATGCTAAAGAAACCTCAGATTGCATAATTACTCTCCACAGACCTCCAACACAGGGGCATTAACAGCAATGAGTAGTTAGGTGGCAGAAAACAGAGGAGTGCTGATGAATTTTGTCTGCTAGATGCTGCCTGAAGACCCCCACCCCCCCAAAAAAAATGTGATCTCATGCCAAAGCAAGAATATGCAAAAACTTCTGTAACTAGCATGCATTATACACCAAAACAATAAATTCTCTTGTGGGTTGTAGATGGCAGAAGGCACTAACAATTGAATTCTGCCAAATATGGGCAATAGTTAAATAAAAGTGCAGTGCGAACAAAGACCAGTGTATTACAATTTAATGAAGCTTGCTGACAGCAGTTTACCAGTTTATATAGAGAGTGGCTTTGAAACTTGAGCATGCAGGTGGTGAACAAGTAAAGCACTGGATATAATGATGCAAGAGTGCTTAACTGTAGGCAAGACAGACACAGATAAGAAAAGCCACTGACAATAAGATTTCCTTTTCTGACAGATCTGGTGCCTTTGGGCTGTCATTGTTGAGATCTTCACTTTCTTTAAAGTGGACATTGGAATACAGGTTTATGATTTGTTAAGTCATAAGTAGCAACAGCTGATACATTATGAGGTGTGGTTTAAAGATATTATTGAAATAGTAAGGTTCAGGTGCTGGATTAGGAGGCAATGCTGAGCAAACCAAGATGACACAGAACGCGTTCTCTTTTAAAATGTCCCCTGGCTTTGAGAGAGAATGTGACAGAGAGCAGAATGAGAATTACAAACAGAGGCATGGGGATGCCTGATGCTGAATCAGAAACTCCTTTGGCAACATTACACCTGTACAAAGTCTTTTTTTATTTTTGTTTTGTATTGAGGCAGATTTATTATTGTATGATACATAGTTGCTATATTTAAGTATGGAGGTGGAAGTACTGGGAGTTTTACTCCCTCTAGAAACAACTCATACAGCTGCAACTGCAGAATTTAAAGAACTGCCTTCTCATGTGGGATTTAGAAGCTTCTAGTATGAATTTTCACAGAGGTCCTGAGACATGGATTCTATGAAAAACACTAAATAAAGAAAATTTTCTGTAACCATACTGTTACCTACAGACTGCAAATCACAAATATTTTACACAGTAAAAACCATATATGTTTGAAAAATTATCTCAGTCTCACTGCTACTCATCTTAGAGGACTACTCCTTTTACAAGGTCATCTGCTGCATTTGATGAGTTCCTGTTGTTATGGTGATGTCTGGAGTTCAAGTAGTGACCCTAGAAGTGGGCAGCTAACCAGAGGGAGGATGAGGACAGAGTAGCATTAGGCAGATATATTTATCTAAGGAGGTAAATGAGGGTTACTTTGTGCTGAAGGACCTGGTCTATAGTGAGCGGTTAGCATCTGTGCATACATATATATGCCACAAGGATGTCACTGCATATTAAGAATAATCACCTCTCCAATGGGATACATAGAGAGATACTGATATGCTGCTGATGACTGGCAGTGGTTGGGGGTTAACTATAGATACAAATATGGTCAGCACATCTTTGTAAGGGGACACGTCTTTACACTTCACATCAGGTGACATATGAAGCCATGTTAGAGTATTCTGTGAACTCTGTGACCTCTGAAGTCTGAGTAAAAGAAAATCATAAACGGGTTCCTTTTGGCAGAGTAATGCCATGCAACTTACTCCTGGGGTGTAGAGGGATAAAACCCTAACTATGGCCCAGTTGACCCAGGTTTGATTGTTTGCTCGGGGAGTGATGGAGCAGCAGGGGGGATGGGCATGCCTATCCTGGGGGGGAGGACACTTGCTGGTGACACTCCCTAAAGGGAAGGCAAGGTCCAAAGAGGGGAGTTGCCATCAGACACAACCAGAGAGTGGAGGCAGCAGGTATGGAAAGAGAGAGAGGATAGGGAATATATATAAAAAAAAAAACACTGAACAGAAGCACAGAAAGCCCAGCACACAGCCCCTAGGGCACCCTTAAGATCCACAACTGGCTCCAGCAACACCAAAGAAAGTCCAGGGGAGTTGGAGGATGCTGGTAGACATGGTATGGATGTGCACCACTGAGGGCCAGGCTGGTATCAATGAGGTCTGAGAAAAAACAAAAAAATAATACCATGAGGCTTTAGTCCGTCAGTCCATCAGTACAACAGATATGGTTATATCATGAGGCTTTAGTCCGTCAGTCCATCAGTACAGCAGATATGGTTATACCATGAGGCTTTGGTCCGTCAGTCCATCAGTACAGCAGATATGGTTATACCATGAGGCTTTAGTCCGTCAGTCCATCAGTGCAGCAGATATGGTTATACCATGAGGCTTTAGTCCGTCAGTCCATCAGTACAGCAGATATGGTTATACCATGAGGCTTTAGTCCTTCAGTCCATCAGTACAGCAGATATGGTTATACCATGAGGCTTTAGTCCGTCAGTCCATCAGTACAGCAGATATGGTTATACCATGAGGCTTTAGTCCGTCAGTCCATCAGTACAACAGATATGGTTATACCATGAGGCTTTAGTCCGACAGTCCATCAGTACAGCAGATATGGTTATACCATGAGGCCTTAGTCCGTCAGTCCATCAGTATAGCAGATATAGTTATATCATGAAGCTTTAGTCCATCAGTACAGCAAATATGGTTATACCATGAGGCTTTAGTCCGCCAGTCCATCAGTACAGCAGATATGGTTATACCATGAGGCTTTAGTGTGTCAGTCCATCAGTACAGCAAATATGGTTATACCATGAGGCTTTAGTCCATCAGTCCATCAGTACAGCAGATATAGTTAAATCATGAGGCTTTAGTCCGTCAGTCCATCAGTACAGCAAATATGGTTATATCATGAGGCTTTAGTCCGTCAGTCCATCAGTACAGCAGATATGGTTATACCATGAGGCTTTAGTCTGGTAGTCCATCAGTACAGCAGATATGGTTATACCATGAGGCTTTAGTCCGTCATTCCATCAGTACAGCAGATATGGTTATACCATGAGGCTTTAGTCCATCAGTCCATCAGTGCAGCAGATATGGTTATATCAAGAGGCTTTAGTTCGTCAGTCCATCAGTACAGCAGATATGGTTATATCAAGAGGCTTTAGTCCGCCAGTCCATCAGTACAGCAGATATGGTTATACCATGAGGCTTTAGTCCGTCAGTCCATCAGTACAGCAAATATGGTTATACCATGAGGCTTTAGTCCATCAGTCCATCAGTACAGCAGATATAGTTATATCATGAGGCTTTAGTCCGTCAGTCCATCAGTACAGCAAATATGGTTATATCATGAGGCTTTAGTCCGTCAGCCCATCAGTACAGCAGATATGGTTATACCATGAGGCTTTAGTCTGGTAGTCCATCAGTACAGCAGATATGGTTATACCATGAGGCTTTAGTCCGTCATTCCATCAGTACAGCAGATATGGTTATACCATGAGGCTTTAGTCTGTCAGTCCATCAGTGCAGCAGATATGGTTATATCATGAGGCTTTAGTCCGTCAGTCCATCAGTGCAGCAGATATGGTTATATCAAGAGGCTTTAGTTCGTCAGTCCATCAGTACAGCAGATATGGTTATACCATGAGGCTTTAGTCCATCAGTCCATCAGTACAGCAGGTATAGTTATATCATGAGGCTTTAGTCTGTCAGTCCATCAGTACAGCAAATATGGTTATATCATGAGGCTTTAGTCCGTCAGTCCATCAGTACAGCAGATATGGTTATACCATGAGGCTTTAGTTCGTCAGTCCATCAGTACAGCAGATATGGTTATACCATGAGGCTTTAGTCCGTCAGTCCATCAGTACAGCATATATGGTTATACCATGAGGTTTTAGTCTGTCAGTCCATCAGTACAGCAGATATGGTTATACCATGAGGCTTTAGTCCGTCAGTCCATCAGTGCAGCAGATATGGTTATACCATGAGGCTTTAGTCCGTCAGTCCATCAGTACAGCAGATATGGTTATACCATGAGGCTTTAGTCCGACAGTCCATCAGTACAGCAGATGTGGGTATACTGTGAGGCTTTAGTCCATCAGTCCATCAGTGCAGCAGATATGGTTATACCATGAGGCTTTTATCCGTCAGTCCATCAGTACAGCAGATATGGTTATACCATGAGGGTTTAGTCCATCAGTCCATCAGTACAACAGATATGGTTATACCATGAGGCTTTAGTCCATCAGTCCATCAGTACAGCAGATATGGTTATACCATGAGGCTTTAGTCCGTCAGTCCATCAGACAACAGATATGGTTATATCATGAGGCTTTAGTCTATCAGTCCATCAGTACAGCAGGTATAGTTATATCATGAGGCTTTAGTCCATCAGTCCATCAGTACAGCAGATATGGTTATACCATGAGGCTTTAGTCCATCAGTCCATCAGTACAGCAGATATGGTTATACCATAAGGCTTTAGTCCATCAGTCTATCAGTATAGCAGATATGGTTAAAGAGACAAAATACTGAGAAGGTAAATCTTATAGAATTTGGATTGCACTGAACAATTGTGACAGTACAAATACAAAAAATCTAACAAAATCTACTCAGCCTCCACAACATGCTACTGTCTGAAGTAGGTTTTGTATTGCCTGTCATAGACAGGTAAGTGATAGGACCGTAACCCTGACTATTTAGACACATCCATGTGCATTTTAATTTTCCAGCAGATTTTGTGTACACTCTCCACACAATGGTCTACAGTGAAATGCTGTGACCTCCTCCTGGTTCAACTTTGTCTCTTTTAAATGCAGTACTGCTATATGAATAAATAATGTGGATTCCTGACTGAAAATCTGGGTGAGTAAGTCATGAAGTGACCCAGTCCAGATATGAAAGTTGTGTGCACATCAGTGGTTAGGAAGCTGTCTCAGTTCCGTAACTTTGTCACTGCCTGTGTGGACTGGAACATGAACCATCCCAGGATATACAGAAAATAAGGAAGCACCTAATCACACAAGCGCTATTACAAAACTTCAGAAAAGGATGTGGCAATCCACCCTTCTTGATTTCAAATAGAAATTCTAATAATATTTCCAGTTCCCATCCACCTGAAACTTTAGCTAAAAACAAGTTACGTGGTCTGCTGTCTATGTCAGTTATATGCAGAATACATGACCTATTTAGTTAATCCTATTTCATGACATACATAGTTTTTTATGTACTGCAAATGTTGCACAAATCAGAGAATTAGCATGTCAAGATGACAGTTCAGATCAGGGTCCATACTAAGAAGGTATTTGCAAAAGTCTATTGGTTTTTAAAAAAATCATTTCCATATGGTAGTTTTGCCTGCATTTCTCATCCTTCTGTCCAAAAAATTTCTGTGTTTCAGTTTAAGAAAATAGTTCTAACAAAATAGTCTGCCTAAGAGTGAGATGAGTGAAGAGGTACATAAAGATGCATGTAACCCCCTGATACATCCCATTGTTTCTAGCCGAGGCTGGATGACTGAGCCTCTGTTTATGTAACCCTCACTGCATCCCATCGTTTCTAGCCGAGGCTGGATGACTGAGCCTCTGTTTATGTAACCTCTTCAATGCATCCCATCATTTCTAGCCGAGGCTGGATGACTGAGCTTCTGTTTATGTAACCCTCCCCCAATGCATCCCATCGTTTCTAGCCGAGGCTGGATGACTAAGCCTGTGTTTATGTAACCCTCCAATGCATCCCATCATTTCTAGCCAAGGCTGGATGACTGAGCCTCTGTTTATGTAACCCCCCCAATACATCCCATTGTTTCTAGCCGAGGCTGGATGACTGAGCCTCTGTTTATGTAACCCCCCCAATGCATCCCATTGTTTCTAGCTGAGGCTGGATGACTGAGCCTGTGTTTATGTAACCCCCAATGCATCCCATTGTTTCTAGCCGAGGCTGGATGACTGAGCCTCTGTTTATGTAACCCCCCAATGCATCCCATCATTTCTAGCCGAGGCTGGATGACTGAGCCTCTGTTTATGTAACCCCCCAATGCATCCCATCATTTCTAGCCGAGGCTAGATGACTGAGCCTCTGTTTATGTAACCCCCAATACATCCCATCATTTCTAGCTGAGGCTGGATGACTGACCATCTGTTTATGTAACCCCCCAATACATCCCATCGTTTCTAGCTGAGGCTGGATGACTGAGCCTCTGTTTATGTAAACCCCCAATGCATCCCATCGTTTCTAGCCGAGGCTGGATGACTGAGCATCTGTTTATGTAACCCCCCAATACATCCCATCGTTTCTAGCTGAGGCTGGATGACTGAGCCTCTGTTTATGTAACCCCCAATGCATCCCATCGTTTCTAGCCGAGGCTGGATGACTGACCATCTATCTATTTATGTTGAGAAGTGTTTAAATACTGTTTTAGATGATGGTCCTAGTGTACTCAACAATACAAAAAGCTTTTTACATGACTTATTTGTGTGGTATAAGGATTGCACTGACATTTCTGATTTGTTATTTGTGACTTTTGGTATTAATTCACTCTTTACTGTCATTCCCAATGAGACTGGTGTGGAGAATGTTCGACTTTTTCTTTCTAGACGAGGCAGCATGAGGAACGATAAGATCACTCTTGTCTGCTTATTGCTAGAGATTATTTTGGAAAATAATGTTTTTATCTTTGAAGATGTTTTTTATTCACAGCAGATTGGTGTTGCAATGGGGGCAGCATGTGCGAATTCATATGCCAATGTTGTTTCGGCAAAATGGGAGTTTGACTCTATATATAATAATAACCCTTTTTCAGATAGTTTAGTTTATTTTAAACGATTTGTTCATGATATATTTGTTTTGCGGAAAGGGACTGTAGAATGTTTAGATAAGTTTGTAGTATATTTACATAGTACCACTTCCTTTCTGAGATTTAGTTATAAGTATTCTAATACCACGATTGATTTTTTTGGATGTTTCTGCTTGTACAGACACTTTTTGTCAACTTGAGACAAAGGTGTTTAGGAAACCTTATAAGCATAATAATATTTTGCATAAAACCTGCATGCACCCTGGGCACATTGTTAGGAATGTTGTTAAGGGTCAGGTGCTCAGGGAAATGCACCAACATAGTAAAGATGAACATGCTGAACAAGCCTTAGAGTCTGTATCACAGCGCTTTGTCTCCAGAGGATGCTCTTCCTCTGATGTTAGTGTTATGGCTGATAAAGTACATTCTGTTAGGACTATAACACCTTATTTCAGTGATCAAATCAGTGGTAATGTTGATGCTTCTCTGTTGTTGCAAGAACATCATTCACGTTTAGTGTTTACATACTCTAGCGATAGAGCTTCAGTCTGTGACATTATTAGGAAATATTGGCCTGTCTTGATGAGGATATTAGTAAGTTGGTTGGTTCCACATCAAGTTTTGCTTTTAAGAAGAACACTTTCTTGAAGCGTGATGATGTAATATAAACGATCCACTAGTAGCGGTTTTAGCACTGTTCGCTCTGATCAGATTGGGACGTTTCCATGTAGGAGTTGTCCTGCATGTAAATTACTTTGGTCCACTAATTTTATTTTATGCCCTTAAACTGAGCATAGAATTGATTTTAGTTGTTATGCTGATTGCAGGACCAGAAAAGTAGATTATTACGCTCGGTGTGTTCTCTGTGGGGCTTATTATGTATGAAAACCTAATCGTACCTTTAAAGAATGGATACTGAAGCATATGAGTTATATTAGGAATTCTGTTGAGACTAGTGTGTTAGCTAAACATGTTGTTGAGAATGGTCCTGATCATAAATTTAAATTTATTGTGTTAGAGATCATGAAAGAACATCTTAGGAGAGGAGATCTAATTAACAGGACAGAATGCTCTGAACTGAGATGGATATTATTATTACAAGCTGATAAATATCCGGGGTTGAATGGGAATGTTTCCATAAAACCTATATTGAAAGCTCGTGGGCTGTCCCATTAGTATATTGAGCCCTTTACAAAATAGCTTTTGTTTTTATGAATGGAATTTTATCAATTACTTGGTTTTAAGAGCTTATATTAAGTTAAGGGGTATGTCTGCAGACGTGTCCTAATTTCTGTTATGTGGTTGATTGATTTGTTTTTTTATAATGTGGATGTTTTAATTTCTTTTAAATGGTCTGATGAAGCTACATGACGCAGTGAAAGCATTAACAGTGTACCATGTCTTTGTTTTATTTCATTTTACCCTATTGCTTATTTTGCTCATTCTGTGAAACAGTTTTATTTGTTGTTGCTGTGAAACCATTAGCTACCACAATCAGCTGCAAGCAGTGGTCAGAGAAGGCTCTAAGGTCAAGAGAGACCAGGCTGAAGACCTGGAAGTTGACTGAAGAGAAAGCACAACAGTTTAAGAAATTACTCAGGGCTTTAGCACCCCAAGAAGAGGAGAAAATATGTGGAGTTGAAAAAGAATGGCAGCGCCTAAAAATAGCATGTGTTAGGACTACAGAAAAGATATGTGGCCCAGCCAGGTATGGAAATAAGGTACATAAGGAAAGCTGGTGGTGGAATGCAGAAGACCAGGAAGTCATCAAAAGAAACAGGGAGTGCATTTAGAAGTGGGAGATTGAAAAGACGGACCAGGCTAGGAAGGACTACTGGTTGGCTAACAAAGAAGCTAAGAAAGAAGTTGCATTAGCAAAGAACATGGCATTGGTGGCACACTACCAACTTCTGGAAAATGACTCAGTAAGTGGCACAAAGAAACTATATCAGCTTGCAAGACAAAGACAGAAAGATAAAGAAGATAGTCAGACACCCTTCATAAGGCATGCCAGCAACAACCTGCTCACCAATCCACAGGGCATCAAAGGCAGATGGAAGGAATATTTCCAGCAGCTTCTGAATGAGGAAAACCCCACAGAAGCTGTACTGCCCCAGAAACAGCCTACAATGAGAGGAGAAGAAGAGGAGCCCATCCTAGAAGAAGTAAGAACAGCACTAAAGAAAATTAATTCAGGGAAAGCAGCAGGGTCAGATGAGGTCACAGCAGATATGATAAAGATGTTGACTGAGATAGGGAGAAATAACTCCTGAGGGTACTAATAGCAGTGTGGAGAGAAAGGTGTATCCCAGATGACTGGAGAATAAGCATACTTGTGTCAGTGTACAAGAACAAAGTGGACATCCACAACTGTGGGCAGTACAGAGGCATCAAACTAGTATCACATTGCATGGATGGATACACAAATAGTAGAATGTAAGATGGGAGATGAGCAGTTCAGATTCAGATCAGGATGCAGCACAACTGACCTGATGTTTGCAGTGAGACAGATACTTGAGAAGAAGTTAGAGATGAGGAAAGAGTCCATCTGGGCATTCCTAGACTTGGAGAAAGCATATGACAAGGTCCCAAGAAAGCTGATCTGGGCAGTACTGTGGTGGTTTGAAGTCCCAGAAATATTGGTAGAAATAGGGCAGGTTATGTACAAGGACCCGATGACTCACGTACGAACAGTGTTCGGCATCACAGAGCGGCTCCCAGTGGAAGTGGATGTAAAACCAGGGTTCAGCTCTGAGCTCACTGTCCACACTTGTGATGGATTACATTAGTAAACAGGTTGGAGGGGGTAGATCGACAAAGTTGCTGTATGTAGATGATGTGGCAGTACAGGCAGAATCTGAGCTAGAACTTCAGCAAAGGATAGGGAAATGGAATGTAAAAGTGAAGGCACATAGGATGAAACTAAGCACAGATAAGACGGTGGTAATGGCAGCAAATTGGGGAAATCAGAAGAAGCTGAGAATAGAGATAGAAGAGAAGATAGTGGAAAAGGTAAACAGCTTCAAGTATGCAGGAGGGGTGGTTGAGGAGAAGGGAAGTCTGAATGAAGAAGTCAAAGCTAGAATCAGAGGGGCTGCAGCCAACTGGCATAGAGTGTCAAGGAAGCTGAAAAGCAAGATGTACAAGGCAGTGGTGCGACCAGTACTACTGTATGGTACAGAAACCTGGGCAGTAAAGGCAGAACAGTTGAAGAAGCTAGAGGTGTGGAAATGAAGTGCCTGAGTAAGGTGGTAGGATGCACACTGAGGGACAGATGAGGAAATGAGGGCATAAGAGCAGGAGCCAAAGTAGATCCAATTACAGAAAAGATCAAAGAGAACAGATTACGGTGGTTTGGGCACGTGTAGAAAAGGAGAAGACAATCTGGTGAGGAAGATTTGGGACAGACAGGAAGAAGGTAAGAGGAAGCGAGGACATCCAGCAAAGAGGTGGACAGATTGTATGAAATAAGATCTGCGACAATCAGGCATGAGTGTTGAAGAAGGAAAGACTGTAGCACTGAATTGAGAGAGTTGGATACAATTAACACTATACCCTGACCCCATGTAGAAAAAATGGGAAAAAGGGGGCTGATGACGATGGTGATGATTTTCTTGTCTGTGGTGGTCAGATATTTGTTATTTTAGAAAATGTTTAAGTACAAAACTAAGTCAGAAAAGTGCTGGAATAGACATTGTGGTGGGTGGGATAACTTGATTACTGATTTTTTTAGTCTCTTTTGGCTTACCATCCTTCTGAATTTGCAAATAATTGAGCAACTTCTTAATTGAAGTTACCAGGTAAGGTACATAGCCACAAACACAGAGAGATAATATACAATGATATCAGTATGTCTGCATCAAGCACAGAAAGAAGTAGTTTATTATTAGAAAACAGTTGCACAATATAAACAGACACTACATAACGGTATATTATTATCTAACAACATTTCTCTTGGGGCAGGTAAAAATGCTTAAGATTTAATTCATGCTTTGACCCACCCAAGGAGTAATGTTATTACACAATAATGCATGCCCTGTCATGCACTTAAACTTAAAATCAATGAAGTTAACCACAATGTATGCTGCAATTTCATTTGCCCATTTACATTACCTATTTATCCAATTCAAGGTCACTAGGAGATGTAGCCTTTCTCTGCAAGCAAAAGGCTTAAAGAAGAAAGTCGGTCAAATGTTTCAAAGCACTTTACATTTGTTTTTTTTTTCCTGCAGTCAAAGTATGTCATCAGCACTGTCTATCAGGTGCATGAACTGACTTATTTTTTTCTTTCTAAGAGCTTGGACATGTAGACCATCAAAGCATTTCTCTATTTCAGATTAGTGGAAGATGTCTTCCTGCAAGGGTGTGTATCTCTCTATGAAGTCTACGTCCTCCACTGTCGAAGCAGGTGGATTCCACAAGCAGTACATTAACAAGACAGCTGCTGGCCCTGCCAGCGCAGAGATTTTTACTGACTGTTTCTGCCTGCAGAATAAGTTAGAAAGTGTCTCATTAACAGTAAGAGTTTGGTTGGGAGATAAGGCAAAGTAGAAGTATGTCACTCTTCCTTTTCCTGGGGAAAGTGTGTGGGCCTCACCCACTGCAGGCCTGAATCCAGTAAAGGCTGGGCATTAGAGCACCAAAGGGATATGCAGGATGATTTGCAGAGTGATGCAAGGGAGACAGGCTGCAGATCAAAAATGTCCTCCATAACAGCATAACAGAAGTATTGCTCTTTAAACTCACTAACCACCCCCCGCCTTTATGTCCATTAAGGATATCCTTTATCCCACATGGAGTAACACAAAGCTGTAGCCAGTACTCAGAGTGGTGTCCATTACGTGATATGAGGAAATGAACTAGGAGTCCTAGCTATAACATGCATTTATTATGTTGTTAAAAAGAAATAAACTTTGTAAAATGTCATACTTTCACGTTTTCTTGCTGTATTTTCTACCTCATGTCCACCATCAAAGGCCAGAGTCATGTAGAGGTAAACAGCAATACCCTTTCATGCACCCATATTTTTCTATCTCTAGATTCTCAGCTACTGGTTACAAATAGCTCAAAAGTTGACCCACTAACACAACATGGGACAAACTATCTGCCTCCCTTTCTAGCTTCCAGTGGGGGATTTAGGCATAGGGTTTCCATAAAAAAGGCAAATAACTTGGTCTGAACAACTATAAATGGAAATGAAGACATAATAAATATAGTAATGTGACAACTTCCCTGACCTTAGTCTGCTATTATATTGCAGGCATCATCAGCACCGTCCATCGTCTATGTAAGTCTGGCCTGATCATCAGTACTGTCCCTAGTCTAAGTGTGTTTGGCCTAATCAGCAAACACTGTCCCTAGTCTATGTACATCTGGCCTGATTACCCAGGTTAATTTCTAGCCAAATGCTGATAAGTATCTCTCACCCATCACAATTATGCAGAAGATCATGCTTTATGCTGTGATGATGCCTACTGCATTTTGCACATCATATATAAAAAAACTCAGGAACTGAAAACCTTGTTTATCTGATATGATAATAAGAAGAATCAGTTAATCTGTATATATACAATATATATATAATATATTATGTGTATAGTATCCAATACTATGTATCTTCTCCAGCCTGATTCAGCACTAAGCACAATACTGAGAATAAACAAACAGTAAAAGTGGCATTTATTTATGTGATTATTTCTTTACCTGCTGTTTATTCATCTACACTCCTTGCTATTGAGATTTGTTCACCAAGTATGTTGAAAGACTGAGGATCCCTTTCAGTCACAGCCCAGCTCAAACTCAATAAAGCGTAGGCAAAAGGTTTACTAGAATAATCAAATCTTTTTTAATCACTATGTGATTATTCAAGCACAAAATATTTAACACCTTGGCAGGTTGCTGCTCAACACAACAACACTCCTAAGATTGCAAAACACAAAAACTTTTTTTTGCAGACCCTAAGCTATATATACAGGACCTATATTACTAGAGCACACTGACATGCATTGCTAAACACTTCAACAAATGTAAACTTACTGAACACCAGTAAAACACATCAAACAACCTACAGTCCCAAGTGCCTTACCTCTATCTTCCCCAATTACCACAGCAGCCCTACCTCAACACCTACCAACACACATAACCATCCAACAACCTGATCCTGCTAAACTACATAGCCCTCACAGAACCCCAAATCTAACCCTAAATCTCATTTGCCACTCCCTAACACTAAATTCATTGATTGCCACCTTAACTGAAGACACCCACCTGATTCACTAACCCTAAATTCTCTGATTGCTCTAGAACCCTAACATTCCATTCCCATTCCCTAAACGTAAATTCCCCTATCTCTCCTTTTTGTTCCCTAAACCTAAATTTCCCAACTGCTCAGTAAATCTAAGACTCCCCACCCTTCCTAATCCCTAAACCTAAAATAAGCAATCACTCCCTAACCCTAAATTCCCTGACTGCTCCATAACCCTAACATTCAAATTTCCTGATCTTTCCATAACCCTAACACTGCCCTTGCCCTCTCTAAACCATAATGCACCATATCCCTTCCACTCCCTAAACCTAATCATTCCAATCACCCCCTAACCTTAAGTCTCCCATCCTACTTGAATTTGCATATTGCTCTCTAACCCAAAGTTTCCCATCCTCCTACCTAAACTCAAGTATCACCCCTAACCCTAAGTCTCCCATCCTGCTACCTAAACTCACATATCACCCCTAACCCTAAACCTCCCATCCTGTTGCCTAAACTCACATATCACTCCCTAACCTTAAGTCTCCCATTCTATTCTCTAAAGTTAAGATTTGTTTCCACTCCCTAAACCTAAATCCGCCTCCCACTATCTGACCCTAAGCCTAAATCCCCCACTTGGCAAGTTAGAAGTGTAAGTGAATGACACATGGTCTAATGTTTAAGTATTTCCCACCATGTATTATAATGTCTTTGATAAATTCACAGACTTTGTTTAATAATAATTTGTTTAATAAGAAGTGCCACATCATTATTAATTGTATTTATTTAAAGTGCATAAGGTTTAAATTAATAGGGCATTTAGTACATGGGGCAGCACCAGCTTGAATATCACACTCATAAAGATGGGGGAAGGGATTTGAGTTTGTTAACATGTATACCATTACACTTTGTTTTACAACTAAATAAACCACTCCCATACCTGATAACGGGTATAGCAGGCAGAAAGTTTGGGATGAAACTATCCTTCTGTTCCTTTTTTTGTTTTGTTTCGATTGCCTGTTTGTGTGCTTAATAAAGGATTTTCGACTGGAAACAGACTGTCTACCCTGCTTGGATTACTTCTGAATACCTAATAGAGTTAATAATTCTGTATAATATTAATAATATTTCAAAAGAAGTTTTTTATTTTTTAATTTAGGATGCTTTTAAGTTTGTTACTTTTACTACCATTTTCCGAATTTTTCTGCTTTTTAATATATAGTGATTAACAAGACATATATCACAGCAAGAGATTCTCTGGCTCAAGTCTCAGTTGGAGCACTTTCTGTGCGGAGGCTATATGTCCTCCCTGCAGTTGAGTGAACTTTAAAAAACATGCAGGTAGGTGCATTTGCCTTCAGGGAAGGTTGGGCGCTGGGCTGGCAACACAACACCATAAAAATCCACTGCCAATCGATAGAGGACTGGTGGTCCACTGTGGCGACCCCTAACTGGGAAAAACCAAAAGACTAAAACAGGAATTGAAGAACTTCCACACAGAGAAGTTTCCTACAGTGTTTTGTACCTGTATAGTGGATTGTTTGAGACTTAAGCAATACCACGGACATTATGTGTTTCTTGAATGACACATACCCATTCATTTATGTTAACTTCTAACAACAGCAACTTATTTAACAGACCATTTGACCACCAATAAAACAAGATTTGAAATATCCGAAGCAATAAAACAAAACAACTTGAACAACCAAAAAAGTGACTAATGAAACAAGCCACCATCCAGCAAGATGTAAAACAAAAATGTATTACTGTTAAGCAACGCACTTTTCTCTGATTTTCATCCTGTGTAAATCACAAAACTTCTTCAGACAAATTGTTCTCAAGTGTCAGTGCTTATAAATAACTAATAATTAAACAATTAAGAACAATTCAATTAAATAATTAAAAAGGCAATTCAGTAAGTAAGTAACACATACGTAAATACATAAATACATAAATACACATGTTCAACTAACACTTCTCCCAAAAGGATTGCCCTATTTTAAAAAAAACTAATATTTTTAATAAAAATGTTAAAAATGTTAAAAATCTATGACCAATGTTAAATAAACTTGTATAAATACCATAAACAGCACTAATAAAAACATTGAACAATGATATCTAGCTAGACTCTTAAGCCTCAAAATACACTTAATAGATAGAGTCATTTAAGCCAGGAAAACTACTTGCATCCAAGCGAAGCTGCCAAAATAGTTCTAACTTTTCTAATAACAATGAAAATGGGTCCCCCCTTACGTTCATTGGTACCATGTCTATCCCTTTAAAACTGAACTCATGTTGGGGATAGATGCCTATATGTTTTGGCAAGGCATTCTCACATTTATTTTTATTTATACAATACTGGTGTTCATACACACGTTCCCGTAACCTCCTGTCAGTCTTCCCGACATAGAATGTGGGGCAATGGTTACATTTAGCTAGGTAAACTACCCCTCTAATTTGACAATCAATTTTGTAGTTAATGTCAAATTTAGTGCTTCCCACAACAAAATGACTCTATCTATTAAGTGTGTTTTGAGGCTTAAGAGTCTAGCTAGATAACACCGTTCGACGTTTTTATTAGTGCTGTTTATGATATTTATACAAGTTTATTTAACATTGGTCATAGATTTTTAACATTTTAACATTTTTATTAAAAATATTATTTTTTTTTTTTAAATAGGGCAATCCTTTTGGGAGAAGTGTTAGTTGAACATGTGTATTTATGTATTTATGTATTTACGTATGTGTTACTTACTGAATTGCCTTATTAATTATTTAATTGAATTGTTCTTAATTGTTTAATTATTAGTTATTTATAAGCATTGACACTTGAGAACAATTTGTCTGAAGAAGTTTTGTGGTTTACACAGGACGAAAAGCAGAGAAAAGTGTGCTGCTTAACAATAAGAAATTTTTGTTTTTTTGTTTTTCCTGGCTTAAATGACTCTTTTATCTATTAAGTGTATTTTGAGGCTTAAGAGTCTAGCTAGATAACACCATTCAATGTTTTTATTAGTGCTGTTTATGGTATTTATACAAGTTTATTTAAAATTGGTAATAGATTTTTAACATTTTTATTAAAAATATTAGTTTTTTTAAAATAGGGCAATCATTTTGGGAGAAGTGTTAGTTGAACATGTGTATTTATGTATTTATGTATTTACGTATGTGTTACTTACTTACTGAATTGCCTTTTTAATTATTTAATTGAATTGTTCTTAACTGTTTAATTGAGTGGCCACAATGGTGCAGCGGTTAGCATTGCTGCCTCTGGTTCGATCCTCGGCTGGGGTGCCTTCTGTGCGGAGTCTGCATGTCCTCCCTGTGGTCGCATGGGTTTCCTCCGGGTGCTCCGGTTTCCTCCCACATCCCAAAGACATGCAGTAGGTGAATTGGACACTCTAAATTGGCCCTAGGTGTGAGTGTGTGTGCCTTCTGTGGAAGGTTGGGTGCCAGGCTGGCAACTCAACACTGTAAAACTCCACTGCCAATCATGAGCGGATAGATGATCCGCTGTGGTGACCCCTAACCGGAAAAAAGACGAAAGAAAAAAAGAAGTTCTTAATTGTTTAATTATTAGTTATTTATACGCATTGACAGTTGAGAACAATTTGTCTGAAGAGGTTTTGTGATTTACACAGGATGAAAAGCAGAGAAAAGTGCGTTGCTTAACAGTAATAAATTTTTGTTTTACATCTTGCTGGATGGTGAATTGTTTCATTAGTCGCTTTTTTGGTTGTTCAAGAGTTGAAATATAACAGCTCAACAAAATGTTGCACAACTCATTTTTGATAGAATCTGATTTGACAAAATCCATAGAACTGTCTACCTATATATATATATATATATATATATATATATATATATATATATATATATATATATTTATGGGTCTAGTACTTATGGCAGAACGCATAAATCACCGAATTGCAAACAACCGAACATTAAGCACCGAAAACACACTACTACGAAAACACATTCCACCGAATCACTAATCACTGAAAAGAACACAACGGCAGGTACCTTCAGCAACTGTCAGCACAGAAAGACATAAACACAGAATTCAGTTCACAAAGCTTTACTAATACGTTTTTTTTAACAAGATAATGAAGTGTAAACAGAGTCCCGTTCCGTTCATATTTGCAAAAGATTAGCAATTGCTTTCACGTAATCAAGGGGAGTGTACTCTTCTCTATTGGAGAACAAAGTCTGGAATTGCTCTTGCCAATGAATAAGGGCCCTTTTCTTTGGAGTAGGTGGGCAAGCAGCAGACATCCTACACCATACTTCATCCACCCTGTTCTGTTCATGGCTAATAGCCTGCAAAATGCTGTACATATCAAACAAATGCTTCCCTGCTGTACAGTTAAGCCTCCTGTGCCATGCTTCAACAGCATTCTGGGTCCTGGGCAGTTTAACTCATTTAACACACTGATGTTCCAGAATTGCACAGGAAATAGTGGAGGGAATCTGATAGAATTTGTAGTCCTAGTATTAAGGCATCTAGGCTTCCCTATCAAATACCAGTCCTCAAAATACTTTAAGAGCGGCTTGCCCACTACAGGAAATTGCTCTTTTAACATAACAAATGTGTCCATGACTTTATCCTCTGGTAGGAAAGCTAAGGCTGCTAACTGCTTGACACATTGTTGGAAGTGAATGTCTGAGTTGTATAGCGAAGCCAGTCCCAAACCCTGAATTTTCCGCTAAATGTTTCTTCCAAAATGGAAGAAACAACCCTTGCACACCATGCCACTAATATTGCGGTTTACGCTCTGAATGGCTGCAGGCTGAAAGTCACACAAGACAAATGAGATCTCTAGATGTAGTTTGCGATCATTAATGAACTGAAAAATGCATCTCCACATTAAATTGTATGCACGTAATGACTTCTTATTCATTAGGCAGTACATTAGGGGTACACTCCTGCTATAAGCACCTTACTTGACAACACTATGAATGGTGTACAATTGCCTACATTCTGCACCTCTTTTGAAGTAAGTGCCATCCATTAACCATATCTTTGTAGCTGTCATGTCTTGCAATTTTGCATCTGTTGTCAGGACTAGCACCTTGATATGATTGCTCATATATTCACAGGACTGTTTTAGGAATACACCATTTTTAAGTCGGAATTGAGTGACATCAAAATTGAATAGGTCTAATACAGTACAATTTACACCACGTCTTCCCTTAGAATGGACACACTTAACAGTGTGAAACATGGACCGTCTGTTAGGCAAATACGGTGCAAATTCCAGGGAAGTGGAGGCTACAGCATCGTCTACAATGACACATGGTGTATCTCTGGAAAGGGATGCCCTTTGCTTCAACTCTGTTCTAATGTGATATTTCGCCACTTCTTGTGGTTCACCTGCGTGGGAATGCTCAACGGATTTCATAAGCTCTTCACCATTGGTTATAGAGATAGTGATGGCTCTCCCTGTACATTTACCATTCATTTTATACTTGCAACGCCAGTATTTACGCGTTTTAGTCTTTTTCTCTAACTGGTAGACATATCCGTCTAATACCAGTATTTCTCTACTCTATAACTGGTAGACATATCCGTCTAATACCAGTATTTCTCTACTCTCTAACTGGTAGACGTATCTGTCTAATACCAGTATTTTTCCACCTCGTTGAGACTTTTCAGTTTTGTAACCTTGTTCCAGGACACCGGGCGCTAACCTACACATATCAGCCATGTCTCTTAGCATGGTAGTGCTAGTTCACTCGTAATGATTTGATACTTGTAACCTTAATGGTTGTGTGAATTACCAGATTACCACTTAATTGCACTCTGCTGTTTTCAGTGATTAGTGATTCGGTGGAATGTATTTTTGTAGCAGTGTGTTTTCATTGGTTAGTGTTCGGTTGTTTGCAATTCGGTGATTTATGCGTTCGGCCATAAGTACATTTGACTTTCGGTGAAAGTTAAGTTCGCGCAAGTGTTCAGGTTCCATATATATATATATATATATATATATATATATATATATATATATATATATATATATATATGGGTCTACTTTCTTTGATTGAAATACCATTATTTTGAACAAAGAAAGTACAACCTTACTTCCGCGAAAGTGCACTTCAACAAAAATGCACTTTCGCAAATTCTGGTTCAGCGAAGTAGCATTCTAAATGAAACAGAGCACTACAATGGGGATAAGGGAATATACCTGATTCCCCACTGTAGTACGATCTCGGAGTTAGTATATTTAATGTAGTGGGTGTGCAGAGGGGCTTGCCCCCCTGCAAAATGGAGTTTAAACTGTTATTTTTTTTTATTTTAGTTGCCAGTTCGCTGATCCGGAATTTGCGAAAGTGCACTTTCGTTGAAGTGCACTTTCGTGAAAGTAAGGTTGTACTTTCTTTGTTTGAAACAATGGTATTTCGATCAAAGAAAGTAGACCCATGTATAGATATATATATATATATATATATATATATATATATATATATATATATATATATATATAAAAATGAATTTATTTGCCAACTGTTAGATCACATAAACTTGTAGAGAAAATCACTGTCAATGAGTTGTGCTACTCATAGTGATACCCTTCTTGGGAGTCATTTCCACTTTCTTCCAACTGTTGCAACTGTAAAGTTGGTATATATATAAGTTTGAGAATGTAGGGGTGTTCAGGGGCTTAGCCCTCTGCAAAAAAAAAATAAATAAATAAATATTTAAAAATTGTTTTTGACCCTTACTTTCTGAGGAATGCTGATCCTCTTCACTCATTGTAGAAGCTGCCGCTATAAGATCTTTTCTTCATGTCTTAGCTGCTTTCAACCACAAACAGGCATTTCTCATATTGGGGATGTGGGATTTTAGGGACCACCTTACAATGTGTGGTTCAACAGAAATGGCAATGGGTAGTACCACATAGATGAAGCCAGAACTGCTAGAACTTTCAAGCCAGAGCCAAATGGGAAAGACATATTGTACAGGCAATAAGACATAAGTTAAAATATGATTAAAAAAATCAGGAGGTCAAGTATGTTTTAATCATCCTCTTAAGCATGTTTCAGTGTGTACTTTCATCCCCAAATCTCAGAATAATGGGTTTTGGGAAATTACAAAGTACTGTGCTTATCAGCTTTAGTCACATATCATGTAGGGCAGTCCAAATAAAAATAACCAGCCACCATGTGACAACAGCTTACTTTTTTTAATCCTTGAGCTAACTATCCCAATGAAGTGCCAGTGCTGATCACCTCTGGGCAAAAGCCATTCTTTTGAAACTAAGCACTCCATGTGAAGAGCTCATATAGCCCAAAACCTTGAGCATTGTTGTTTGTATATTGTATACTTGTCTATTAAAAGGAATTATATTCAGATTGTATTATTTGCTGTTTTGCTTCAGTTATGTATCAGTCATACCAGCATAGCACCTTTTTGCCCATGGCAGAAGAATTTAACAATGTTTTACATTTAGTCAGGAAGTTGTGCATACTTGGAAGCATGCGTGTGCCCTTTAAGAGAAGCAGTCATGGAGCTGGCACTGCTACCTATCACAAGGGGTGGAGCTAGGGCACACTCTGCGACAGCAGTATAACACAGCCTTCATCTTCTTATTGGCCCCAAATGTGAACCGGAGTGACCTCAGGTGAGGCTATAGCAGGCCTCATTAAACGAGGAGAGGAGCTGCTGCAAGCTGATGGTCAGTTGTGGAGCCCAGAGTGGAAAAAAAAGAAGAAAGGAAGGATTTAATGGTCATGGGGAGATGGGTTGGGATTTGATGGTCATAGGGAAATGGGGATGAAAGTAATTATTTTACTCATAGGAGGTACAGCATTGTTCCAATCTATTTAACTTGCATGCAGCTCTTTGTTGTTAGGAAGAAATAGTGCAAAATGAAGGACAGAGAAACCCCAGTAGCACAACATTTGTATTTGCCAGTAAGGATAATGCATGCCTTATAGTCCATAATATTCTTATGAATAACAATATTCTTTTCAAATGCAGGCTTGTGTGCAAGTCAGCAATACACATTTCCTACTTGAAGCTAGAAAAAACGCATCTGTAACTCAGACTGACTTCTCTACTGTTAAATAATGCAACACTCTAAATTAAATAAAATGTTACATGTATAAAAACAAAGTTCACAAATAGCCTTTTTAATAAAATTCCCAAAGCACGATGAAAATAATAGAGTTACTAGTAATAACTTTTAAATGCAGGCATAGGCAATTGTGCCAGTAATTTATTACTTTATGCATTTTATTTTAATAATTGTACCACTAGACTGTCGTCTTATCTCTAAAGAGGAGCATGGCTGCAAAGTATAAAATGTGATGCAGGATGCCAGAAAAAATTATATACTTGCTAAATGGAAAGCTTCAACTCCCATTCATTCATATTATTGCTAACATCATCAGAATCACATAATCATATAACCCTACAACTGTTCTATCCAGGGCCGGATCCAGCACAATGTGACTGAGGCAGCTGCCTAGGGAAAAAGCTGACTGGAGGCCCAGACATGCAACTTGTTAAAAAAAATCAATTTTCCTCTTTTAAAAGCCCATAAAAAATATCCATTTTTGGCTCTTAAAAAGAAGTTTCTTAATTAATGCGCAGACATGCATGCAAACCAGACTTCCTGTTTGGTGTGCAACATGACTTCACTCATGATTTGAAAGTCAGGCAGTAGCACTATGCTGGCAGTATGAGGTGTGTACAATGCCTCAGTTAGGGGACGCTGTCTATCTAAGTAACTTGCTCAGAGTCAAACCCTGTACCTTAGTTATGGGAGGCAAGAGTCTTAATCCTCCACAAGAACTGCCAGGTCTCCTTTAAATTATTTCTTTTCCATGGTAAATCATTAAGGATTATAGTCTATCAATGTCAGTCATAGAGTTTTATAGTTTTTTTGGTTCATAAAGTACATGTTGATACAAAACCTGTTGTTCTGTTAATTTTTTAATTGACTTGGAGTAGTCTGCTCTTATCTGTCTCCAATTCTGCAGAACATCCCTGATTTTTGTCTCATATTTATGCCCTTTCCTGTCCTTGAGCAAATAAATTAGCCAGACCGTGCTTTGGGGCATCTGTAAATTTGGGCCAAGCTCCTTAGTGGTTTCCTGAATTGCAAGCCTAGTAACTACTTACGAACCAGAGTAGTAACGGTGTAAAGGAAGGAATTGATTGTAGTAAAAAGTATCATCTTATGACCCATGTTCTTTAGATGTGATCTTTGTTTAACTTGTTCTGTTGAATGCTGACAGTGTATTATTTAGCTATGAATAAATGTAACAGTACGAAATGTATGAGTTTAATGTTAATATTTTAATTATGAATATATTTTATTTAGCTTTTTTTTTTTGCAGGCACACAGGTATTGAAATGCAGTGTACCTGGGCTACAACAGTTAGTCTAGCACTTAATACAGATGAGTAAAGCTGTTAAAGAGATGCTTATTGTAGGTCATTTGATTCACTCTGGCTTTGTTTGTCTTTTATGTGACTCTGCCAAGTTACCAGACAATATTCCTAGGCTTCCCCTGAAAAGGGATATTTGTGTCCAGCAGGCTGTCCTAGGCTGTTAGCTAATGCATTGCATCTTTGGCTGTTGAATTCCTGCACTCTTCACATAGACAGTAATTATTTCATTATGTGCTAATTAGTACTTCACTATGTGCTATTTGAGTATAAATCTCAGCACATCTGTTGTAATTTAATAGGTTGCCAGATGCATTTACACTAAATATGAGTTTCAAGGGACGAGAAGTCTAATGTTTTTCATGATAATTTTTTTCAAAATGAGCATGTTTTGTTTAGAAAATGAATGTCAGTGGTTTTTTTTCTGTAAAATATGAAATAAAAGTTATAAATGAAATTCAAATCTCTATGATAATTGTAAAAGTAAAGAAGAAAATAGTTTGTATACCATGTTTTGAAAAGTGTTTAAGGTAATTGGGGAGAGACAGACAAGTAATGGGGTATTGGTATGTTTGGCGGGATCCTGATTCATTACTTTACATACAGTCCTATTTGTCCACGATTCAGCCCTGTTGACTATGGAGCTGTATGCTGCAACAAAACAGCATTATCAGACATTCTTCTAACATGTTATATGTGTCCTGAATAGTGTGACATGGGGCAGGTTTTCTTGATGACAGAGAAGAAAAAAGGGAGGTCAGAAATGAGAAGTAGGCATTCTGCAAGCATGTAAGATCCCTCAAAAATAGCATGTTGCATGCAGTAATGTTTCTGATTTCTGTATGATTTGTGGGCTGTCAAACAAAAGCTGCTGCAACATTTAATTTTTGCACTATAGAATTAATTAATCCATTACTAAGCCTAGAATGTGCAATATAGTCTAAGCATGATGCATTTTATTAGTCGAACATGTTGCATTTTAGAAATATATTTTTTTACAATATCTTTCTTACAGCCAGATAGAACCCACAGTGTGAAAGTAGCTGACTCCAAGTCAAACTGCTGATTAGTCACGAGTGGAGTCTTACAGGGTTTGGTCCTGGGTCCTCTCCTGTTTGGTATCTACTTCTCTGAAGTCCAGGCCAACACGAAGGGGCTCTGGCTGACAAAGTTTGCAGATGATTGCAAGTTGGGAGCTACTATTAACTCCCCAAGTGATGTTGATATCCTACAAAATGGCCTCACTGCGACCATTGACTGGTGTCAGAACCATGGCCTTAAGCTCAATGCCAAAAAATGTGTCGTCATCCCCTTTGGGAAAAACCCAGTTCCCATGAATTGCCACATTGATGATAGTCCACTGAACACAGAAGACATTATAAGAGATCTGGGAACACAGGTTGACAGCAGTCTCTCTTTTGATCACCACATTGCCACTGTGGTCAGAAAGTCCTTCTATGTGGCACATCTCATTACTAAGGGTTTTGCATCCAGGAAAAAAGAGGTCATTGTCTCCCTCTACTCTTTCCTCATTAGGCCAATCATTGAGTATAATGCCCCATTTGTCATGTACCTCACTAGACACCTGCAACAACTGGGGAGGCCGCAAAAGTACCTCACAAAGAGGATCCTAGGCCTTAAACACTTGTCCTATATGGATAGACTCAAAAAAACTCTAAGTAGTGTCTGTCTCATATCGCCTACTTAGAGGCGATCTCTGCTTGACTTACAAAGCTATGTCTGACCCAGCTCTGTTAGAAATGCTACATCTAAAAAAATCCCAATCAGTCCACACCACACGATCCAGAGACCTCAACCTCATTACCACAATTAACAGAACATGCTAGAGGGACAGGTTCATAACCCAGAGACTGCCCATGCTGTAGAACAGACTTCCCATACATGTCAAGCAGAGCACCTCACTGACACTCTTTAAGAGAAATCTTGATGAGTGGATGGGAAACAGAAAATTCACCCCAGGGATAACAACAGTGGCTCTACTCAACAGAGGCACTGAGAACTAAGGTCTGGTGGCATTATGTCAGGGTAATCCTATGGCTAGGCTTATAAAGGCCCCAGGGCCATTAGCCTAGTACACACCTATGAACTTATGACCCAGCAACTGCAAATGGATTGACATTTGTCAGGTCACACAGTTTGCATTATATGGCGTGATGACCAGAAGTGTCTGATCTTCAGCATTCATTATGCAGTGATTGCTGCATGTTATTGTGATACAGTCTTCTCTATAAGATTGGATTGTAAAGGATTTCACCATTTAGTCAAAAACTGATACTCTGGCAATTAGCTCTGAGGATTAAAGCTCCAACTTTGGGAGAAAGAAAATTCACCCCGGAGATCACGTAAGTCACCCTGCTAGACAGGGATCCAGGGAAGTAAATAGTGTGGGAAGAAATAGCCAGGGAATTGTTATGGCTAGGCTTGTATAGGCCCTAGGGCTGATAGCCTAGTACTAACCTATGAACCTATGAACTTGTTAATGAGCTGCTTCCTGTGGCAGTGGTGCAGGGTTTAAATCTTTCCACCTTAATTTACCTACTGTGTGACACTGATCAAGTCACTTAACTAGACAGTGCTTTAAAGCAATTGGGAATTTTGGCTAGACTCCTTAATGGTCTCCAGGACTGATTTCGCCAGCATAATAATTTTAAATGTAAAGTTGTTTGTTAGCAGTCACCTCTGCATTAGTAATAATTGTTTTTAATGTGGAATTATTCAAGTAATGTTTACCTCCACAGAGATTGTACGTTATCAGTCAGTTGATATTTCTTACACGCTCATAAATGCTCTTCTATTTAAACTGTGCTACACATGACTGGATCTTATGATATGATGCTAGTTGTCTTTATACAATATCCTATATTTCATCCAAAGCTACCATTAAACTACTTGTAATTTATTTCTTCACAACAACAAGTGGTGCTCACAATCAACAAAGTGGAACTGTTGGTGTTGGGGGGACTCTCTGTTGATGAAAGTACTTTATACTCTTATCAGCTGGTCATTTTTAAACAGTATTTAACCTGACTTTGCAGAGCTAATGTGCATGTGTGAGTGAATTCATTTGGAATACTTTGACTATTGTGTGTTTGTGTAAAACAAATTTGGAATGTGACTTTGGTTGTTATTATTGTTATTATTATTTTTGATAGTCATCTGAGAAGGATGCAGTCAAGAACACAGGTATAATTGCTGGGCTTGGGGAATATCCATGGATATAAATGTATACATAATCCACTAGATGCATTTTCAATGAAGTAAGAGAGATTTACTGTTGCTCATGCTAAGTCTGTTTTCAGTGTGAGATTGTTTTGCTTTGTTTAGCAAATGGCCATCAGTGTATGAGCTATAAGTTTTGAAATAAAAGTTTTAAGTCAAATCTCTGTAATTATTGTAAAATTAAAGAAATAGTATATACACTAACAGGTCTGAACAGTGTTTATGATAAATTGGGAGAGACAGTCAAATAATGGTACACTGGAATGGTTTGGGGGATCTGGACCATTACCCTACCCAGGGCCCCATTTGGCCATGAACCGGCTGTGGTCCTATCCAGAGAGACTTGTCAGAAGTAACATGGAATTGTAACCATCCTTCTCACACTTATTCTTTTCTTTCAGGTTTGTGGAGAAAAGAATCGTTTTGAGAAACTAATGGAGTACTTCAAAAATGAAGACAGCAGCATAGACTTTATGGTAAGGAAAGACTGCTAGAAAGAAATCTGTGTTTTGATATTGGCTCTCATTACTAAAACCTTCTGTTAATGAATGTACCTGTAAATTGCTTAAGATTTACGACTGAGGCCTGACATGTTCATTGCCTTAGAATAGGCTCTTAGATATTGCATGTCTATGTTTATGTGGTGGCAGTCCCATCTAGTTTTTGTAAATTACTCTGGATTATTTTTTAACCAATTAACAAAATGGTATCTATGGCTGAAGTAGTCCCTTAAACTACAGTCCATAGGGTTCCACGTCATAGATGAAGCCATTAAACCATAAAATATGTAGAACTGGCTTCTGCAGGACTCTGGATGCTGCTTTAAAAGGCTGAGATTTAGCAACTGGTCATTTAACAAAATGGTTTCTAGTGCTGAGGTAGTTCTTCAGACAAAGTCTGTGACTGGGCCTTGAAATTGTTCAATACCTGGCATGGATGCTGAGATTGTTTATTGTCTGGGAATTATCCTAAGACTACACAGGGACTAATGACAGCACCTTAAAAATGTATCACATTGGCATCTGTGCCCGAAAATACCTCAGTGTTTGGGATGAGGCCATTATTCTGTAATACATCAGGAAATGGGTCTTAAGGCAAATTTTTACATTGTCTAACTGTATGTTCTTAAAATGTATAATGTCTGGGAATGAGACTTAAGACGGTTCACAGTCTGGAAGTACATCCAACAGTTGTGCTGTGTCTGAGTCTGTGACCTGAGATTGTTCAGTGTCTTGAAAACAATATCACAGGATGTACTAGATTTTCCCTTTATCCCTTCCTTTCACCTTATAGGTTCATAGTTAAGTACTAGGCAATCAGTCTGTAGACCATTTCAAGTCTAGCCAAAAAACCCTATTCAAAGTTTCCCTAAGGCCTCAAGGTAGGCAAGACAAGATAGATTGGGAGAGATAATTTGTGGCTGCCTTTCCAGTTATTGAGATTTACCTTGAAGGTGATAAAGGTGCTACTCTGCTTGACATGTAATGGAAGTTTGTTCCAGAGAGGAGGAATACACTAGAATATGAATCTCTCATGCCATAGTGTCTTAATTATACACTGATGAAGGCTTCATTCCTTCAGCTGATTATTTCATGTACCATTAGTTCTGTAAAAGAATAGGAGATCAAATAGGCCTGGATCTTTCATGGCATGAAAGGCTAGATAATGATCTCCATGGAGGAGTATGTAAGAATCTGAGTACAGAGAAATGACTGCCAGTCTGTCCTGATAACTAAGATTTTTGAGGCCACTGATCTTTTTATTTATGAATCTCTGAGGTCTTTGAAGTTGTGTGATATGTTTAGATTAATACATGGCAAAAGGTGCATTATATTCAATGAGGGGTCTGATAAGATATGAGTAAAGGGGAATTAAGACTTCTTTGGATCTAGTGGAGATGCCTTTGGAATTTAGACTTGCAAGATAAATGGCTTTCTGAACCACTGTACAGACATGATGGCCAAATTATAAGGAATTGTTAACAAGAGTACTCAGATCCATTATAACAATGTCTGACTGAAGGGGTGCGTCTTTTATATAGTAAGTGAAACTGTTTTGTTTACTGAAATGAAATATGCTACATTTTTACATTTACTTTGCAACCATTGCTCTAACACCAACTGTTGACATGGATAAGCTATGTTGGAGCAATTGTGAGTCAGCTGAAGATCAAATAACAACACTTAATTTACAGTCCTCTGCAAACTTAGTTAACTATAGGCCAGAAGTGCTGGCCTGAAGGTCTGAGAAATATTTGCCAAATAGGAGAGGGCCCAAAACTGAACCCTGTAGCACACAAACTGTTTTGCTTTCAGAAGTGGCACCTGCTTCTCTAACTACATGGGTTCTGTCAGACAACCAGTTAGCTATATATCCCATAATGTAAGGCTTTATGTTCAGATTTACAAGTCTATTAATAATGCTTGCTTGGAGAATAGTGTCAAAGGCCTTGGCCTTTGATGATTTATGCACTGCATAGCCACTATCCACTTCTTTATTTACATTTCAAAGAAATTAAATAGGTTAAAGAGGCAGAACCTTCCTTTGATAAAGCCAAATTGACAAGGGTCCAGGGTTGTGAGATTTTCAATGTCAAGATTAATGAAGTCTGAGATAATGCACTCCATAGCTTTACATATGACACTAGTCAGACTAATGGGTCTGTAGTTACCAGGGTCCATGTTTGATCCACCCCATGTAATGTCATTACAATAGCTGTTTTCCAGGTCAAAGGCTTAGGCTAAATAGTTTAAGTAGGGTCTCAGAAAGGCCATTTTTGGCACTAAGCACAGATGAAGTATTCTTAATTTTTGAAAGGCTGAGAGAACTTGTTCCATAGTAATTAAAGGGGGTGGCTGGGACTGTAACCTGTAGGATAGCTATAACTCTGAGTGAAGTAAAATTTGCACTAAATGTATTAGCTAGGATATTAGCTATTTCCATTGCATCTGAGAATGCAGTATTATCGTGGACAAGCTCTGAACACTGTTGGGCATTATTTCTTATCTTCCTGATGTAGTTAAAGAAAAGATTTACAGTTATTTTTGGTTTCAGTGGTTATATTAAGTTCACACTCAGCTTCAAGCTTCCTAATGTTCCCCTTAAGCCATTTGTTAGTTTAGGTGTGCTGTTAAGATGGGAAGAAAGAGACCTCTTGCAAGCTTTAAGCAATTTCTCTTGGTATATAATTTATACCGGTATTCCACCACAGGGGTTTGTATTTAAACTTTTCATTATATTTTTTGCTGATAGGGCCTGCCTTAGCAATACAGCTATTTAAGTCGGAGTAGAAGTCAGAGGCATTGTTAGCAGTTTTAGCAATAGGATCCTTTAGAGGAGGATTACAGCAGAATTTATTTGTCATCAACTAATTAAAGAAAGTTTGCTTTTGAGAAGCCCCTAAACACAGAACTGTTTACAGGGGGAAGTACCACCAGTTTTAAATGAAAAGGTCAATAAGTTATGGTCTGATTTAACAGGACATGATTATACATATGGAGATGTACAAAATTTGGCCATATTTGTGAGGACTTATTCCAGGATATTGGTGCCCCTAGTAGGATGGTTAATTATTTGTGAAGGAGAGGTATAAATTATAATGTCAAGGAAAAGCTGGGGATACCGACCGTTGACAGTGTAGGCCAGCCAGTTTATTGATTAATAGTTGAAATTCCCTGGTAGAAAGGTATTGGGATTAATGTGAATTTCAGCTAATGCATTAAGATACAAAACATGATCAGAAAGGGGCATAGAAGGTGCTTTATAGCTGGCTATGAAGTGATAATTAGTCTTGTTTAGGATGATTTGGACTTCTAAGAGTTCAGATCTGGTGTGCCAAGGAATCTGTCATGAGGTGATGATATCCATGACAAATAGTTATACTCTCCCATAATTGCTTATAAGTCTAAAGACATGATAGACATTATACCCAGGAATAGAGGCCGTTGCCCTGAAAAAAGGTCTTGTACTCACCATAATGTTCCATCTGTGTTGTCCATTTTCATTCTCCCTCAGCTTTTGGGTTTGAAGCCGATCCTCAGATCTGACTCTGACGCGTCTTCCAAATCGTAGAACAGTGAAACTCTCAAGCTCCTCCCTTTACCCAGAATGCCCCAGTCAGTTTACATACCTCAAATCTAGTTTGCTGCCCATAGACTTACAGGTAGTGGAAAATAAGGAAGCAATGGAATCTAGAGCTCAAACAAAGGAACAGCTGTTCCTCCAATATCCTTTGATCTTTCCAGGAGTAAGGAAAAGGAGGAGGGTTAGTGGGAGGGAAGCTGTGGAAGAACGAAAACAGGCAACAGAGATGAAACATTATGGTGAGTACATGACTTTTTGATCTGATGCTGTCATTTTCATTCATCCCTCAACTGTTGGGACAGGGTTCCCAGATACCTAATTCCCAGGAGGACTCTAAGGAAGGATATTCCTATGCACAGTTGAGCCAAAGACTGCCCTTCCCTAGACACCAGATCCAATTTGCAATGAGTAATATTGGTATGAGGATTGGCCCAGGTTGCACAAGTTGCATCCAAGTAAGTTCTAGACAAAGCTGAAGAAGATGCCATAGACCTGGTGGAATGGGCTTTTGGTGGTTTTGGTAGTAGTAAAGACAAACCTACTCTATATAGAAAAGGTAATACAATCAGTCAACCATTTAGCCAAAGTCACTTTAGAAACTAGTTTACCTAATTTTGATTCAGAAAACAAAACAATTTGTTCAGATTTCCTGAAATCTTTGGTTCTGTGAAGGTAAAAATGCAACTGTCTGTGAACATCCATTAGGTGTAACACATATGCTCCATTGTTTGAGGAATTTGGAAAGAAAACTTGAATGCTGATAACCTGTTTAATATTGGATTCTGACACCACCTTAGGTAAAAAGGAAAGATTGGTCCATAAAGATATTCTACCTTTGTGAAAAATTAAATAAGGAGGTTTAGAAGAGAGAACCTGAAGTTCAGACACTCTTTTAGCAGAAGTAATAACAATTAAGAAAGTATTCCAGGTCAAAACATTTTATTCAGACTGAGCTGATGGTTCAAAGGAGGATTGAAGAACAAAATTTAAATCCCGAGTAGGAGTAGGATGCTTTAGAGGAGGTCTAAGTGAATACGTTCCTCTTAGAAAGGGTTTGCAAAGCTTGGAAGAAGCTAAGGCTGAGTTATTTACTCCTATATGAAAGTTAGAAATGGCTGCTAATTGTAATCTGACAATTGAGGAGCTAGACCAGTCACTGAAAATTGTAGCCAAAAGTCAAAGTCAAGAACCTTAGAAATCAGTGCTGAAAAGGGATCTAGATTCTTTTTATGTGCCCAAAAAACAAACCTTTGCCATTTACTTTTGTAAACCCTTCTACTGGAAGCTTTGTGGGATGATGATAAAATATGATGGACAGGAGAGGAGAGCCTGGGCAGTCTAGCAATCAACAAGAATAGGAGAAACCATGTGGTCAGTTTGAGGCCTGAAGTGTCTGGATGAGTCTTGTCTGTAGGGTGAGCAGTAGGTCTGGAGTTGGATCCAAATTTCAGGGCAGATGTAGAGGATGAGGACAAAGGAAGGAAAAGATAAACTCACACAAACTTTAAAGGCTCACTCAAGAGTTTTGTGACCTATGTCCAAATGCTATGTTGGCAATATGTTAGGTGAATAGGGCATTATGGGTAAAGGGAGGAGCTTGACAGTTTCAGTGTTCTAAGATCTGGAAGAAGTGGTTGAGTCAGATCCAAGTTTGACTCCGAACCCAACAGCTGAGGAATGAATAAAAATGGCAGCATCAGTTACCATGTTTCTTTAACTATACATATATGAATGTCTTCAAGTTGCAGGAGAGACTCAAATCTGGGCATTTTTTGTTAAATCCTGACAGTGAGTAGACCCACATTAATGTGTTCCAAATTAGAATTTACAAGGTTGGAATGTCCATCATTTTGACTTTACCTTAAAAGTCACTATGGGAACAGCAAAGGCTTTAGCCAACATGTGAAAGCTTTGGTAAGTGAGATGAAGGCTAGCCCTGGCAAGGCAGGAGGATTTTTCAGCCATCTCATCCCAAGCTGACACATACTGTATCCTCCTAGAATAACACCAGCTACATAGCCCATTATTAAAGCCAGTTATCTTGTCTCTCTCCACCTGTTCTATGTTTTCTCAAAATCCTCTATGGTTTCCCTCTTCACCACTCATTCTGGTAATCCATTCCCTTGGTCTACAATAAGCTCAAAAACATGGATCTTATTCATTCATCTAACTTATTCTTTTCCTTCAGGCTTGTGTTACCTGATAAAGATCCTTTTGGAGATTCAGGGAGTAATGAGTCTATATAATCTGCTGCCTGTGCTTTCTTCTTCTTTCTCTGAGCTTCCTGTTTAGGGTACCCCTTCACATCTCCCTGCCACAGTATTGTACACTAGTGTCATTTCCCCCTGTCTCTTATGGTTTCAGGTGAGAAGAGCTCTAGCTGTTCTAGCCTCTGATCATATCCCTACCCCTTTATCCCACAGATCTTTCTCATAGCTTTCCTTTGTATTCCTTCAAGCGACCTAATGTCCATTTCCTAATCTGGCTTTCAGAACTGCACATGATACTCAACATGTGGTCTGAATAGGGCACTGAAAACTGTAAACTACCTCCTTTCTTCTGAAATCTTTCCTGCTGAGGATACATCCCAGCATGCTTTTGGCTGATGCCATTGTCCTCTCACTCTACTCCTGGTTGCTCAGTCTGAGATCAGCCACTCTTAAATCCCTTTTCTGCTCATACCATGGTTGTTGTGGACAAATTACAATACTTGCTCATCTTTAAGAAATCCTTCCCTAGCCTCTTGGCCCTCATCCTTTGCTATTAATTAATTAGCAGTACAAGGCTAACTGCCTTTGTGAGCTATTTAAAGCCTTGCTAATCATCCCATTTGAGAATCAAACCCTGCACCTTATGTTTGTAAGGTAAACACCTTAACCATTATACCAACCCCAACTCTTGCTTCCTTAGATTCTTGACTCATTCTCAACTTCTACACCTGTCTGTGTGCTTGTTCTCTGTTACATTAGGTATGTCCAAGAAAAACACACTAGGCGGAGCTTAGAACAGATCCATGCAGGACTCCATTAGTCATTTCCCTCATTCCTGACATTATCTCTTTCTCTCAATAGCCCTCTATGTCCTGCCATCCAACCATGCAGATATCCATTTTCTCAGTTTTCCTACCTCTGCATCTCCAGTTTTCCTATCAACTCCTGTGCGGGACCAATTTAAAGTCCTTGCTGAAATATAGTTGGACTATATGTATTGGTACTCCCTTGTCAATTTAACCTGTAACCAGTCATAAAATTTAACCAGTTTTGACAGACAGTTTCTTCTGACAGTGAAGTCATGGAAATTGTTGTCCTCTATAAATGCCGTCCACCCTCCCCTCAGGAGGATCTCCATGATGTTCCCTGCCACTGTTGTTAAGCTAACATGTCTATAGTGTCCTGGAGTTTTTTCTGCTTCCTCTCTGATATTGAGGTACCACACTTCCTATCTTTCAGTTCTCTATCACATCTGTTCTAGTCAGAGATCTGTTGAAGACCTCTCAAGGGGTCTGCCAGCACACTTGCCAGATTTCTGAGAATGCCAGGAGGCATCCCATCTGGTCCTTGTGCTTCATCTTTGATAAGGGTAGCCAGTTCACTTTCCACCTCCTCTCCCTCTATCATAATATCTGTCCACTGCTGTCCGTATTCTGCTTTGCCTCCCTCCTGGCACAGAGCACTAAACTTGCTTCCCTTTGTGACACTGAATCAAAGACTTGTTCAGTACCTCTGCTTTTCCCCAGACATCTGTGATCTCCTCCCCATCTTTGGTCTGCCTGCCCAATTCCATCCCTCACTTCTTTCTGCTATGTCCCCTTCTTGATATCTTCTGCTAATTCCTTTTCAGCTTTCATGTTTTTGCTGCCCTCACCATATTTGTTGCCTTTTTGATAGACTCCTTGTACTGTGTTTCCTTCACTTCACCACCCCCACCTTTCCACCTCTTGTAGGCCTTGTCTCTTGTATCGGCTGGTAATCTATGTAACTATATTAACCTGCTTCTATGTTTGCATTTTTTGAATTTCTTCACAGCCTTCTACACAGACCTGAATACTCTATGCCCCATTCCTATTGCTTGTTTACTCCTTAATTTGCTCCCTACTTTTAATTCCTTCTTGGCTATCTCCCCGTACACAGAATAATCCACTCTTTTAAAATGTAATATCATTGTTTTGTCCTTTTATTCTTTCTCTTCCATTGCTGTAAACCATACTGTGACATGACTGCCGTTGGTTAACACTGATTTATTCTGGACATCTCTGACATGCTCTGCAGTGAATGAGACCACATTCACAGTTTTATTCTTTCTGGTACAGTTCTTCTCTAGATGGCTGAACCCTTCATTATCCAAGTCCTCAACCAGTTCCCATCATCATCATCATCAACCCCTTTTTCCCATTTTCTACATGGGATTTGGGTGTTGTCATTTGTCACTATCTCTCTCTCGATTCAGTGCCACTCTCCTGCCTTCTTCGAAAGTCATGCCTGACTGTCGCAGGTCTCTCACACCATCCATCTCTCTCTTTGCTGTATGCCCTTGTTTCTTCTGGCCTTTTTCCTGTCTGTCCCAAATCTTTTTCACCGGATTATCTTTTGCTTTTCTGCACATGTACCCAGACCCCTGTAATCTGTTCTCTTTACTCTTCTCTGCTATTGGAGCTACTTTGGCTTCTGCTCTTATGTCATCATTTCTTCATCTGTCCCATAGTGTGCATCCTACCAGCCATCGCAGGCACTTCATCTCCATCACCTCTAGCTTCCCCAACTACTCTGGCTTCATTTCCCAGGTTGCTGTGCCATGCAGCAGTACTGGTCACACCACTGTTTTGTAAACCTTGATTTTCAGCTTCTTCGACATTCTTCTGTTAACCAACTTCCACTCATTCTCTTTCCTGGAGCTCAGAATCGTCATTCTGCTCTTGACAGATTCAAATCACCATTAATGTTGTTTTTTTTTTCCTCCTTCTCCATTCCTTTGTTCATTCCTTTGGTCTGTTATCCTCTTATCTTGTTGTTTTGAGGGATGAAACACTGTAGCAATCCACCAGCCCCCTCTTCCTCTATCTTAACTGCCAGTGCACTTACCCCATCTTCTGACCTTGGCTGTACCTTTACCCCATTCCTGATTTGGTGTTCTTTCTCCTCTCTTTCCTCTCCTATCCCATATCTGATCCCTTCTTTATATAGAATGCTACTCAATTCCCAGCTCTGCCTTCTCTGTCATTTCTGAACAAGCTAAAACCAGACATCTCTGTCTCCCACACCCTCTTGTCACTGACCCATGTTAGTGATGCCAGTAATGTAACTCTCCCCTCCTGCTTCATCACCACATGCAGCTTCTTCATCTTAATACACATTCGTCTTATAGCACAAAGTGAGACTATCAAGACATGCTGTGAGTCACCCTTCTTTGTCCCTTTGATTTGTGCTGCATTTGTTTTTACCTTCTCTCATTCTGCTTTTGTCACCCTCCCTCCCTACTTCCAACATAGTACAGTAGTTGAACTGTACGTTTCCATGACAGCAACAAGCAAAGCTTTCCCTTCTAAGCTAAGATGGAGCTTGTCATGCGCATGTCGCTGGTCCCCCCCATCCAATTACTACCAATACCATGCCTTTCTCTCTCACAGAAAATTCACCCCGGGGATAACTCTAGTGGCGCTACTCAACAGAGATACTGGGAACTAAGGTCAGGTGGCACTATACCAGGGTAATCCTATGGCTATGCTTGTAAAGGCCCCAGAGCCATTAGCCTAGTACACACCTATGAACCTAAGAACCTATGTCCACTGCTGCAGCCAGTCATTACACTCTGTAGTCCTCCCTGTCATTTGTGTGCTGGATAATGGTGCAGGTAACACTTCCAGGAATGCTACCTCCAGCTCTCTGTCATGGCATTTCTATGCCACCTCCCAGACCCTGCTTACTACTACATCAGCTGTCTGCTATGACAGATAATTGGTGCCTACAAACACCACAACATGTGTCCTCTCCTCCCTCCTTGGTAGTCACTTTGTACTATGTCGACTTGGTCCTGAGATTTAGTGTTTGGACCCAAGGAATAGTCTACATCTGCGATTGAGACCCAAAATTATTTAGTGGGAAGAACTGGACCTTAATTCATAGATTCATAGATTATTACTAAACTAATGACATGAGAGGTGCCCAGAAAAATGCCTAACCACGTTATCCCAAAAGAATAATGATGTCCTGTATCCAAACAGGACATTGAGAGCCAGGCAATTATAAGCTACCATAAAGGATATGTACTAAGGGGTCCCCTACACAATCCCGAATGCACAGAATCCTGACACCCAAAATACCGAGATGAAAAGCCCGAAACCCTACATTACCGAAAGACCAGAAGCGCGAAATTCAAAATCCCGATTTTAAGGGATTTTTAGTTAGTGCTTCTGGTGTTGCGGTTCAGGTAAGTATGTGTGTGTAAGTGTGTTTGTTAGGGGCTTTAGTGTGTGTAAATGTGTGTTGTGACTGTGGTGTGTGTGTGTGTGTGTGTGTGTGTGTGTGTGTGTGTGTGTGTGTGTGTGTGTGTGTGTGTGTGTGTGTGTGTGTGTGTGAGGGACTGTAATGTGTGGGTGTGAGTTTGCCTTGTGTATATGTTTGTGCGATCTCGGAGTTAGAATAATAAAGTAGGGGGTGCTGGGGGGGGTGAAGCCCCCCCCTGCTTATCTTTAGTGTAGGATGGTTTGTTTGGTTATGGGGGAGGGTGTTTGTATGTTTGTGTGTGTGCTGTATGTATGTATTAGTTTTGCGATTTTAATGTGGGGTTTTGGGCTTTTTGTCTCGGTATTTTGGGCATTGGGATTCTGTGCATTCGGGATTTCATAGGGGACTCGTACTAAGACAATCACATGGCTTTTTTCATAGGTTAGTACTAGGCTATCTGCCCATGTTGGCCATTTTAAGCCTAGCCAGTTTCCCTCATAAATAAGAATAAAAACCTGTACTTTGTGGCTGCGAGGCAAACACCTTAGCCATTATGCAAACCGCTTCTTAAGACTGTGCTATATCAAGGACAGCGCCTTGTCAGTTTACAGTGTCTGAGATTCTGCCCAGAGGCTAGTTAGCATCATGAGGTTTTCCTATATACCAGTCTGCATCTGAATCTGGGTTATGAGATTTGACATTTCGAAGACTGGGCTGTGGGGGTCAGTCAGTCTGCAAAGGCTTTGGCAGTTTGTTCATTTGTTGCACATTGTTAATTATAAAATAACAAAAATGTGTTTAGAGACTTGATGTGAAAGTAAAGTGATAGGGACTGCAGAGAAGAAGTTATATCTAAGATAGTACTGGTCTTACAAAAAAACTCATGGACCAGCCCAATTAGTTAAACACAGAATAAGTGTGCCAGATTTAGATCTCCTAAAATACCTAGGCTCATATAAGTTATACTGTGAAAGCTTCAGATAGATAAAATTTAATAAACCTGAAGACACAGACTCCAGTCTGAATAACGTAAGAAGTTACATAATGTGTCTCATGCTGCCAGCATTTACACTACTATGCATATGACAGAGAAACTTATTTAAAGAAAATGTCAACAAAGTAGACTAAAACATCCAGTAATGTAAGGAGAGCATGCTGTTATGAATAAATAAGTTAAATGGCGATAAACTGCATATGCCAGAAACCAAGTAGGGTAGTGTTATCCAAACACGTAGATGTTATTGACTTCTCTTCACGACTCACTAGGAAACATAAAAAAGTCAGATTATGTTTAGTCTCTCCAAGGGAACTTACTGCCTTAGTCCTTTGATTTTTTTATTTTTTTTTTTAATTGGAAAACATTATGGTCTTTCTACTTGGGCAATGTGCTTTCTACAGATCAACTGCTTATATGCCATTTTACAGTTAACTAAGTTTGCCTTCAGAAAAGATAGAAATTCAGGGGTGTCGCTGATATCTGAACTATTATAAAGTGCTAAAAAAACAAAAAGTGATACCCTTTTACCCTTTGGCTATCAGAAAGTGATGTTAAGAAATATCTTTAAAACCATTATCATTAAAGTAGCTGTGTGGTTCTTCTGACAGCACACATGGCAAGGCTGTCCTTAAGCTATTTGGACTATTTGGTCAAATAGGACACCACTCCCACATGGAGCTCTGCGCTAGGTTATGACAGGATCATTATCAATTAAACAACCTGCAAGATTTACCTGAGTGACACCACAACAAAGTGCAAGGCATTTTTCTACCTTTAGTCTTGCTTCCACAGTAGCTACAAGTCTTTTTACTTGAGGTGATTAATTTTCCCATCATGCATTGCACACGTGGCTAGTCTAGGATTATTAACACTAATAAAGCACAAAAAAATGCTTAAACACCAGAAAGTCTTGGCTGCACAGATGAACCAATAAGACAAGAAATATCTTGTGAAAAAAATTAACAGCAGTGTTCCAGTAAAATATTGAATTAATTGAGCAGTTTCCATTATAGCAGGACTTGATCAGAATAGCAATACAGTAAGCCAAGTCAGTTGTTTGTGAAACCACCAAAATGGTCACAAGTACCTCAAATGACCAATAAAAATACTAACTGATACACACCATAACTCCAGCAGGAATCAATTATTCTATTTTCATTGTGCCCCTGTTAAAGTTTAGACCTGCTAAACTTAACTGAACAACTGAGTAGTGAGCACTGTATTTGTGTTTTTAGGCAATGCATATATTTAAATATTTATTGTTTTCTATCTATTCATTCTTTATTAACAAATGTTTCAAATATGTATTTTCAACACATATTTAATATGATGGTATGTTCAAATAACAGACAAGTATTTATATGTGGCTTTTGTCTGAACATGGAACATTTTAACAATTAGGATTTTTAGAAGTTTAGCCAACAGTTAACATGCCTCTGTGTGGTTTAGAGAACGATGAAGAGTCAAAATAAGTAGAAAGAGACAATTGTGTTGGATTTTAGAAAAGTGATTTATGCACTGCTGTGGAGATCATCAAGGATGAGTTAAAAGATAGGGAATCCATTAAGGGAGTAAATAAGCTATGGGTCAAGGTCAAGGATGCAGTACTCAGGCTAAGGGAACCCATTAAGGGAGTAAATAAGCTATGGGTCAAGGTCAAGGATGCAGTACTCAGGCTAAGGGAACCCATTAAGGGAGTTAATAAGCTATGGGTCAAGGTCAAGGATGCAGTACTCAGGCTAAGGGAACCCATTAAGGGAGTTAATAAGCTATGGGTCAAGGTCAAGGTTAAGAATGCAGTACTCAGGCTATGAACAAAGGTGTGATGAACAGGCAAAAAGAGAAGTAGGTCAATGAGGTTACAGAGGAATGTGGGCCTGGCAATTAGACCAAAAGTTAAGACCAAAAAAGGAAGAAAGGAGTGGATGGGGGTAGAAAAGGAAGAATACAAAGGGGCTAGTGAAAAGGCAACAAAGGCTAAAGCAGAAATTGAGTTAACAAGAATCAAGATGGTATGCAAGGACTTCTTCAGATAAAAAGCAGCAAGAAGAAAAAGAGGGGCAGAGCGTGCCCAGTATTTTAAGATGCATCAAGCACAACTTCTATTAAGAGCACACAGGGGACACACTCAGTCCAGGGTCTGGGTTTCTCTCTCTGTCTCCCTCCAGGTCCCCAGTAAGACTGCCCAGTGGCACAGCTATAGAGATGTGTCCTCAGCCGAGTGTCCAAGCCAAGTCCTCCAGCACCCTTTCTATGAAACCAGTGCTTTGTGTCCCTGCTCCAAGCAGATGACACACACACTCTTTGAGATCTGATTTTCACACACACACACACACACACACACACACACCTAGGAAAGGCTGGCACAAATTTACTAGCTATTCCCCCTTCTGCCAAGACCATAAGGTAGTTATACCACCAGGCACTCCAAAGCCAGCTACTCTAAGGCTTTTGCAAGGGTACCCAATTATACTGAGTGAAAGTAATATTAATACAAATGGTAGTTTGACCAACAGCAAGGCTTTCAGGAACGACCAGAGCCATCACCAAATATATATAACTACTCTCAGAGATTAAAATAGTCTCTAAAAGACAAGCCACAAAGAAAAGTTTAAATCTATTTAATAAGAAATAAGAAAAGAACATAAAAATACTATATATGTCTTTCCAGTAAACAGCAGAGATGCAATTACAGGAAATGGGTAAAGTAACACAGATGAATAGATTCACACAGATATAGAAAAGCAGCACATAACTAATCTCACTTTATTTCGTGACTGATCTAAAGACTTACTATTCCCTGGTCACTTACTAGAGCAAGGCAAGATAAAGTAGGTGAGGGGTCCTTCCTTGACAAGTTACAAAAACAGAATGCGATCAGACTTCAGTCTCATCTAGTATTAAACATCATTTTGGCCTAGATTGCAGAATGACATCACATACATCTGGTCATCTGACTTCTGATTCCCATGCTATCCCCATTGCTAGAAACTGCCAGGATTTAGCTCATATGTGTCAATAATGCAGACGTTGAATTTTGCTCAGATCTGTTGCAGCTTCAGGAAGTCATAAAACAATTTCAAACATCCACCCTTCCAGAGTAGCAATTAGTTCACCCCAAAGAAAATACAGAAAGCTTCATAGTGCAGACTTTTTGTCTCTGGTTGCACTGAGAACTGTAGGATACTATATTTATGGCCTAAGCCAGGTAATTTAATTTTAAACCATTTTCAAAGTTAGGTGGATTGAGATTAACCTCTTCTCTTCTAGTATCATCTGTTAAAACATATACATTTAAACAGTTACAATAATGCATGTATATTTCTTTTTCTGTCTAGCAGGGCACACTGTTAGTACATTTTGACACAAGCAGCTTTACAAATACATTTTTCAAAACAAGCATCTGTACAAATCAGTTTGATATACAAATGAGATATAATTATTTACAAAAATCCAGCTAGCTGTGCTGGAATTTGTTACACATCCACTGCCCTACCTGGCATAGCTGGCAATACCTCACAACGTCACACAAGGTGCAAGGTTTATTCCTGACCTCTGACTAATTGCCTGTATGAAGTGTGCATGTTATCTTTGTGTCTCTGTGGGTCTCTCCCACCTCCCAAAAAATGCCTAGTTTTTCCACCACAAACTCACTCAATAATAGAGTTGTGGGTAGAAGCACAGACTCTAGATGGTGCCTATAATGGGGAGAAGTTGTATATAACAATCACTTAGAGCATTAACTTCAAGATAGGAAAATACAGATCACAGACTGTGTGTAGCCACTCAATGGTGTAAAAATTGGCTCTAGGTGTGGTCATGTTAAATGTTGCCAAATCAAGCATGGGTGGTAACCAATGATAAGTAGGCTGAGGACCTGACTTATGTCAGGGACCTGGGGATCCATGTTAATGGTTGGAGAGGTGCATGTGGCCAGTTGTACCCACCATAAAGCCCAAAAGCCCATTGTCAATAAGCTTTTTGAAATGGGAGGTATTTAGACCTCTATGATAATTTCTGTATTAACCTGTAACATAATTGTAAGTAAAAATGTATTGTTATTTTTCTACAAGGAGCTTATCTCCCCGGGCTTCTACTGAAAAGGGACATTTATCCAGTTAGACTAGCCTGGTCAATAAATGTAAAATAAAAAAATAAATATTGGCTGGCTGGTGTCCAGTTGCCCAGCTTGGCTTACCTAGGATACTTCTCTTTGAGTAAAAGCTGGATATAAAATCAATGAACCTGCCAAACTAAGAATTGTTACATTCAATGTAGGTTCACTGACAAGATGGAGCATGGAAGTGGATGACATGATGGTGAGAAGGCTGGATATTTTATGCATCCAGGAGACAAAATTGAAGGGTAGTACAGCAAAGTCACTTGGCTTTGGATCCAGAGTCTACTACTCAAGAGGCAGACATGGAACTTTTGGTGAAGGAGAAGAAAGCACAATTCATTTGCCAGACAAAGCACATGAATTGGTGTTGATAATGGGTGACCTGAATGCACATATCAGGACAGACGCAACAGGATATGAGAACTGATTGGGTCAACATGGGTAGGACAACAGGAGCAAAGAAGGAAAAGTCATTCCTGACATTTGTCTAGCAAATGGCTTGATGGTGGCCAACAAGAACAAGTGCCCACGCTAACACAAATACCAAAGAAAATAAGACTCCACGGGTGAAGAAACTTGGTTCAAAAAAGCAAATGCGTATCAAACTTAGATAAATAATAATTGAGTAGTTTGATAATATTCGATAACTTTTAATCCATAAAATAACAGTAGGAAAAACAAAATAGTCAAGCGCTTTCGCCTGGTTCCTACCAGGCTTTATCAAGATACTAAACAATCAAAAACAGAATTGTTATATACCATTTGGAATTGACCATGTGATCGATCAATTTGCAGCTTTAATTATAGTAATCAAAGATTTAAAAGACCAATGTCCCCCATAGCATGGTGGCCAACACAGCTCAGCGATGGTCATAAGTCCACATACATGAGTGACCAATGTGCAACTCAGGTTGACATCCTCCTAATAAAGAAAAAGCACTAGCACTAGGATAGAATTGGTGATTATAAAGTCATCCCCAGTGAAACAGTTGTCCCACAGCATAAACCACTGGTTGACACAATTAGCTGCAAGCAGTGGTCAGAGAAGGCTCTAAGTTCAACAAAGACTAGACTGAAGACCTGTAAGTTAACTGGAGAGAAAGCACAAGGGTTCAAGGAATTACTCAGAACTCTAGCACCTCAGGAAGAAGAGGAAGTATGCAGAGTTGAAGAAGAATGACAGCACCTCAAAACAGCATGTGTGAGGACTACAGAACAGATATGCAGCCCAGCCAGGTATTGAAGCAAGATACAGAAGGAAATCTGGTTGTAGAATACCGAAGTCCAGGAAGTCATTTTAAAGAAAGAAGGAGTGCAGGAAAAAGTGGGAGACAGAAAAGATGGATGAGGCTAGGAAGGAATGCAGGTTGGCTAAAAAAGAGACGAGAGAAATTGAAATAGAAGAGAAAGGCATCAGAGGCACTCTACTACCTTCTGGAAAGTGTCTCAGTAGATTGCACAAATAAACTCTATCACTTTGCAAGGCAAAGAAAAAGATAAGGAAGATAGTTCGACACACTTCATAAAGGATGCCAGCAGCAATCTGATCTCCAGCCCACAGGACATCAATAACAGATGGAAAAAGTATTTCCAGCAGTTTCTGAATGAATAAAACCCCTCAAAAGCTGTTCTGTCCCAGACACAGCCTACAATGAAAGAAGAAGAGGAGGAGTCTGCCTCAGAAAAAGTAAGATCAGCACTGAGGAAAATGAAGTCAGGGAAAGCAACAGGCTCAGATGAGGTCACAGCAGATATGATAACGATGCTGGATGAAATAGGGGATAAATGGCTGCTGAGGATATTCATAGCAATATGGAGAAAATAAGTGGCTCCCAGATGACTGGAGAATAAGTATACTTGTGCTAGTGCACAAGAACAAAGGAGATATTCTCAATTGTGGGCAGTTTAGAGGTACCAAACTCCTGTCACTGCATGAAAGTCCTGGAGAAGGATGAGTGATAAAAGAATATGAAGAGCGGTAAGAAGTAAGATGGGAGATGAGCAGTTTGGATTCAGATCAGGATGCAACACAACTAACCCAACATTTGCAGATGGTTGAAGAAAAGTTGGAGATGAGGAAAGAGTCAATATGGGCATTCCTAGACTTGGAGAAAGCATATGACAAGGTCCCAAGAAAACTGACTTGGGCAGTCCTACCGTAGTTTGAAGTCCCAGAAACACCGGAAGACTTGGTGCATACTAATACAAAGACCCAATGACTCAAGTATGAACAGTGTTTGGACTGAGGACACAGAGGGGTTCCCACTGTAAGTGGGTGTACACCAGGGTTTGGCTCTGAGCCCACTGCTGTTTATACTGGTGATGGACTACATTAGTAAGCAATTCAGAGAGGACAGGTCAACAAAATTGCTGCATGCAGATGATGTGGCATTACAGACAGACTCTGAGCAAGAACGTCAACAAGACATAGAGGAATGGAATGCAAAACTGAAGGCACATGAGTTGAAAGTGAGCACTGATAAGACAGTTGTAATGGCAGCAAATGGGGGAAATCAGAGGAAGGTGAGAACTGAGATAGAAGGAAAAAGGATAACAGCTTCAAGTATCAGGGAAGGGTGGATGAAGAGAAGGGAAGCCTGAATGAAGAGGTCAAATAGAATCAATGGGGCTCCAGCCAACTGGCACAGAGTGTCAGGGGTACTGTATGACAGAAGAATGCCAAAGAAGCTAAAATGTATAGTGTACAAAACAGGGGTGTGACCAGTACCACTGTGTGGTACAGAAACCTGGGCTGTAAAGGCAGAGCAGTTGAAGAAGCAAGAGGTGATATAGATGAAGTGCCTGAGATGGGTAGTAGGATGCACACTGTGTAGATACAAAGAAATGATGACATCAGAGCAGAAGCCAAAGTAGCTCCAATTGCAGGCAATGTCAAGGAGAACAAATTACAGTGTTGTGGGCATATGTGCAGAAAAGCAGAAGACAATCCGGTGAACAAGATTTGGGACAAGCAGGAAGAAAGCAAGATGAAATGAAAGCATCCAGCAAAGAGGTGGCTGGATTGTGTGAGAGAAGAACAGTCAGGCGTGAGTGTTGAAGAAGGTAAGAGAGTGGCATTTAATCGAGAGAGGTGGCCACAGTTCACATGACACCTTAACCCCATATAGAAATGGGGAAAAAATTGGATTGATGATGATGATGATTTCTTTAAGGAAAATAGTGGAATTATTATGGAAAGAAATAGTTTGTAATTATTGGCAAACCAACAGGGCACTGCAACCAGATAAGAGTTCTTCATAAGTCACCTCTGAAGTTTTCTTAACTTAAAAAAAAAAGAAAGATAAGCTGCATAAACAGCAATGTTTTATACCTTGTTTTCTAAATTAATTTTGATTTCTTAATGGCTGTGGTAGCTCAGCAATACCTTTATAGTGATCCCACATTTCGTCAGTAATAACCAGTTTATAAAGTCATAGATTCATAGGTTTGACTGTCCAGGTTATGACCTACTGGTTTTCAAGAAGCTTAATAGTTGTTATTCTATGTTGATAATTTCCACTTCCCATAGATTTATATCTACCTGCTTATAGCTATATCTATATATCCATCTTTATATATATATATATATATATATATATATATATATATATATATATATATATATATGGTTCCCCTTTATAAGATCATCTGACAAGAACGTTGACTCACTTAACAGCGAGATGACAACAACTAAAGTTTAGAACGGTGAATTCTCATAATGGCAAATTTCATCTCTGGGGAAACTCACCACTTGGCCACCACTGACGACCTTTGCCATTTTTTTCCACTGTAGTGCAATCTAAGAGTTGGACTATTTAAGTGGGGGGCGAGGCCCCCTACATGGGAGGTGTGGGGGTGAAGTCCCCCATTTTGGTGGGTTTCATTTCTTTCTTTTTTTTTTTTGTCAGTTGTGGCCAAGTGGTTAGTTTCCTGGAAGTGAAATTCACTATTCTAAACTTTAGATGTTGAAGTCTCGCTGTTAAGCGTCTCGACATTATGGTCAGATGATGTTATCAAGTAGAACCAAATATATATATATATATATATATATATATATATATATATTGTGGGTCTACTAAGTTAGAACAACATGCACAAAAACTGACCACTAACATCAACAACAAAATATCAACAAAGCAAATGTTGACATACAACTATGAATGCACCAAGCAATAACTGTGGTGCATGCAACGCTAAAAAAAAATGCCCTCTGCACCCTCCCATGTGAGGAGTTGCAGCATCCACTTTCTATTACTTATACAGATTGCACAATACTGGGGAAAGGGCATATTACCCAACAAGAATTGTGCAGTCTCACACACCTGTTAACCATCTCAATAGTTAACCAAATTGTGTCAAATAAACAGATGTCAATTAAAAGCAAATCTGACCATATTTGCTGATCACACATATATAAACACACACACACAACACACACACATGCACACACATGCACACATACACACACACACACACACACACACACACACACACACACACACACGCACGCACGCACACACACACACACACACATATGTATGTATGTTTTTTTTTGAAGGAAGTAAATTCATCATTTATTTATTTAAATAACCAATAACTTTATACCTTCCTAATTAATTAAAGAAAAAAATTAATTCACAGTATTTTATGAATATCAGATATTCCCAGTTTAATTTATTGTTCATTACCATTTATATAAATTGTTGTTCATTATTAATGAGGCTTAAGGGTTGTATTTAAAATGTTTCAGGCCCATTTTGTTGTAAATATATTTTCAGCTAAAGCTGGAGATGTCAGGAACATAACTATAAATCTTAAGCAGACTATTGGATACAAGGATATTTGGAAAGTGCTTTGTTACTGATATTTTACATAAATTAATCCTAATGCCTCTAACATGCACCTGGACTCGCAAATGTATCTCACATGTTGCTTGTCTAGTACAGATTTTTGATAGAGAAAAAAAAGAAAAAACAATAAACAGCCCTTCTAGAACTTCAGTCCTACTTAATTTATGAAGAACCGTATGCTAAAATCTGACAGTGCATTTTTTTTTTTTTTTTTTACCAAAACAAATCTGGGCATTGAACACCTTCCATACCCTTGGTATGTAAATTCACCAACCTGGTTTATTAATTAGGTTATTTTAACCTAGGTGAAACCAGTCTGCTCATAAGACTTCTAGTAGTTATCTAAAAACCTTAAACTTTACTGTAAATGTGTTCAAGAAAACCGTAAGGCATCAAAATAAACCAAAACATATGTCATCTTTGTAAATGGAGTTGATAAATGGCTGTGATATATAATAAAATAAATAGCCTTCCCTTCATTTTCTTGTTTGACACTGATTATGTTCTCAGAAATATAATACTTATAATTATAATATACAGGAACTAAATAAAATCACTTTCAGTTTAACCCCTTTTACAGTAATATTTCAAAACTGCCATTTGTTGCTTTTTCAAACTTTGTCATATGGGTGTAAACCTTTCTCGCCCTATTTAACTCTTAATAAGGAAATGGTGTTTTAAAACCTTGAAGGGTGAACACATGATAATAAAGAAATAGGTTACCTAAATTAGGCTTCCTGTACATTGAAGACTGCAAAACTTAATTCCTTACTTTTTTTTTTTTTTTTAGTTTTGCACCCAGAAATAATGTATTTTTTTATATAAAATACCACTATTTAGTAATTTCATGTTTGATATTTTCCTGCAAATATTTGTCACATAGTCATCATTTTCTATGTAAAATGTACATTGCTGTTTTCTTTCCAACTGCTGCTACTTTGTCTTGCTTACTGCTCCTGTGAAGCCAGGTCATGGCTGAAAATGGTCAAATGAGCAGCCTACCTACCCAGTTCCAAATTCCGGTAAATAAATTAATAAATAAAATGCATTTGTTTCATATATAAAGGACAGTCTTGTTAAATTCAAAAAGTGAAAAGAACCATACAAACTCTGCTGAGCAATACATGTCGTATAAAACTTTATATTAGTTTATTATAGTCATTCTGACAAATTTACATTCTAAATAATCTATTACAAGATTAACATAACTAGGGGTATAAAACCATTCAACTGCATTACAGTTTTTTTTTCTGAAAATAAAATTTACCATTAAATAAGAATAAAGTCAAACAAGATGATAGTTATGAACTATTCCCATACACATGAACATGAAAACACTTCTCATATGTACCTGAATATAAAAACTAACATCAAATGTAAGCAAAAAAATATATATATATTTCACATCAAACAAATCAAATATAAATCTTGAGTTTATTTGACAATGTAACCACATTAGTAGACAAGAAAGCAGCTATAGATTTGTCTGCTTAGATGTCAGCAAGGGATTTGACATATAACCATAGAATTGAATAAATTAGACAAGCCTGGAACAGCTTATACAGTGGAACTATGGTCAAAACACTATCTAGAAAAAAGGGCACAGTGGGTAATAGTAAACATAGTCCAAGCAGATGAAATAATGTTTGCAGGTGGGTTATTATTGGAGGTCAGCTTTGGGGATGGTTCTTTTCATTTAAAAATACCTGGAAACATCAATATATATGTTTTGCTGAGGGCACAAAGTTATGCAACTGAGGTGATATGCATTGACATGCAAATGGTAAAAATGTTACTGGCAATATTGGTTGAATAGTACCTCAAGTTGGAAATCACAAACAAAACAAAAAAATTCAAATTCAGATGTAGCAGCTACAGAAAATGAAGAACAGCACTAAAGAATTTGGAAAACATAAATTTTTGCACTCTTAATTTAATCTGCAGATAAGAGATAAAGTAATTTATTCAAGAGAAAAAGTGTGTTTTATAAATTTTCTGGTGTCATTCTTACTTTTTTTGCAGCTGCTATGTCTGAATTTGGATTTTTGATTTAAATTTTATGCAAAAAAGGGCAAATAATATTTCTGGAGAAGGCTAACAAAGGAACTGAGTCCATAGCTGCAGGGGAGCATTCACAACAACAAAGGTGAAAAAATACCTGGGATAGTGACATCAGATAATATCAGGTGAATAAGTGATGTGGTAAAGCATCAGGAATGAAAGAGGATCCTTGGCTACAAAGCAGGAAGCATTCTGAGTAGAAAATGTGGAGTTGTCTGTCATTGTGGACAGTTAAGATCTCATTCTTTGAATTTTGTATAGAAATGGAGAGCTCATCTTTGTATGGACAAATGTTCATAGATTAGTAGTAGGCTAACTGCCCTTGTGGGCCATTTAAGCCTAGCTAGTTGCACCATGGAAGAATCAAACCCTGCACCTTGTGTTTGTAAGGTAAACACCTTAACCATTATACCAAACTCTCACCCTCCAAGACATGACAAAAGTTCAGAGAAGGGCACTGCATGTAGTACATGCTCGTCAATACAAGACACACAGATCAATACAGCCTTGAGAACAAGAGGCAAAAGATGGGGTTGATATGTGCAAACATTTTCACTTCTCAAGGAAAGCCACACAGACCCAATATGTATTGTATTTCAAAATACAGAGCTTTATGAGAAAAATATGGCACTATTTGTTCAAAGTGAATGTCTCATGGCAGATATACAGAAACTTTTTTTTGCAAGATGGATAGCACCTGATTGTAAAAGCCTTCCTGAAGAGGCTGCAGGTTCAAAACTGACAGCATTCAAGCATGGGGCAGACATAAAATAATTCTTATGAAGAAGAAGAAGAAGAAGAAACTGGTGGTTGAGTAGAATTTGTAGCTTATCGACTTCTAGGGAAAGAGGACAGCTATGTATTCAAACAGTTCTTATCTGCCTTTACAGTCTAAACTTGTTTGGTTAATCTGATAACACCAATGAGTGTTAAAATGGTTACATGATAGCTATTGTCTGACTTTTTAGACCAGTTAAGTATAAACCTGTAAGAATCTTTGTCAGATCTTCAAATCTTAGGCCTGTTGAAGTACATTCTTTCATTGTTTTTTTTTTCTGTCGTTATTTGGCTACAATTTTAAATTTTAAATTCCTCCTGTTTTACTATGTCACTTTTATTTCTGAAGAAATATTTAGATTTTTTTTTTATTTTGTTGAAGTATGTCAAAATTACTTAAAAGGTAATGTATCCTTTGCCATAATTTATAAACCTGCAATAATGTCTAGTAAAATACTATTTTTTTTTGCAAAATACTCCATTAACCATGTATTACACCTTATCTTTAGTAAAATGAGAAGACCTGAGAAACACAGCAGGAACTATAAAATTATTTAATTTGGTTAGCACTTCACATCAGAGATGCTTCATCAGACCATACATTTCATCAAAACTGACTTGACTGTATATATACACACCCTGACTAGAAATCAATCAATTATAACTCATTAAACAATTACATTAATACAATTCACTTAAAGATAAAATACACTATCCAATTAATAGAGCTCACAGGTCCTAACATGTCCTGTACTAAGTTACTTAATAACTACTAAAATACACATTATAAAAACTAATTATAAGAACCATACTAGTATAACTATGATTATTACTATAAGCGTCTCATTTTCAAATAAGGTTTAATAGACGTCCTGTCATTCAACCCTGGTTCCTTCTCAACCTGCAGCTCTATTATCCATCTCAACTCACTTAGTTCTAACCTATTTTTATGTCCCCCAACCATAAGTCCTGATGAATGCATTCTACCACTTTAAATAGAAAATTATGTGTTCTATCTTTATCCAAGATGTGTTTGGCTAGTGCACTCCTATCTAGTTCCCCATTCCTAATTGCCCCTAGATATTCCCTGACTCTCTCTCTCAGTGAGCGAGTAGTCGTACCCACAAGTACAATTTCCCTTAAGGGCACACAGAGATCACAGTTAGTCTGGGGCTGGTTTCTCCCTTTCTCTCAAAGTCCCCAATAAGACTCCCCACTGACACAGCTATAGGGACCAGATCTCAGCCTAGTGGGCAAGCTAAAACTTCAAGACCCTCTCTGTCCAACCAGTGCTTCCTGTCTCTGCCCAAGTAGCTGTCACACACACACTTTGAGATAAGAGTTTATACAACCACACAGACACTCCTGGGGAAGGCTGGCACAGGTTCTCCAGCTGTGCCCCTTTTACCCAGACTATATGGTAGAAATCACTGCCACCACCCAGCTAATATTTATCAGCTACTCAAAAATCCTTAAAAGGGTGCCCAATTATTACTGTGCAATATTATTATCCAAATGGTAAGTGCAACCTAACAGTCAAGGCTTATTTGGAGTGACTTGGTACAGTATCACTATGTACATGCAATGTACTCTTAGAGCTTAAATTATCTATACACAAAACAGCCACAGTTGAAAGGTGTAAAAATATTTAATAAATAATAAAAACACAAGACAATATTTCTTACTACACAGTGCTAGTCAAGAGTTCAGAGATCACAGAGAAATGTTTAAAATAATACCGTAGAAGAGTTCTGACATCACAGAAAAACACTTAGTCTAACCTTCCTAAGTCCTAGCTATTTCTAAGAGAAACACTAAAGTCTAAGATCCTACTTACATATAGACACAGGCAGTGCTGGTGATGTTGGATGTTCTCATGCCAAATGTTCAAATGCTCTCATTCTTTCCGTCCTTAAATTGATAACACAGTACCACTGATTCATTTCAGATTGCATAATTTCTTTCTGGTTCCCAGGCTAGCAGACTCTCAGAGGTTAATAGCCCCTTTGATCTTGCAGCTGGTCAGTTATCAGAGGAATAAAAGAAATTATACATGTAAATTCTAGCCATTAGCAATGCTTCAACACTATAGGCACAATTCCTTCATCCAGACATATCGGCTCCGAAGTTTGACATCAAAGGCAGTCATAAAATTCTTGACTTAGCTTTCTTACAGCAGAGTGCACTGTTGTTACATTTTTGCAGTTCCACATCCACTACAGTCTTTTCATATTAAGAAAACAAGCATGTGGCTTACATTAATATTTACAATTGACAGAATTATCTACAAAATTATATCTGGCTAGGCTGGCAGCCTTTACCTGTCTTCACAATTAACATCCCACTGGGGAATGTTCATTCTGCATTCCAGGTGAAGGTGCATGGGTCACACATACTCTCTAATGCAAAGTAATGCATCTGAGGAGCAAGACTGTAGAAAAGGAGTGGGCACTTGAGAGGGGAGGTGCTGATAGCAGCAAACTTGGAAAGAAACCTAGGGTTGGTCATATCAGGTGAACAAAAAGGTAAGCAAGCAGTGTAACAATGTAGCAGGAAAGGCATGTAAAATATTGAGGTATATTAGAACGGTAATCAGATGCACAAAATTAGATGTTATAGTAAAGGTGATAAGACCCCATCAGAGTACTGTTTGCACTTTTGTAGACCTCATCAGCATAATAATATAAGCAGGATAGAGGCAGTTAGAAGATGGCAATAAGAGTGGCACGTGGTCTATTTGAAAAGACATATAAAGACATGGTTAAAGAACTTAACATGCATACTCTTCAGGAAAGGAGGACAGAGGAAATCCAGAGTCCTAGCAGATGCTATCATTCAAAATAAGTGGCACAACAGTAACAGGAAAAATTTTAACCATACAAGTTGGGTGGTTCAAAGGAAGAATTAGGAACTGCCATTTCAAATAAGATGGTGAGTGACTGAAAAAGTCCTCTTAAAGAGATGCTAGGTTTAGAAACAGTGGCCTGGATTCTAGAATGCACAGGGCAGGCACACACATCCATTCTTATGATGACTAGGCAGTGATAAGCTGTTCAGTAGGTAGACCTTCAACTTACCCAGTACACAGTAGGGAGACCTGTACAGAAGTCTCTGTCTTCTGTAAAACAGTCCTGTTTCTAAATCTTATGCTAGGTAGTTACAGGTGAAGTGTACAAGTATCCAAGATCAGCAGCAGGACACAGCATGACAAGATAACCAAAAACTCAAAATGCATGGCTTGAAAGCAGAAAGAAGAATAAAGTGACAATGTACAATCCACGACATCTGTTTTCCAGCAATGGAGATACTGACTTAAAACCCTTGTGTTTTTTTTTTTGTGCTCTGACCAGGTGGCTTGCATGCAGTTCATTAACATCGTAGTGCACTCAGTGGAAAATATGAACTTCCGAGTCTATCTTCAGTACGAATTCACAGATCTTGGCCTTGACACCTACTTAGAGGTAAGTAGACCATTCAGCATGTGGGAAAAGGATGTCTACACTACTGTGTCTGCAGGACTTCTGTGCAAAAATTGTGTAGTCTGTTTATTCAAAAATCAAGATGAAATAAGTGCCTGTTATATAAAGTAACATTATTCATTGTTATGCTTCAGTGCATAAAAATAATTCCCATGCATTCATAGTGAAACTAGAGATCAGCAGTGCATAGTATGACTGGGGGACAGATTTCCTTATAATGTAAATGTTGTTACATATTCAGGCTCAGTCATAAAGCAGTTTCAGCATTTTGTAAAATCGTGTCATCTCCTTAGCTATACTTTGCATTCAGTCTTAACCTGTTTTAGCATATGAGATATTCCTCAATATAAGGAAACAGTTGGTGCATAATGTTCATCTCTCTCTCTTTCTCTCTCTCTCTCTCTCTATATATATATATATATGTATGTACACATGAATATCTATATCTAATTTCTCTCTCTCTCTCTCTCTCTCTATATATATATATATATATATATATATATATATTAACTAAGAACGAACTTTGTGACTCAAAAGCATTCACAAAGAATTAAAAAAAGAATTAAAAGGAAAACACCAGCAAGTCTTGTATTATTTAGTGCTTTCGTCTTCTTTAATATCAAGACTTCTTCAGAATGACATGTAATGAAACATGTCATTCTGAAGAAGTCTTGATTTTAAATAAGACAAAAGTGCTAAATAATACAAGACTTGCTGGTGTTTTCCTTTTAATTATTTTTGAATGCTTTTGTGTCATGAAGTTCATTCTTAGTGAAATTTATCTTTGTTTTAGTGCATTTTTTTACTCTCTCTCTCTCTCTCTCTATATATATATATATATATATGTATATATATATATGTATATATAAAGATATGTATAAGAAAAAAGTAAACCAAAGGACACAGCACTCAAAGAACAGCACTGCTGACAGCTGTGGTGACCACACTGGTTATTCTTGGAATGATATATATATATATATATATATATATATATATATATATATATATATATAGATAGATATATATAGATAGATATATAGAGAGAGAGAGATGCAGACAGATAGATATAGAATATATATACACATGTACATGTATAGATATAGACATACAGATTTATCTGTCTCTCTCTATATATATATGTGTTTGTGTGTGTGTGTGTGTGTGTGTGTGTGTGTGTGTGTGTGTGTGTGTGTGTGTGTGTATGTATGACAAATTCTCAAGGTATCAAAACTTCAAGTGGTTGTCATAGACTTAAAACTGGTTGAGTCATAAAAATTTGCATACACACTACATAGAATCACAAAGATGTGAAGAAAAACAAAATCTGCTTTTTTGCAGAGAGGCTTACTACCCAACCCCACGAGAATTATATGTACCAACTCTGAGATCGCAATACATCGGGGAAAGGGTAAATTCCACGATCCCCGTTGTACCATAATCTTATACTAAAAAAAAAAAAAAGCCAGTACTTGTGTATTGTGATGAACTGATTTTCAGTCAACTATACTATATTTTTTGACCTCATGAGGTTGACTTCTCAATGGATTGCAAGGGAGCCCACACACACACACACACACACACACACACACACACACACACACACACACACACACGAATGATTATGACACGCAAGAGAGTCTGCGGTTTGGCCAGCACTGTGGCTTATAGAGATAAATCCCTAGCTATGGCCCAGATGACCCGAATTCAATTAGGAATTCGGATGTGGAGAAGGTGGCAGGGAGGTATGAGTATCCTCATCCCAAAGGGGAGGATGCTCATCTAGGCATTTCCTGCAGGGAAACATGATCCATAGAGTGAAGTAGCCCTCAGATATAACAGGTAAATGCAGGAAGAAGGGCTACCAAGAGGAAGGTCATATAAGAAAAAAATCCCCCAGCAGAAGCACTCATCAGAATGATCCCACCCCAGGACACTCTTAGTTCCTGTGCTGGTCCCAGCCTTAGAACAGATATTGTTTTGGGGCAGAAGAAAAGAGATACTGCCCCTCTTATATTAATGTAAAAGTGGGCCACATCACTGATAAAAAAATGTGGTGCCTACAAGACCAGTGTGGCATGTTCAGGAGGAAGCATAGGTGGAACTAGCTGGTCCAGCAGGTGGTGAGATATTGTCCTTAGATTCAGAAGGAGATCTGTCCCAGCATGTAGTCAGCACAGGCAGCCATATCCTAGGAGAGTAAAATGTCATATGTGTCAGCAACTGCCAGTACACCCTGTGAATGTTTAAAAACACTGGTGTTTGATGTAGTTATTAGCTGGATGTGTGAACTTCCATCATGAGAAGGGTTTCCATGAATTGCACCTAAAATGAACATAGGGATTCCACAAACAGTAAGCAACAGCAAGATGAAAAGCCAACAGACAGCTAAAAAAAGGTGATGATATAGTAAGAAGCAAGACCCCTGAATTTTCTAAAGGTAATACAGAGTCAGAAAGAATTACTGTCTAAAGTTAAAAGCTTCAGCTTCTGAATGCATAAAAGAAAAAAAATCTGAAATGTGGCTTTACTAAAAGTGATGACACATTACAGAGAATCTATACTTTTTAAATGGCGTAATATATATGTAATGGATATCAGAGGTATATCTATCAGTAACCAGGAGGTGATAAGGAGGTCTCTTCCATCTAATTACTGCCTATCAAAAACAGCTCTTCTTTATTGACTGTTGAATAAAAAAAATATGGCTACCTCTTGCTGGGTACTTACAACTCAGCTAAAGCCTCGGTACAAATAGCAGCACTCCTGTTCTCTCCAAATTTATTAACAGAAACATTGTAAACAGTAAACAAGCATACTTTCAATATCTTGCTGTTTCTCAGCACAGACATGCTCAACCATAACTGTGCATATATAAAATGCAAACACAAACATCTGCAAATACTACATGCTGTGATCATTAAACTGATTAGTCAGCAAAAGGGTTGAGAACTTTGCAAATCAGGAGGCCATATTTTATGTGATCGCAGAATTAAAGTCATCAGTCAGGACCTTATAACCTGTCAAAACCTACAATAAAATCTTTCTTGTAGAATACAAGCCTCCTGCTCCCCAACTGGATAATGTCACCCTAACCCCACATTTACTTATATATAACATGTGGCGACCCTCAACCGGGATAAGCCAAAAGACACAACAACAACATACTAACACCAAGTTTGTGACACCTTCAGGAAAAGTGTCTATACCTTTTCCCTATGTCTCTATATTCTGTGTTCCAGTTACCAACCTTATGTCTCTGACCATATGAAATGGATCTCCCAACAGACAAACGTACAAAGCTGACCTGTAAATATAATTCTATACAATGTATCCAAATATTTACGGTGGCACACAACCTTAAATGTTTTCACAAAGATTCATAATGACAATGATTCTGTATTTACTGAAAAGATTCAACTTTGTGAAATAGCAAGGCATTTTATAGTATGAAACTACATTCAGAAAAACTACATTTCAACTTCTTCCTCTCAGCATTTAAGCTTCTGTTCCCTGAATTAATGACAGAGTTTATGAAAACACATAACAGTAAAAAAAATTGCTTATAGGTACAATGAGCCCTGGGATTCAGAAAGACCCCCAGTGCTTGAAATAAAGGCTACGGTAAAAAGCCCCTGTATCCATAATGTGTAAATTTATGATTCAGAGACACATTAACCACATTGAGGAAAGACCTCATCATTGGAAAATTTGCATGTCAGTGAACTGACATTCATTTCTGTGAGCACAGATTAGCACTTTCCTGTGTTAGTTAACACCGGAGGTCCATGCCATCATTTGAGCACAATGCACACCCCTTCCATTCACGCTCCCACACACAATACACACATTTCACACATTCAAATGCACACACACATACACACACAAACACAAACCCCTTATCTGCCCCTGAGTTGACAGAACTTCTCCTATGTCTCCTGTTATGTTTTCACTGCCCTCGTAAATCACAGATGATTATACTCAGTCATTAATGCCACACATTAGAGTTTCAGACTTCATATCTTTCAGTAAAAGCATACTAATTCAGAAGTATTCAGTATATAAGAAGAATAATTAAAACCCATCCCTGCTTGTGTGTCCTTGTCCCCCATTAAGTTGGCTTTGTTTAGATTTCTTGTTCTATGAGGTTAGGAGGCAAGGTAGTATGTGCCCTGTCCCTCTCCCTCATAACTGAACTATTGCAGGCTTTGAATAACGCCTTAAATCCTCATGATAGTGTAAAAAAGAAATCTTTGCTACATTAACTTATCAGTTAGTACAGTGGGTTAATGCTGCTGTGTCTTTTGTCAAGGTTGCAGGGCTTGAAGCATTTTTCCCCTCCTTTGTAAGTAATTTTTTTTCTACTTTTACTTGTTATTCCTAAGTTACCTGGGGTGCCTACCACAGTTACAGAGGACTAATATCCTCTCTGGGAGATACAGGGGTGCTGGGTTAGACTCTTTTGGTACCTTTAAGAAGCGGTATTTACAGTAACTCTGGTGTGTGTTGGTCCCCCCCCCCCAACCCACATCACATTACCTTTTCTTCTTCTAAGTGTTGTAAGTGCCCTTAAGGCATATTGCTAAAGAGTTATCCATGGTATCTAGTGGTTGGCCCCTAATCCACATTGTCTTTTTCGTGTTATTAAGTCAATTTAAGACACACTATATAGGGTATCCCTGGTGTCTAGGGTTCCCCCCGACCCATAAGTGCTGTTAAGGTATGCTGATCTAAAGATATGTCTAGTGTCTACTGTTCACACCTGACCCATGCCGCCTGTAACTGCTCTTTAGGCATATAAAGAAAGTGTAATCCCTACTACCAAATATTCTCCCCTGACCCATTTTACGTTCAAGTGCCCTTAAGGCATAATGATCTAAAGATACCCCTGATGGCTAGTGTCCCCCCATAATACACATTATGTGTAAGTTTCCTTAAGGCACAAGAAGAGAGCATAATCTCTGGTGGCTGGTGTTCCCACTTACCCCTTGTAGCAGGTTTTACTTGTTAGTCTTGTGGAGTGTGGTGGTATAACAGCCCCCAACACATCTACACACTCACACACACACACACACACACACACACACACACACACACACACACACACACATGCACACATTCGCGTGCGCGCACACACACACACACACACACACACACACACACACACACACACACACACACACACACACACACACAGAGTCCACGGTGATAATGTGACCTCACAGGCAGACACACACTCAGATATATACCCACACATGCCTCTAGCATACATTCAGGCACAAACACAGCAACACCATCTATCTGCTAAACTCACTGGAGCTTATCTCTACCACAATGGATAAACATAGGCTTTTGGCCATGTTCATTAACACAAGCTGCCATGAACATACATGTCAACTTATGAAGCACAACAATTCTCTGAATTGCTCGGTTGTGTAAATGGTTTACTAGAAGCATTTCAGCGGGGGAACACATGGTTAATTATCAAATGCCTCACCCTCCGAATATCTCATTAGCATGCCACATGGCTAGAGTGAAAGTTCACATTGATACTGCACTTCAAGTTATAGCACTATGGTAGGTCTGCTTCTGAATATGCAAATGTTACTGCAAGGTGCACACATCTCATGACAACATTTCTAAATATGTCCCCACATTGTTGTTTTTTCTGGGTAGAAACCAAGAAATATTACCATTTATTTATTTTTATGTATTTATTTATTCATTGACATTTGTTAACCGGGTTAGTCCAACTGGGCTTGTGGCCATTTTCAGTGGAGACCCAAGGAGAAAAGCTCCATTAATAGACTTTAACAGTACAATACAATGGTAACAATTTCCGAGTTAAATTCAGATATAAGAGGCAGAAAGCGATTTACATAAGTTGTAGATAAAGGTGACAGATGTACAAGTTTCAGTTGTTTCCTTTTTGCTACAGTGTTCACGGATAAACTGTTCACTATGAAAAAAGAAAACAAAAGAAAAATATCAAAACAAAGCAGTCAGACATTCTCTACACGCAGCATTAAAATTCACACCACTCAGCAAATTTAGAATATGTTATTTCACGCATGCTAAAAAGTCCCCTGAACACTGGAAACACCTAATATATTTCAGAAAAGATGCTCCAAAGAAAGAAAACTGTTTCTGAAAGTATTGATGCTAGAAGATACAAACTATATATTAGTAAGTATGAAATAAACCTTTTAAATCAGTGTAGTGAACGTTCTTCATGCGAGTGGCATCTGCATACATAACTACTTATGACAGCTGTGTTTCCTCCATCATACATTCCAAACAGGTACTGCTGTAGTGTTTCAGATTGATAGTTTTGATTTCTGGCTACTGGATTAATACAATGAGCTTAGGTTCAACTGGCATTTGAGATGTTTGATTACCATAACCTCATAGTGATAGTTAGAACTTTCAATAAAAATATCAAGATTAATTTACAGATGCCAAAGGGCAGAACTCATGCCCACAGAAAGCTCTCCAAACAGACTAATGCATTTACAGGTGATAATGCATATGTAAGTACACAATGTAACTTTTTTACATCCACGTAAGTAACAATTGTAATGTTTCAGTGAAGCTTGAATGACTCAATTAAATTGTCTGTCAAAGAAGGAAGTATAAAAAATTCTCTTATGATGTACACTTGTACATTGTTTTATATTAAGCTAAACACAGTTTGAATTATTTTTGCCTTTAATTAGTTGCATACCATTTTCTGTCTTGCATAATGTGTTATGCTTTCCTGCTTAGAAATAAAGTGCTCTTTGTCAGAGAATGAATTGCAACAGAAATATATTTTCCTTAAAAAGCTCTCAGACAGGACTGATTTATGTCATGTAGCATAAATCTGTTGTGTGATGAGAGACATCTGCTCTTCTTTTATCTTGCTGCTTCTGTGATAACACAGCAGTTAACTTTCAGCTTGCAAAATGCTGTAATAACTCATAGTGACTGTGATATGTTATAACAGTGTCTGAGGTGTTCAAAATGATCTAATACAGGAGGTGTTTGGAAGTAGCATTTAATATTGTAAGGTAAGTACCTTCTTACTTAAGAATGGTATATATTTTAAATTATCAGTAAGAAGTCATACTTAGGTAGGTTATAAAGAATAAGAGTCCAGCTGTTAAAACAGACCTTAAAGTAAAACTTTCTTCTTCTTTCGGCTTTTCCCAGTTAGGGGTCGCCACAGCAGATCACCTGTCCGCTAATGATTGGCAGTGGAGTTTTATGGTGTCGAGTTGCCAGCCTGGCACCCAACCTTCCACAGAAGGCACACACATGCACACACTCACATCTAGGGCCAATTTAGAGTGTCCAATCCACCTACAGCATGTCTTTAAAGTAAAATACACAATTAAAAAAATTACCCACTTATAAAAGAAAACATGGTAAAGAACATCAAATGATATGTCATATCTAGCAAACTATCCATTTATTTGAGTATCTATCAGTCTACAGGTATATTTATTGGATTCACTTTAGAACATCAAAAGCCCATAACAATGAAATTCAAAACACTGAGACCAAAATCTTGAAAATTCAAAAACTGAAAACTCAAAACATTGAATCCCATAACATTGAAAAAACATAGGAAAGCAACATATACTATATTCCAGCACAACTACATACAGAAACAAGTAAAAAAGAAACCACATTACACTTCTCCAAATATAAGCAGGGGGCAAGCCCCCCCCGCTACCCCCACATCCCCTGCTACTTAAATATATCAACTCTGAGATCGCACTACACTACACTAAGATGTGTTATGTTGTAGTATAGCAAGTAAGAAGGGAACATGACTGACGTTACCTATGGCAGGTAAGAAGGGAACATGACTGAGGTTACCTATGAAACCCCGATAAGTATCGCAGAGCTATATAGTAATGTGTAATGCTTTAACAGAGAAGTAGTGTTTCTAAGAGAAGGTTGAGGATAGTTTTTACAATTTAAACAGGCAGTCATGAAGCGCAGAATGGTATGTTTGCCATTTTGTTCTGTGTAGTGTGATCTCGGAATTGATATATTTAAGTAGCAATGGGTGTGTGGGGTGCAGCCTACACAGAATTGCTAAATGGATTGGTGGATATGCTGATGTTGTTAGTCCATATAGATTATGTATTCAGACATGGATGGGGGTTTTGCATAATGGTTAAGGCATTTACCTTACAGACAGAAGGGACAGAATTTGATTCTTACCTTGGAGGGGAACATGTCTAGGTTTAAAATGACTTGCAAGGGAAGCTAGACTAGTACTTACCTATGAAGATTGCAAGAACTAGGCCCCTAGCTTGAAGATCATATTCTACCATCACCTGACAATGGTAAGCAAAATAAACAGTCAACAGAACCTGAAGTAAACAGTGGTTAGAGTCTAAAACGAATAACGTGTATTTGTGAATCATTCCACTGTTGCTATGATTATGTGCTGTGGCAATCACTGTTCCAGCTACATTTTAAATATTTTATTTCCTTTCAGTGTAAGAGTTTAACTAAGAGTTTCCTGCTGTAGTACAATGTGCAGGGTTAACTGATTGTACTACTTCTAATACAGACTGAAATAAAACTACAGATGAAATAACTTTCACAGCAATGAAAATCCTGTCTTTTGGCAGAAGGAACTATATTTACTTGTGCAAAATGTTCTGTGTCCAGCAACAATAAAGACTGGTCGAAAGTGCTAAATAAACAGATATTTCTTCACTGCATACTTGTCTTTGGATGTTTTTGGTTTGGAAAGGTTTATTCTTTAACAAAGGAATGCCTACATCTGGCATGTGTAAGTATTCATCAGATTTGAAAAATAAACAGAATATTTGTGATAGGAAGGAAGTGATTAGCATCGCTGTGAATATTATTGCCCGACTGGATATAGGACAGCTTAAAACTGCCTCCATCTCAAAAACCACACTGAATGTCAAACTGACTTGTGCCTAGTTGCCAGCAATGTGAACATAGCAATCGACTCACAGTCAGTCACGATTACCCCAGGTGACTTTCCTGATAACATTCTACTTCAATTAGAGCAAACAAATCTACTCACCAAGTCTCCTTCACAAGCACATAATCATACTGACTCATGGTTAGTACCACTGAATAAAGATATAATAAGCACTCCTATTAGGGAACCCAATAACATTTTCATGGGTTACTTTAATTACCAGTATTAACTTGGAATCATGTATAACACCAAACGAACTGGCACAGAGATTTCTGGATTTTGTAAATGCAAATTCCCTGAACCAAACTGTCAGTATGTCATCCAGGGGTGCAACCATACTGGATCTGATCCGCACTAATAATGAAGAGTGCTGCACATGACCTAGTGCAATGTCTTTTCTGATAAGGTCAGACCACAAAATGGCCTCCTTTGAAGAAAAATAAAACCTGGAACCCCAGCTAAACCTGGAATATTCAGCAACTACTCTAAGGCTAACTTCCTACTATTAAGTGAAAACCTGGCAAAAGTTCAAGCACCCATAAACCCTGAAAACACTGCTGCCTATCCAGAACTGTTCACAGAAAACCTATAAAAGCATGTTAATAGCTGCATAGGGGCAGATGTACCCACCAGGAGTAAGTACAGAACTAACTCAAGAAACAAGCCACCCTGGTGGAATTACAACATCAATAGGCTGTATAACAGGAGGAAGGAAATCATGGCAAAAATTAGGAGGTGCAGCACCCAGCAGGATAAAAGCACTCTCATCAAACTAAATAAACAACTTAGAGGACAAATAAAGTCTACCAAAGCCAAATTTGAGGTAGATTTGGCCTCCCAGGCCAAGGACAGCCACAAGGCATTCTTTAGCTCTGTCCACAACCTCAAAGGCAATACACAATTGTGGGCAGGGCTCATTGTAAATGGAGCCACCTATACTGAGCCAGAAATTATAGCAAACCTACTGGCTGACAAATTCATCTCCAACTTTACTCCTCTCTCCCCTCCTCAGCCTTCCTCAGCTCTAGGGAACAGGTACTCAATGTTGTCTCTAAAGCCAAGAAAACTGCATCAATGGGCCCAGATAATATCTCAGGATGCCTTCTAAATAGCATGAAACATGACCTATCAGGCCCTCTAGAATTGCTATTTAACTGAATTCTCCAAAGAGGCTTCATGCCTCATGAATGGAGAACAGCAACAGTTGTCCCTCTGCACAAAGGCAGGCCATCTCCAAACCCTGGAAACTACAGACCCATAAGTCTCCCTAGTCTCATATGCAAAGCCATGGAAAGAATTATCATGGAAATGATCAATAATAACATAGGAAACATCCAGACATTGGACCCCAACCCAGTTTGGTTTCATCAAGGGCAGGTTATGCCTACTGAACTTGGACTTCTTTGAGAAGGTCACCAAAGCAATGGATGAGGGCAAAATGGTTCACACTGCCTACCTTGACCTGACTAAGGCATCTGTTACAATACCCCACTCAGGCATTGTTGACAAACTTAAGAGGTTAGATATAAACCCTTATCTCACCTGGAGGATAGCCAGCAGGCTCACAGACAGGACCCAGGAAGTTGGAATTGGAAAGTCCACCTCTACAAAGAGGCCAGTCAGAAGTGGAGTTGCTCAGGGATCAGTTTTGGGACTGCTCCTTTTTGGAATTTTCTTCCCCAAAGTCAAGGCTAATGTAAATGGGCTCCAGCTGACTAAATTTGCAAATGATTGCAAATTAAGTACTGTCTCTGAATCACCCATCAACAGAAATGTTCTCTAGGAAGGATGACCACAGACAAACAGCTGGTGTTAGAGCCATGGACTAAAACTAATTGCCAAGAAATGCATAACAGCATCCTTCAGAAAGTCATCCACCCCTGGTAGCTATCATATTGACAACACACACCTAAGAGTTAACCCAGTTGTTAATAACCACTATAACCATGCTCCGCTTGGGCTCAGAAGTTAATAACCAGTCTGACCATACTCCACTAGGGCTCAGAACTGAATAACCACTCTAACTATATGTCACTGGGGCTCAGATGTTAATAATCACTATAACTATCCTCTGCTTGGGCTCAGAAGTTAATAACCAGTCTAACCATACTCCACTAGGGCTCAGAACTGAATAACCACTCTTAACTATAATCCACTGAGACTCAGAGATAATAACCACTCTAACTTTATTCCACTGGGGATTAGAAGTTAATAACTAGTCTAAATATATTTCACTGGGGTTCAGAAGTTAATAACTAGTCTAAATATATTTCACTGGGGTTCAGAAGTAAATAATCTATCTATGCTCTACTGGGGCTCAGACGTTAATAACTAGTCTAACTAGACTCTACTGTGGCTCAGAGATTAATAACAACTCTAACTTTATTCCACAAGGGCTTAGAAGTAAATAGCCACTCTATCTATGCTCCACTCGGGCACAGAAGTTAATCAATAGTCTAACTATACTCCACTGGGACTTAGAGTTAATAACCACTCTAAATTTATTCCACTGGGGCTTAGATATTAATAACTAGTCTAACTATACCCCACTGGGGTTCAGAAGTAAATATCTACTCTGTCTATACTCCACTGGGACTCAGAAGTTAATAACAACTCTGACACTCACTGTGGCCCAGACGTTTATAACCAGTCTAGCTATGCTCCACTGGAACTCAGAAGTTAATAATCATTGTAACTATATTCTACTGGGGCACAGACTTGGGATTCTAACTGTATCTAAAACTCTGTGCAACCAGCTACATAGTTTATCAACAACAACTTCAAACAAAATAATAACTAAGAGAAAAAGAAAAGACCATCAGCTGTGACAGCAGACTAACAGCAGAACTCCTTGTGGGTGACATTTTAAACTCAGAAGTTTTCTAGCATTTAGACACATTGATTATTTTTGATGGCATGATTGCTGATATGCATGGCCACTGACAAATAATTTGTCAGATCATACTAGGCCTACAATTTTACTTGGATGCATCAATTACCCCTCTATAAACTGGAACATATTGGCTTATGGTAACTGATATGAGGCTGACTCCTCAGATACTATTCATGCCCTGGAATTCTTTCAAAACATTACAGGGGTTTTAATATACTTGATCTTGTATTATCAAGTGTAATAAATTTAGTGGCTAGATTGCATCCTATGCAACCCCCTAGAAAATTCTGATCATGTATGAATGTAGTTTACACTCATACCTCTCAAATGTTCAGATTTCAGCAGACTGTCCAGATTTTTGCTTTGTATTTTGGGTCTGCTCCTTAGAAAATTTGTGTTTTTTTCTGATAAATCACTGAGGATGGAAGTCACTGAATAATGACATACATTTGAGTTTCAGACTTGATATCCTTAAGAAAATGCATGCTAACATAAATCCCTCATTTTAGCAACTGTTTGTTTACAAGAGCAATTCTTAAAATCTGTCCCTAGATTTAGTCCTTTGTCCCACCATTATTTTAGGCTTTGCCCGTATTTCTTGTGCTAAGAGGTTGAGAGATATATTTACAATACACAATTCAATTGTACAATTCTATCATACCTTTATGTTCATGTTTAGGATTACAAGAACTTGAATATTGCTAAATTTACATCAGCTATTTGAAAAAGTGATTGATCTCTTTTTTCTCAATGTTTCCCTCTTAGCAGAGGGAAACAGTTTCTAAACATGTTTGATCTTTAATGGAAAAAACAAAATTTGCTACATAGAGAAGAAAAACTGGGGTTACTAAACCATTATGGTAGAAAAACCACTGGACACATTTGATCAACATAAAAAAATAAGCATCATGCTTATAAAACAGTACATATCTAAAAAGAACTTGAACTGTGTCATTAGAAATTTTAAAAGCACTACTGTTGAAACAAAGACCATGTCTGAAGAAAGGCTGACAGAAAAAAACAATAATAAGAGTTTCTTCAGATACATAAATTCTGGTTCCAAAGTCTGTACTAAAGTAGGTCATATTTTATAAAATGGTAGACTGACTGCCATCACTGTTTAATATTTACTTTTACAAGACTAGCTGTAAATCTATCACACTTTGCAATGTATTATTATCAAACAGGCTCCTTGTCCTGTCATTAGTAATACCATTATGCAAGCTGCTCTCCAGAAAGTAAATAAATGTACCAGCATGGCCGTGATAATATTTCTGAATGTAATGAAAGATGCTCTGACTAAGCCACTGACAAATATATTCTATTCAGTGTTACAAAAAGGACAAGTACCTGCTGAATGGAAATTAGTCAGTGCTGTTCGCATTTACAAAGGTCGCCAAATGGACCTGATCCAGCAGTAACACCTAGTCAGTCTCGTCAGTGAAGTGTTTTAATGATATTTATTAAGCGCACTGATATCCTCTACTACATATTTCGTACTAAGTGCCACCTTCCAACAAGTCTTCTATCAGAAAAAATCTGCCCTTACATGGTTGGTGGACTTTTATGAGCCTGTTTTAATTGCTTTAGACCATGGGCTTCCAGTAATAATTGTTAAAGCATGTAACTCTCACCCACATGATATTATAATTAACATGACATCATAATTAACAGTTTAATCCCTCTTGAGATAGAGACTTCAATATCTGTTTTCCTGGTAATGTAAGGTTTAGAGAAAATACCACACAATCCAGGTGTTGAGGATAATAGGATTAGTCTTTAAACCTCTCTCTTCCAGAGAAGCAACTCTGTTTGCTAACTTGTATAAGACTGTTATCAAACTTACATTCAAATATAAATATGTTTACTGCTGTTTTAAGAAGTCTCATGTAAACGTCAGTGAGCTGGTTCAAAGGAAGTTGACCAAGCAGATACTTTCCAGTAAATGCATGGATTATGTCCGTAGATCACAATGTCGTAATCTATTCAAAGTTCTCAGTACATTAGGGGCAGGCTATGCCTAGCTCACTGAACATTCTACCTTATTCCATGGTGAGCCTTTTAGTGTGACCTTAAGGTTGGAATACCAGTGTAGTTCCAAAATCACTAGCTAAACCAGGTCTCTGCATATTATTTCAGAGTTGTTTCATGTGATCCAGTGCTGCAAAGTTTGATTCCATCAGAGTCCATTGCCTAACAATGAGATTTTGAGCAAGTCACTTAAGCAGACACCGCTCCTGAGCTGAGTCTGAAAAAAAAACATGGAGATTAGTGCTCTACTCCAGAAAACAAATACAAATAAAATAAAAATAAGTGTGGAACAGACCTGTTCAAACAGTTTACACCACATTCTACATCTTCCTCATGGAACTCTCCTTACAGACATATTATTAAATCTTGTTCATTATATCCCTTTAAAAAAAGATTACATTCCTAGATTGGCATAAGAGTTTATGACTTACATCACTGACTTCTGCATTCCCTGATGACACATGAGCCTAACTGTAGAGTCCATATCACCTATCAACCCATAGCTGCTGCTCCCCCCCCCCCCACACACACACACACATACACACTTTTAAAACCACTTAAACTGTAGTTCTGTATTTCTGTTGTTGTGATGTGTTCCCTACAAAGACAGTTATTATACACTTCTTTATTTACAGTGTGTGATGTAAGCCATTAATAAGTGACTCAATGTCTGGTATTTCGCTCACAGGATTAAGGCGATAAGCTGTTAGGAATGTCGCTTCCTATAGTCCTGGGTTTGATTCTTTCACCCTTCATTCGCCTGCTCTGTGACCCTGAGCAGGTGACTTTGCCACATACTACACTGGAACAATTTAGAAACTGGGCTAGTTTCCTCAAAGGTCTCTTGGAAAAGATGCATAGTGACTACCTATTAATTGTTGATGGTATCTTAATATGTGTGACCACTGCATCTCTTCTAAGATAACAGTTAAAACACAGAGCTGAGATTCATTTGAAATTTTTTCTCATGAATTCTACTATATATCATCTGTTGCACATACCCTTCCTTTATGATATATCTAGCATATAATATACTTGTATATTGCTTAATTTATTTTGTTGCTTGTCATATTACACATATCTTTTTGTTTTTCTGTAATTTTTCATCTGGATCATGGCTAAAAAAATACATTAGAATTACTTCACTTATTTATCAAGCAGATAAATAAATATTTAGAAAAGAGCACCTCCACTAAATCAGCAAAAGCAATGAATTAACTAATAATTGCCGGTTTATGATCTTCCAGTTATTAATATATTTCCTTCTTTTTACTTAACAAAATGATTTTTACAGAAGTTGAAAATAACAGAGAGTGACCGTCTGCAGGTACAGATACAGGCGTATGTTGACAATGTCTTTGATGTTGGGGCACTACTTGAAGAAACAGAAACAAAGAACACTCTCCTGGAACATATGGAGGAGCTACAGGAAGAGGTGTTGGAGGTAATGGTATAAATTAGTGTTCGATCAGACTCACACAGTGAGCATGAACTTTTAAATATAATAATGCTAAGCCATCAACAAAAACAGTAAGAACTCCCACTTCAGCCCCTAAGATTTCACAAGACCTTCTCTTATAAAGTTTCTTAAGTGGTTACCATAGAAAATGTTTCAAAATATTTACCTGTGCTTATGAAAGATGACATATTTTTTTCAGATTTTACTATCAGGAACTTTAGTTGCTTAGAATGAACGTTTATTATAGCAATAACCCACGCCTGGGTGTGGGTAATGTTGGCTTTACCCACGGTTGGCGTGATTTGGTCACGAGGGCGAAGCCCGAGTGGCCAAACAAAGCCAACCGTGGGTAAATCCAGCATTACCCACACCCAGAAGTGGGTTATTGCTATTATACAATGACATTATTTAAGAAAAAAATAATTACTTTTCTTAAATAATGGCATTGTATAATGCCTCCTTGCTGCCCTTCCGCAGCTGTCTGGTATTCTGCGGCAGTTCTGATGTACTGCGCACGCAGTACAGCAGAGCTGTGGGCAAAAGCAACGGAGAAAGTAAGATCTCTGTTGCCTTTTACTGTTTCGCTATGTTAAATGGGTTTAACATAGCGAGACAGCTTTAGAAAAAGCAACGGAGAATCTCCGTTGCTTATTTTAAAGCTGTCTCGCTATGTTAAACCCATTTAACATAGTGAGACAGGTTTAAAAAAAACAACAACGGAGAAAGCAAGATCTCCTTTGCTTTTTACACACTGTCTCACTATGTTAAGGAGTTTAATATAGCGAGACAGCTTTAAAAAAAGCAACGGAGATCTCCGTTGCTTTTTTTAAACCTGCCTTGCTATGTTAAACTCCTTTTAAGATAGCGAGACACTGTTTTAAAAAAGACTTATACTAATGGAAAAAGTCCAGGCAACTGGACTTTTTTCCATTAGTATAAGTCAATTTACAACGTGCACGCTGACCAATCAGCGTGCACGTTTTGGAATATTAATGGGGGGGTCATGGTATAATCTCAGTTTATGAATTTACTTGAAGGCAGATTTAGAAAGCCTTTATTTTTCTCTACTTGCACCCAGTGTAGAATGCAATAAAGAGACAGCTATCAAACAAGAGACTAAATAAGAAAAATACATTGTTACTTTACAAATACACAAAGATGCTAGTGAAAGAATGTCCATGGGCTCTCAAACATTTAATGTTTTCTCTTCTTCCTCTTGCATGCTTACCAGGCTTGCATTCTGTTTGTATGTGTGTCCAGTTTGTAGGGTCCATTGACTGAGTCCACATAGGTCACTCATATTGCTTATCTCTCTTTGAGCTCCTCATTGTTCAATGTCAATTGTTTGCTTTCTTTTATGTTTTTCGATTTCTTTTGTCGCATAAACTGCGCTAGATCACTGGTGTTAGTATGAATCGATGTATTCTTCTTGTCTCTTTTTCTGGATTTCTGAACTTGCGCTTTTAGAGACTCATTCTCAGTTTGCAGGTTTGGATATTTAATTGTTAGATCAAGCAGGGGAATGTTATTTTTCTGTAGTCCCGACCATAAATTTTCATTTTCATTTTGTAACACACGTCAGTTTGAGTTTGAGACTGACTTTTCTTTTATCTTTCCAATTCCAACATCAGATCACACCATTCTTGTTTCTTTCTTTCTTGTTTCCTCATACCTCTTTACTTAGACTTTCAGGATTATTTTGTCATTTCACTGTTCCCACTCCTACAGAAAGTTCAGAGGTCCTTTTCAATAAACAAGCTAATTATCTGTCTGTACTACTGTGTCACATCTTATGTTGACCAAGGTCAGACAACAACCTTGTAAAACCCTTGTCATTTTATTTTTTATACCTAGAAACCACCTGTTTCACCATAGTTAAGAACTATTTCTACTTGAAAAGACCACCCTCTATTTTATTTTTTCCATTTCTAGACTCTCAGTTAGTTTTCTGTCTTTGTCTTGCAGATGTATACAGCAATAAGACATGATATCATTTAAACTGCCTTGTTTCTGGTCATCCCTTTGTTGTACCAATATTTTTCATGCAATAAGTATCATTACCTTTTCTACATGCTGTTTGTTAACAACACTTTTTTATTTGAAACCCAAGTTTTGCCCCTCAGCATCTAGCCATGTTCTCTTAGAACTAAAACCAGAATCTTTCCTTCCAGCTAAGGTTACACTTCATGTAATTGCAACACTAGACTGCAAACTATTCTTTTGATTCTGCCTAGCAGATACATTCTGGGACAAATCAGTCCCATTCCACAGCACCAGACTTAGTTGGCAAATACTACTTTCTTTGGCTAACTCATATTGCTGTAACAGATAAGCTTTGCTTTACTTCTGTGACAACAGCACAAGTATTGTTTGCTTATTACTTCTTTTGCCTCTCATTTTTAGCACAGGTGACACAGCCAATTTGTCAAGTTTGCACACAAATTTCTGTCTTATACTCTACAACACTGAATCCTCTTTTTACTTTCAGAGGGTTACTTTCAAAATCAACACATTTTCTTAGCCCAGCCAGCAATAAACCTGTTTTTTTTTGAGAGAGAGAGTTTAACCTTTCAGAAGCAATACTTTATTTTGCTTTGCTCAGCAAGAATCCCACACTTTTTTCCCTTGGATAATTTCAGTTCTGAGAATAGCCAGACACTTTAATGTTAGTTTTACAAAATTTCAGCAGTGTTTTGGTAAATAATCATATCATATACAGCTTTTAGTTACAAGTATTTTAGTATAATACCAACAAAGAGCTGGTTTAACCATTAAGTGCCATAAAGGCCCATCTTTTTTTTCTTTTTTTTTTTTGCTGGAACAAGTTTTCATACAGGTACAGGACAAAATTCTTATAGGTATACCTTTTTTGTATTAACACTTCACTGCTTAGGAAGACTTGCCTTTTACTTATGTGTCTCATCTCCTTTACCATAGATTTCCCTCTACTTTTCATACCACATCCAATGCAATGCACTGCTGAACATACCTTGTTACAGGTCTCCAACCACTGCTCAGACAACAACAGAATTATGCACTTTATTATTGATGCCACCTGACAAGATTCATTGGTGTATGAAATTATACCATTGCCTCATACAGCACCTAGTAAGATTCAGCACTGTGTACATGTTACCTCGTACACCACCTAGTAAGAGTTAGCACTGTGTTTGTTACATCATAGACCACCTAGTAAGATTCAACACTGTATTTATGTTACCTCATTGAAGCTTTTGGCAGTGTGTCATAAAACAGTAGATTTTTCTAGCAGTATGTTTCCTTTCAAAAAGCAATAGCAGACAGTGATATTTTTACCTGCTTTAAACACAAGATGATTTACAAATGTATGAAATGTCTGGTTTATGATTTACAAATGTATGAAATGTCTGGTTTATATGTGCAGCATTCTTTTACACTGCTGCCATACATGATATTCTAAATTTGTTTGATCAGCTTATTAAGAATTCATTCTACACATAATTCCATCAATGAATAGACTTCTTTTTCAATGTAGAAGTCCCACTCATTTGGGTTCCTTTGTTCCAGAACATATTTCTCTCACTATCTACAGACTTTCACAGTATAACTTCATAGAACAACCAGCACAATGTAGAAATAATATTGCCTTTACTACTGTGCAGTAATACCTTTGAACTGTTTCAGAGATATCATACCATTATTTTCAGCATTGTTTTCCGTACTGCATGCACATTACATTTAGACTGCAATTAAAGCATGCTTTGTAATTAGAATTTCCCAGTACACAGAAATCAGAGCTGCATGACTTGCTCTCAAAAAAGGTGCAACAGTTTTTCCTCTTTACATCCAATAGTCATGGGAACACATTTTAGATCCTTAAGTCGAAGCAGCTGCTGTGGATCTATAAGATGAAAATTACTTGTGGGCTTTTTTGTTGTATTGTGCAGATTCTATGAAGAGTGTTTCATTTGCTATCCTCTAGGCACACCTCCTCTTCTTTCAGGTAACTGTCCATCCTGATGAATCTTCTTCTGATCCAAGCAAATTTTCTATGGATGTCATTAAGGGACTGGACCTAGCTGAATGATCTCACGGAATACATGTATTATTTCTGTTTCTGTAACTGCAGATGCTGTAAAAGACAAGCTCTGGTGACAGAACTGCTTCTAATTGCTTTTTTGTGGTTACAGAATTTATAGGAGGTACACTTTTCACATTTAAGTATTTTATTTTTTCAAGTCCTCAATGTCCAACTTTAATTTATTCTAATTACTTTTGATTATTTGCTGTTATATTAACGTATATCTGACTTTCACTTATGTCTTGCAAGTTGTATGTTTTTGGAAATGAGAATCCGGCCTTGTAATCAGGATTTCCCTTCCAAATCATTTCTGATACTCCTCTCTGAATCACAAAAGACATACATATTCACATAAAACCGATTCTCACCAGTGTTTGCTGTAATGGGAGAAGGACTGCTAGTGCTATCAAGTCTTTTCCACAAAACATGCACCAAGCAACTTTTCCTTCCTTTATGAGTGCTGCTACACTACTTGTCATGGTCCCTCTCACAGACCCATTGCTTTTCTCAGTGTCCTCTCTCCTTGCCAACAAGCAATATCTCCTTAGATTACTGTTGCCAAAAATACAACATTGTTGTCACCCCTGGCATAGAACTTGAGCTGCCAGCAGTCTAAACATTCCAACAGTGTGTCCAGATCTTCCTGTAGCCCTGGCTCTGTTTCTGAATTGACTGTACCCATCTATGTATTATTTGCAGACAGGATTTCCCTACTACCCAGATGAACAATCATAACAGATATGAACAGCCAGATCAGAACAAAACCAAAAAAACTGATGCATTTTCTGTTTGGTAGTTGCCAGCTTTACAGATGACACTGCCATGAGTACCATCAGTGTTCTGTATAGCCAATCTATCTGTTCCATGTCTTAATAACTCTCTCCTCTTTATGCTTTCCCAGCATCCTGTTCAGTGTCACAGTTAAAAGCCTTGCTAAACTCCAGTTAGTCTATATATATCATCACATATGTTGTCATGGAGACATTTCTAACGAATGTCTTGCTAATGCGCCTGTTGCAGTTATTAGTTACTGACTTACAGCTGGAGCAGATAGAAGGATATACAAATAGAGTGACAATCTGTGTTAGGAAGTTGTCTAGAAGTTACACAAACAGTAAAAAAAAAAACACAAAGGCATTAGCAAGCTAAGCCAATAATGAAAGCTGACAAAATGTATGTTTCATTCCAGCTAAGAGAACAACTCCGGATAACAGAAGAAAATGCAATGGCAAATATTGCTGAACTGGAAAAGCATTTACTTCAGACAAGGAAAGACTCAGAAAAGCTACGGGTAAGTATATGCTTGATATTTTTATACCAAGATGCTTCATTTTTTTCTGGGGGTTTTTTGTTTGTTTGTTTCTTGGGCTGTTCAAGATTCATTGTGACTCTCACAGCTTTTGCTTTCTTGTGTGTGAAAATAATAACAAGAAAGGATGAGTTCATACAAGGTAGAGGTCAGTACAGGCATTGATTGATTGACTGATTGATTGATTGATTGATTGATTGATTGATTGATTGCTTAATTTGACAGACATGTTAAACTCTCTGAGTAGGCCATGTATACCCTTTGAGAGAGGAGACCTAAGAGCAGGGAAAAAAGAAGCAAAAGTAATATTCCAGGGTAAGCAATAAACAATAATACAACATTAAAACTAAACATGCTAACACACTATAGGATAAGGCATAAAATGATTTTTAAAATATAAACCATCATGATAATTTAGTACCTACTTAATGCTGAGAAGGATTACATTATAACAAGCTATGCACACTTCCCATTATGCTTTGCATTAGTGATTTGAATGAAATTTCATATAATGTTTCAAGACCCATGTTTAAGAAATGCTTCACCTATAAGACTGATCTCTCGGTTCCCTATTATGCCATTGCAGACGCAGGTTGTCGAATGCGTCTTTGTCGAACAGTAAAGCGGGAAAAGGCAAAATAGCAAAGCAGCTTTTCAGCGAATTCTTTCCCTGGGAAAGAATTGTTTGGCCGCTTTCACTACTTTGCTTTTTTGGCACTGTAGTGTGATCTCAGAGTTGGTATAAGTAGGGGGTGTGTGGGGGGCCCCTCCATGTTAAGTAATGTTTTATTGGGGTTTTTTTGTTTGTTTTTTATCGGAACAGCGATTGTTTTCCATTGGAAATTAATTGCTGTTCTGAAGTTTCGACGTTGTAAGCTTTTGCTTACATGGGGTCGATTATCTGTCGTTCGCTCTTCTGAGCATGGGATATGATAATATAGACCTGATCTTTCTTGTAGCCTTATAAAAGCTACAGTTGATGCTCTAAGAAAGTATAATGTCACAGTTTCATAGTTTCAGGATTCAGGGCTGCTAACGTCTGATCCACAGCTTAATTAAGCAAGAAAATGTCATAGAAATGTAGTGAACTAGCATTTGTTTTAACTAAGAACATTAAAGGCCCAAATCATAAAACCTATGCTGTCAAATGGGCTACTGAGGGGTGATCTCTGCTTTGCACACAGAGTTTCAACATACCCTTTCTTCTAAGAACTTCTGCACATTTATAAGTCCAATGGTGGCATAAACACTCGCTCAAGAGATCTAAATCTGTTTTGCAACTTAAATAAAACATGTTAAAAGGATAGATGTGTATCACAGAGAATACCTCTTCTTTAAAATTGTCGTCCCCTCCACAGAAAGCAAAGCACTTCTCTAACAGTATTCAGACATAATCCATACAGATGGATGGGTAACCGGAATTCCACCCCCCTTGTTTAGCACCCTTGTCCCTTATGAATAGGGCCAACATCTAAATGTTCTACTCATCTCTGTGTTTTTTTTGTACTTAAAGTATAAGGATTAAAAACATCATGGGGATGTTAAAAACTTCATGGGAATGTACGGCTAGGCTTCTAATGACCCTCAAAGATCAATAGCTTAATAAGTGCCTATGAACTTAATACACATTTAAAAAATATACTTTTTAAATTTACCTTGGCTATGCCTAGCTCCAGCTGAAGACAGTTAATCACAAAAGGAAGCACTGTTATGTGTATCGAGGTGCTAAGCTGCAAGGCTGAAAACTTAAGTTTATTTATTTTTGGTAACTGAACTAATTCATGGGAGTCCATTTTCAGACATGACCTAATAACAAAAAAAAAAAAAAAAAAAAACATGTGCACCCAGATTCCATAACTCTTTGAGAGAAGCTTTTTCTACGTCAGTCAGAATAACACCCAAGTCAACTTCAAGGTAAATCTCAAATTCTCTTCCATTCTATCTTGCCTTGCCCTGCTTGAGGATAGAGGGAAATTCTGAATAGGGTTTTTGGGCTAGGCCTGAAATAGTTCCCATACAGATTGCCTATGAACCTATTATAGTAAATGTGCTATGCAGTGCATGTTTCTGCAGGCTCTGCTCTAATGCCAGGTGGATTCAAATTACAGAGGTAAGGGGCTTAGGAAGAAGATACCTTGCTGCTAGCAAGCAGAGTGAGTAGGAATTACTAGTGAAGTAAATTCAGCAGTGGATGACCGAAGTGCCTTGAGAAGTCATTTATGCTGAAATCAGTTTCTTACCACTGGCCATCATTCAAGATGTAGTAGTCGTAGTTAGTGACCATGCTAGCAAGACCATTCTAGCTATGATATGAAGACAGCAAGCTGTTTTGCAAGAGTGGCACAGCGGTACTACAACATCCGAGATATAGTTATAAACCTTCAGATCTTGTTCTCTACAACCAGCGATCTGATGTTGTCAATCTTCATTTATCCTTGACCTTTGAGACTCGGTTCCGATCCTTGAAACTGGCTCGGATGTCACACAGCTCACACAAGCCAAAAATTCTTGAGTTAAGTCTATACCCACAATATCCCTATCCAGATTACCTCAGATCTCATTTGCCGCTCTTGTCGCAAGATACGTCAGCCAGATTCTCTCGCAAGCTAAGTGAAATTTTGTAGTTTTTCTTTGAATTTTCCTGTTTAATCTTATATATACATCATGTGTATGTATAATATATTTATATATATATATATATATATATATATATATATATATATATAAATAAATTTGGTTTGCTATCACATACACAAATCGAATCCGTTCGAGTGTTAAGATATCCAAATCACATGTTCGGAAATCTTAACACTGAACACAAAAAATGTCGAAGGCAGCTTTTTAGTAAAGTCAAAATTTCAAAAATGTTGACTTTACTGAAATGCTGCACTTCCACTCAACAGTAACAAACAAGTTTTGCAGGGAGGCAAGCCCCCCCTGCACCCCTCATGTGGGGGGCTGCACCCCTCACACCACCCCTAATTATATATACAGACTCCAAGATCACACTACAGTGAGGTAAAGGGTACATTTCCCAATCCCCACTAAAGTGCGATCTGCACAACAAGGTCGCACCTTACAACAGCAAATGCTCGCTATTGTAAGGTTCGAAATTGTGGCATTCATAATTTCAGTTCAACCAAAGGCAGCTTCTCACAAGTTTCCATCGCACAAAGTGCAATCAACAAAGTGATTGTAAGCCTAGAAATTTATATATATATATATATATATATATATATATATATATTATATATATA